>NW_021604646.1:5143603-5283603 GCF_004785775.1 Grammomys surdaster | reverse complement strand
CATGACCTCAAACGTGCTCCCAACTAGATGTGTGATTTCTTGTATCTTTTTTTCAAACGAGGATGACAATTTTTTGGAATAGATTTCCAACTTTTAAGCATACTATAACCTTTATTAATTGGCAAAAATCCAATCAGCCCAGGAAAGAACCTGGAGTCCAGGGGTTAATCACATGGATTTTAAGATATAGGATATGAAGAAGATATGATTCAGTCTCTAATATCCACTGGTAAAGCCATTTTTGAGTGACCATGGAAAGTTGAAAAAACATGGGCATTGTTTTTGGGAAATTACTTTCTCAAACATAAATGGAAAAGACAGACTACAACTATGGCTTTATACATTTTATAGAAGGAAAATAGAAGAACTTATGAATGCATTTATTTGTTCAGATAAAGCAGAGGCACACATCCCACTGAATGATTCTGAAACTCATCTCATGATTTCATGTCCTCCCCCAAACAGAGAAGGAAACCCTCTCAGAAGGAGGAATGAAAATCCAGCCAATTACTTTCATGTAATTAAAATGGTATAAAAGCATAAAGGATGAGGGGCCTTGGGATAAGGGGTTTCTAGGAAGGGGAAAGGCGGCAAGGGGGAAAGGGGATGACATCTGAAATGTAAATAAATAAAATATCCAATAAAAATGAAAAAAGGAAAAAGAAAAAGAAAAAAGAAAAGAAAAAGCCAGCCAAATATAGTGGATTCTAGTTGTTTGTTTTTCTGCAGATAAAAATGGACACTACTCTAACCAATATGCCATCACAGAGGAATGCTCTTGTAGGCATGTGATGGTTTGTATATGCTTGGCCCAGGGAGTGGCATGATTTGGAGTAGGTGTGTCACTGTGGGTTTGGGCTGTAAGACTCTCAACCTAGTTGCCTGGAAGTCAGTATTGTGCTAGCAGCCTTCAGATGAAGGTGTAGAACTTTCAGCTTTCCTGTGCCATGCCAGCTTAGATGCTTCCATGATCATGCCTTGATGATAATTGACTGAACCTGTGAATCTGTAAGCCAGACCCAATTAAATGTTCTTTTTAAAAGTTGTTCTGGTCATGGTGTCTGTGCACAGCAGTAAAACCCTAACTAAGACAGCATCCATAAAACTGATTAAAAAGTCTTTGGGGCTGTTCTGTGAATCCTCTGTCTTTGTTCTCAAGGAAGTTGTGAGGACATTTTTGTCCATTATAATATGCACGACAACGAAGATCATACTTTGGCTGCTTTGTAACCACTGGAGTTCATCTCAAGCTGTGTCATAAGACCAAAATACTGGTGTGTGCTTGAATGACAAAAACCCTTATTTTCTGATGCTCATCAGTGTTTGCTGCAGCACAGTTTCCTGATACTTCTACTAAGAATTCTTCTGACTCTCTTGGTGTCACTGATATAACACTGTCCCTTCCCAGCTTTGAGATCAAGAATTTGAAAATGTGTTCTTATCCACAGTGTCTGAAGCTAGTAGGACAGTGAAGTGATTCGTATGATGTCATTGACTGAAGGTTAGAGTCACGTGGTGATACATCTATATTAGAGGATCTAGCTATCCAGAAGTATTTTCCCTATTCTAGTACAATAATTGTGTAGGGCTAAATTTTTGAGCATTCTCAACAAAAAATCTACCAATAAGACAACATTCTGGATTATTACTTTAAAAGCACAGAAATGTATATATTTTTTTAAAAAAGCATTTTCTTGGTTCTTCAGAGTTTGTACAATATTTGATGGTACTTCTCTTTCCTAAATATATTTTTACATGTTGTCTTTGTGAATTACAGACCTCACAAACAACCAGTGACTGGTAGTTTTATGGGGACTGGTAGAAGGTACAAGAGAACTGCATCAGAAACGAACACCAGGATTACTCACAACATAGCCTGATAACCTGCACTGTACATTTACCTCAGTCTAGTTCATTATCCAAGCCCTGTGAAGTCAGGTAGATAGTGCAGAAATATCCAAGCTGAACAAAGCTCCATTCTTGTATACATTTCAGCACTTGCTTTGTTAGGAATTTAGGAAGGAGGCATCATTTCAATTGTCCTACTCAGAAAACGGAATTTGCCTTCTCTCTTGTATTCCTTCTAGGTTTTGGTGTATACATTTCCCAGAAACATTTATCCCACATAAAAAATATTGTAAGACATGGTTATATGATCTCATAGAAACATCACATAAAATTATAATCTGATGGAAGCACCAAATAAAATCATCCATTATCCTCCTCCAGTATTCTCTCAAGGAATTCTCCAAGATGTGTTTCTTGCTTATTCCTTTAGACACAGATTACAGAACCATTCCTGTCTTATCAGTGTCTGCTTGTAGCCAAAGCATGACCAATTGGAATGCATTACATATCGCATTCCATTCCTTCTCTCTCTAGAAAATTCTTCTCTGGTGGGTTCCTCACACTATTCTGATCTCAGTTCCTGACACATTGCCACTGAGTTGTCCAAAGAACTAACTTTCTAATATAAAGATGTATAAATATATACCTCAAACTATTGTGAAGGTAAGTTTAAGAAATCACGGAGATTGAGCAAACTGGATTAGATACTAATTTATAGTCATATATACCCACTGCAATCAAGGAAGGGTCATACAGTAGTAAACTTGCAGCCAGAAGAAATGGAAGAATTAAAGAAACACATTCTACTTATTGTATACAAACGCTCTGGAAGATTCATTATCCATACAACTTCTGTATGGTACAATTTAGTTGCTGATTGAAATTTTTTCTTATCTTTTTTTTTTTTTTTTTTTTAGTATTGGAGATTTGATTCAGGGCATCAGGCATACTAGGCAGTGATCTACTACTGTTCAATACTGTCATACCAAGTGCCATACTATTGTGAATATGAAAATAGACATACTTAACCCAAAAACTCTCCTTAAATGTGAATCTCTGAAAAAGTAAAGTACATGTTTTAGCGAAAATACTAAATTATATTATTTTCCAATATCTGCATCTATATATTTGGACATTTGCATTCTTTATTCCTTTAAATTACATTGAAATATGAAAAGAAGTTCATTTGGTAATTTCAAATATCCAAATTTGATTGCCAGTAGTGATCAGGCAGAAAATCTAAACATATCTGTGCCAGAAACAACGGGAAATACTAGAAGCTTGACAGTCTGTCACCTTGAGAGTGGCAAAAATCTATTCATCTGAAACTGAACTTTGCTGTGTAAGAATGTTGACCCAGTGCCTACAGATCTTCTGGCCAAACAAATGGATACTAGATTTTTTAATGAAATGCAAATTTGAATTTGTTTGCTTATTCAATTTCTAAACACACTGGATGCATCAAAGAACATGTCTATCCCAGTAACTATGCATAACAAAGCAATCGCAAATTGATTACTTTCCAACACTACACTTTCATTTTGTTTGTTCATTAGTTTGTTTGCTTATGAGATAGTAACTGAGATAGTCTCTAGTGAAGTCAATTTCTTTCCATTATACTCAGTCTCAAATAAAGTGACCTGGACCATGGGAGATAAAATTGCTCGAAGATATGACTACTTCTTGCTACTGAGGAAGCTATAGATAATCACACTATGGAATCCTTGAAGCATCTGCTGATTTATGGATGTTAGATAATTTAAAAGTCAAGGTCGGGGTTAAATAGTTGAATCAGTCATTAAAATACTTGCCACACAACTGACCCCAACTATGAAGTCACAGAGAAAGGCAAATCCTTGGAGTTCACTGCCTAAAGCCCTCTTGTCAAATCAGTAAGCCCAGATTCAGTAGGACAACTTGTCTTATGGTAGAGAATCACATAGCAGGTAAAGAGAGCTAGCTATTCAAGCCTAAGTACATCAGTTTGATTCTGTGCTGTACATAAAGGCATGCATAAGAGAACAGACCATGCAAAATACTCCTCTGATCTCACACAGATTGTTTCATGCACATGACCACTTTTATGTTTGCATGCATGTGTACACACGCACGCGCACACACACACACACACACACACTAATAACAGATGAAATAAAAAAGGAATTTTGTCTCAAAAAATAATGTGGTGAAGAGGATAAACAAAATTGAACTATGGCCTCTGTTCTCTGAGTCTCTGTCCCTCTCTCTGTCTCTTTCTCTGTCTGTGACTCTGTCTCTACCTCCCTCTCTCTCCTCCTCTCTCTAATTAAAACTAAAACAAATAAATACCAATAAGACAAAAATCACAAAATGCAACAAAACAAAAAGTTCACAAAAAAGACATGGAATCTTATTTGTGTTTGCCAGCTATTCCTAGGAATGGAACATGTCCTGCAGTGTGGTTGATATACCCCAGTGACACTCCACTGGAAAAAAATTGAATATCACTCTCCTAGAAAGTACCACTTGCAAATAGCTTCCTGGTTAGGGTGGGACTTCGTGTGTACTTCCACTTTTTGCTGCTGAGATTTTGTCTGGTTTGAACTTGTACATGTCTGGACATCTGTGCATACTCTCACAGTCACAGTGAGTTTAGATATATGTTTTGGTCCTATTGTGTCTGGAAGACACTACTGAACTTGGCATTGTGTAGACTCAGAAGGTTGGCAGAGTGAGGGATGCAGTTGAATATTCCTATTGGAGTTAGCAGTGAGGTATTCTATTCTGTATCTTATTGTAACCAGCTGCATGCTGTGAACAAATGGAATTAGAGCTATTCTTACTCAGGAAAGCACACAGGATTCAGATGGATTTTTGTGTGTGTGTCCTTTTTCAGGCTCCTGTAATACAAAAGCTGCAAATCAGAATCAAATGTTAATGGAATTCACATACCAAACTTGTAAAAGAACTACAAGGGGTTCCTGATGGTATGATTTCACAGAAATGCCATTCCTACTCTTGATATCTGTACTTATCATAGGAAACGCACAGGATTTTTTCATCATAACTATTAGTTATTGAAGGTAATGTAAACAATTACTCTATTTTTTAAAATAAAAAAATCAGAGAAGGAAAGAAATGATATCACGTTTTGTTGAATGCTCATGAACATTGACTTATGTTGTAGAATTATGACCTCTTAGTGGGAATATTTGATATTGACATTTTTTTTTATCCAAGAAACTCTTTTATGACATTATGCTATGATCGGGAAAAGAATCTCATAATATATTATTTTTATAAGGAGAAAATTTGAGAGATCATTAAAGAAACAGAGAGGAAGACACACAGAGAGGAAAAGATAAAGAGAAAATGACACTGAAATAAATAGATATCAGAAATAATTCATTTTAAAGTTTTTTCATATGAAAATAAAAATAAACACTCATCTTCATTGTCTTGTATACAGGAATTGTCTTTAGGGGACAGAAGCATCACATTTTTCTTTACCTTATTTTAGCATCATGAGGATGATGGGGTGATGGATTATTCATTCAACACTCAAAAATATTTAGTTCTATGTTCTTAATATAAAAGGAATACTGCATTATAGTATTTTGATATTAGTATCTTAAATTGAGATATAAAATGAGACACAAGAACAAGAATCTAAATTGTCTCTAAATTACCTAGTTGTAGTTAATGTTGATTAGCAACTTAATAGGATATAGAATCACCTAAGAGATAAACATTTTGGCATGCCAGTGGGAAAGATTCTATATTGTATTGATTTATAAAGACCCAGCTAAAATGTTAGCAGTAGCTTGAGTTAGAGTTCTGCATTAGGTACAGAAGAAATTATTCTAAGTGTTAGTAACCATTCCTTTCTACTTCCTGATTACAGATCCAGTGTGTTCAGCTGCCTCACACTCCCTCTGCCTTGACTTCCTACCGTGATGGACACTATACCTCAGAATTGTGAGCCAACAAATTATTCCTTATTTATGTTGCTTTTGAGAGGGAATGTTTCTTAAGTGGCACTTAACTGGCCAGGCACAGGAGTGGCCATGGTCCTTCCCTTGACGACCTGCAACCACCATGTTCCACCTACAGAACACACTAGCTGCTCTAATACTGAAACCAGATCCTAACCTATAGAATAAAAAGCCCAAACTCTGGACTTGAAATTTTACCAATCCCCACCTGGAAATCTCCATTGTGGAAAGTATGCCCCCTGCCCCAAGAAATTTTCTATAAACCACGTGTCTGCCCAGCTCTCTGCTGCTTCTCATTGACCAGAGGTAGCCACTCTTCTGGGATTTTGTCTCCCAGTAGATCTCTTTTGTGATTTTCACTGTGTGCTACGAATTTCTGGTAACCATTGGTTCCCAAATGCCAAGAAACCTTTCTATCTGAGCTGTAACAGTTACAATAAGCACATGAAAATAACTAAAATAGAAAATTTATACTAAGAAGTGGGACATTGCTGTGAAAAGTAATGTTCTTCTTAAGCATTTAGACCTGGTGTGTGGGAAGAAGGTGAAAGAGTTTGGAACTTTGGGCGAGAACATTCACAGAATGTTGCAAATAGATTTTAATAGGTCATTCTTGAGGAAATTTGGAAGACCAGAATGCCAAGGTACACGTTGAGAGTAGAGATTTGGCTCATGTGGATTCAGAGGGCAACATGGACTCCCCAAGGAAGCTGGCAAGATGTCATTTGTGCTTTATTTTGAAAATGAACCTGGAAGCATTTAGCCTATGTCCTGAATGCGAGGAGGGCTGGATTCAAAAGCAATGGATGAAATCATTGAATGAAATTTTAGGGCAGAACAGCATCCAGCCTGTCATGGTTACTGCTCATTCTTTCACCCAGATCCATGTGAGAAAGCACCCCAGGAGGAACAAAAACAGAACAGTGGTTCATTTGGAGGGAAAGAAAAGAATTTCAAGCTCCAGACAAGGCTGATGCTGAGAAATCAATTGTACTTGTTAAAGATGTTTGCACCATTACAGAGAAATCTCTTGCTCTGCACTTTGAAAATAGATAAGGCACTCTTATCTAGTGAAATTCCAAATCCATATGAATTGAGAGAGCCTAAATTGAAAACAGCACTCTCCTAGAAAACAACCACCTAAGAAAATGTTTTCCAAGGGTCAGCTAGGAAGGGATACAGAAGCCAGTGGAACCAAAGTCTAAGAGACCAGACCACATCTCAAGTTACAGGATGCACTTGGGATCACTGTTCACACGGTATAAGCTTCGTAGGTGTGATAGACCAGAGGATCGTAAGTTCAAATGCATGTGCTAAGGTTGTAGGCAGCCACTGAGGCCAGGAAATCTATGTATCAGGCTCGGTTCCTTGAAAATAGTCTCAGAGTGACCACAGCATGGATATGTGAAAGCGAAGCCTCTGCTATAAGGGAGATAGATCCCAGAGTACTGGGTAGGCCAAGACAATGAGATACACACTAAGGAAAGCTGCATGCATGGATCCAGGACCTTAGAGGGAGGCTGTGTATGCTGCAGGATGATAATTTGAGGGGTGAGACTAAGTAAGCCCTTTGTAGACCCGATGATTTTGTCACAAGTGGCAGATGCCTGCATGGACCATCACAATTTGGTCTTTGTTTTTCTGGGTTGTCGTTCTTTTTTTTAATCTGTTCTCAGCTATGCTTCATTCCTTTCTCTTTGAATGATAGTCATTGGTCTAGAGCATTGTGTGCTGGAAGAAAGTAACTTGTGTTTTGTGATATGGGGGCTCACAGCTAAGAGATTTCCTGTTTCAGAAGACTGTACCTGCACTTATACATTTGAACAGTGTTAGAACTAGTAAATTCTACAGGGACTTTCAAAGTGGGACTGTGTTGGTAAGGGACAAGGAGCAGGAGATTACAACTTAAAATGGTAAGCTTTGAAGTAAGTTGACAAATGGAAAGTTTGTGATGGTTAGTATGAATTATTAATGTTAAGAATGAATATGTTTCTTGATTTGAATTAACCAAAATAAATATTAACTTCGTTAAGCTGTTATGTCTAGTTTGATTGGAGACAAGAAAATAATCCCATTGTTTCTAGTAAGTTATATAATACTATGTCATTAAATTGAGAATAGGATAATTTTGTGTGTGTGTATGTATGTGTATGTGTGTAATTAACATTACTATAGTAGCATACACACATATTATTCTATATTACTCAATGAGTACGTTCTCTCACTTATTGATTCATAAAAATGAGACTTTCTGCAGTCTCATTTATACATTCAAATTAATTTTTAAGAAAGGTCAAGAGAGAAAATTAAACATTGAATGTAATAGAATGAACAAAGACCTATGAGAATACCAAATGGTGTTGAGTTGAGCTGCCACATTCATTGTCAAGAATCCCCATCCTTCTGTCTTACCTATTTATGCTGGATGTTTTCCCAGAGTCACACTATGCTATGATCTTTCTGTCTGTATTCCTTCCTGTTCTAAGTTCATATATTGAAATTCTGACACCAGTGCCATTACTATGCCAGTATAGTATTAACAGAGCTATTGGGGGACAGTTACATTACAAGTCAAGGATTCTTTTGAATAGGAAGAGGGATTTTATAAAAGAGATACCAGGATGTTTGCAGAATCCTTCTACCTTGTTAGGGCACAGAGAAAACACCCTCTAGAACTCTTCTCGTTCTAGGAATGAGTCACAGTTCATGTCAAGTTTATTACCTCCTCGTTGATAAATTGTCTAAATTCTAGTCGCAGCATTAGCAAATTTCCATTATTTACAAGTGATCCGGTCTAAGAAATCTTCTCATAGAAGTCAGCATCGACACAGAATACCTGTTTCTATGTGCTTAGCTCCATAATATTATCCCTCCACAGATCTATACTGTCATAGTTTGTGCTCCAGGCCTTTACAATATGTGATAAATCTGTTTCCCACAGTGGAATTCAAGAATCAATGAAGACCTTCTGTGTCACAGGCTGCTCCACTGGGGTGATGATTCTTTTCATTCTACCCATACTGCCTGAAAAATAACAGTGAATGACTACTCTGTGTGTGTATACACACTTAAAACACTGTGCTTGTACTTTCTAAAATTTAGCTTCTTTAAAAATTAAATTAACCAGAGTCTCCAGAGTTCAGACTGCAGCTGTTGAGGCAGAAAAAATGCTAATTATGTTCTTTTCTTAAAATTAATTAATTTATTTTTATTTACTCACTTTACATCCAGATCAAAACCCACCCTCCTGGTCACCCTCCCCCATCCCCTCCCTTCATCTCTGAGAGTTCAAGGCCTCCCTTTGGTCTCCCCACACCCTGGCACATCAAGTCTCTTGAAGCTGGGTGCATTTTCTCCCACTGAGGCCAGCAAAGGCAGCCCACAGACAGGCAACGGCTTTTGGGAGAGCCCCCATTCCAGTTGTTCTGGACCCATATGAAGAATAAGCATATGTCCTGGAAAGCCTATGTCCAGCCCATGTATGCTTTTTAATTCATGGTTCAGTCTCTGAGAGCACCAAAGGCCCTGGTTATTTGACTCTGTTTGTTTTCCTGTGCAGTTCCTATCCCCTTCGGGGTCTGCAATTCTTCCCTCTGCACTTCCATAAGAGCCCCCAAACTTCATCCACTGTTTGGTTGTGGAACTCTACATCAGTCTGAATAAGCTGCTTGTGGATCTTTTTAGATTCCTGACTGCAAACATAAGGAATAGAGTTAATAGTGTCAGGGAATGGGGCTTGTACACAAAGTGGGTCTCTGGTTGGGCCAGTTATTGCTTAGCCATTCCTTCAGGCTCTACTTCATCTACTGTCCCCATACATTTTGTAAACAGATAGTTTGGGTTCAAAGTTTTGCAGTGGGTTGGTGTCCCTATTCCTCCACTGGGATTCCTGCCTGGTTGCAGGAGGTAGCTTCTTCAGGTTCCATATTCACAATGCTGTGAGTCACAGCTAAGGTCATCCCTAATGATTCTTGGTTGCCTCCTCTATCCTGGGTCTCTGACACATCCTCCATATGCCTTTTACCTCTTCATCCCTGACAGTTGCAGATTTCCATGACCATCTGGCTATCTCTCTTCTCCCACCCCACACCTGATTATGAACACCTTCCATTTCCCTCTACATCTCCTCACCCACCCTGTTCCTACTACCAATGGGCCTCCTACAATTATTTGACTCACCCGTATAAGTGAGAGTCAAGCATCCTGCCTTGGCCCTTCATTCTTTGTTTAACTTCTTTGGGTTTGTGGAGTGTAGCATGGGCATCCTGTACTTTATAGCTAATATCCATTTATAAGTGAGTACGGACCATGCATGTCATTTTAGGTTTAGCTTACTTCACTCTGGATGTTATTCATAAGTTCTATCCATTTGACTACAAAATTCATGATATTTTTATTTTTAATAGCTGAATAGTATTCCATTGTGTAGATGTACCATATTTTCTTTATTCATTCTTCAGTTATTTATTAGTTAGGTTATTTCCAGTTTCTGGCTATTATGAATAAGCCTGCTATGAAAACGGCAGAGAAAGTGTCCTTGTGGATGGTGCAATATTTGGGGAGTATATGCTCAGGTGCTGGTTAGCTGGGTCTTAAAGTAGAACTATTTCCAATTTTCTGAGAAACTGCCAAAATGATTTCCAAAGCGGGTGTACAAGTTTGCACTCCCACCAGCAGTAGAGGAATGATCCCCTTATTCCACACCCTCACCAGCATGTCTTATTTCTTGAGTTTTTATATTAGCCATTCTGACCAGGGTTAGATGGCTTCTCACAATTGTTTTGATATGCATTTCTCTAATGACTACAGCTTTGAACATTTTAGTATGTGCTTCTCAGGTGATCATGATTCTTCTGTTGAGAATTCTCCATTTAGCTCTGTAACCAATTTTTCAGTTGGGTTACATGGGTTGCTGGTGTCTAACTTCTTGAGTTCTTTATTAATTTTGGATAATAGGCCTCTGTCAAAATTATGGTTGGTGAACATCCTTTCCCAGTCTGTAGGCTGCCATTTTGTCCTATTGACATTGTGCTTTGCCTTACAGAAACTTTTCAGTTTCACGAGGTTCCATTTATCAATTGTTGATATTTGAGCTGAGCATTGCTGTTTTGTTAGGAAGTTGCCTCCTGTACCAATGAGTTCATGGCTATTCCCTACATTTTGTTCTATGACATTTAGTGTATGCAGAGGTCTTCTGTTATTCTGTGATTTCTATGGGGAGCATTGTCAAGTGGCTAAGCTTCCTTTAGGATTGCAACAAACACACACACACACACTATGTTGTGTATATTTTAGGCATATATACATATGATGTGTCATACATAATTTAGGTAACTATAATATGATTTCTTGAGTGTTTGTCAAACATCTTTTGTGTTATTAGTCTCTTCTCTTGTATTGGTCTCTCTTTCTTCCAACCATTAGAGACCCTTCTCTGTTATTCTCTTTGCCACTTCATGTCACCAGTATCCTGCCTTCATTGTCCCTGTCAATCCTCCCCTACTATCTTTGGTCACATTACACTTTTCTGGTTTCTGTAGATACTCTATTTCAAATACTCACTTTAAAGGATTTCGATGTGGCACTCATGATTAGAAGGAACATTCAGGATTTGTGTTTCTGGGTCTAGGTTATTTCACTAACTACAATCTTATTTAAGCCATTTCACTCATCTGTAAGTTCCATGATTTCATTTTTATATACAGCTGAATTATATTCCATTGTGGACATATACTACATTTCTAGCATCTATTTATCTATTGAAGGAGAGTTGGACTGCTTCATGTGCTGGTTAATTTTATGTCACCTTGATACAGCCAGAGTTACTTGAAAGGAGAAAACTAAAATGAAAAAATGACTTCTAAAAGACTGGGCTCTTGAAAATATAGAGGGTATTTTCTTAATTAGTCACTGAAATGGAAAGTTCGAGCCATCATGGGTAGTGACTTCCTTAGCCTTGTTGTTCTGGGTTTTGTGGGACTGCATAAGTGTATCCTGGTTCATGGTTGGACATGGGCCTAGAACCCGGAGACTCTACATGAGAACCGGCAGGAGTTCGCTGTGCCCCCAGAACCCAGAGTCCTGACACGCAGTCTTGTATCCATAGATATACATTGTTCAGTCACGTAGGCCATTACAGCCCCTCCCAAAGTGCACAGGTAGAGGGCGTGACTAGAGGCGTCTGGCCCTAGGTATTTACATACTAATGAAGGCCAGAGGGTGGAGCAAATTAAGCATGCTTCCCCAGAACCTCCTCCTTCCTCCCTCCCTATTCAACTTGGGACTGCCCTGAGTATTACGAGGGGCGAACTTCCAGATCCATCTACCATCCACCATGACAATAAACCCTTTTGGAACAAAGGACTTCCTTGTGTCATTGGGACCTGCTGCTGCCAAAGCCTCCAGGCCTCTGGAACCTCAGAGGACACCACCACCACTGCGGCCTTATTTTTTCCCACAGGGTTTTATAAGAAAACAGACTGAGGAAGACATGAGGAGCAATCCAGTTAGCAGCATTCCTCTACGGCCTTTATCAGTTCCTGTCTCCAAGTTCTTGCTGGGTGTTACTTTGTGATTTAACTTCAGTGGACAGTGATTCAGGATACATGAACTAAATGAACCCTTTCCTCTTCAAATTGCTATTGAACCTGATGTTTCCTCAAAGCAATAGTGACTCTAAATAAACTAAGACATTTGTATTTTATGAGTGTGGTGAATAGAGGAACTACGAGCATGGCTGAGCAAGTGTGAGTGGATTAGGACGTCTAGTTATTTGGGTATTGCTAAGAAGTGGTATAGCTGTGTACATTTGGTAGATGTATTTTTCATTTTTGAGAAGTCTCCACACTGAATTTCCAGAGTGGTATTACAGCATGTATTTTTAACCAACAGCAAATGAGAGTGTGTGTTTTTCTGTAACTTTACCAGAATTTGCTGTCAGTTCTCCCCAATTTCTAAGGACAATGAATAGTTTTCAAAGTATTTCTTAGCCACTTTTATTTCTTCAATAAAGAACTCTGTTTAGATCTCTAGTTCATTTTTCAACTGGATCATTTGTTCCATTCATTATTTGTTGGTTCAGTTATTTCATGTCTTTTGCTGTTTTATCCACTGAGTTTAACCAGGTTTGTATTGTGCTTGATGAGGTTTGCCATTAGATAACTCTAATGGTTTTCCATCTCTAGCAGCTTGTATGGCATCAGGAGACCTAGGCATCAGGGAGGAAGCTTTCACATCAGCTGTTACTTGTTATCTCTATATCTTGCAACTGAAGTGAGTATTGTTATGAGCATTAAGATTTATTATTTAGTTACTGTGAGCAACCAAGAGGAATGTCAAGAGACTGAATTTATTTGGAGACCTCTGTGGTTTTTCTTATCTACAGCTTGTGAAGATATAGGCCATATATAGTTCTGGAAATTTTGTGTAACAACTCATCATTTTTATAAGCATCATTGTCCAACCACGCAATTTTATCTCCTTTATACAACTTTATATAATTCTCCTTTTCATAGCGTAGATATTGTTGTTTAATGAATTGTTTAAATTTTTCTCTTTTAAAACCATTTCTTTTCCTCTTTGAGACTGTAATGTAATTACATCATTTCTCATTTCCCTTTCTTCCATTCAAGCCCTTCCATATACACTTCCTGTTCTTTTTTGATATAAGCATATAACTTGGAGTGAATTGCAGAAAGCAGAGAGAGATCATTGCTTGGTTGGGACAACTGGGTGTCAATAGACAAATCAATGACAGGATTCAAGTGATTTGGTGCAGTAAATGGGAAAAATAGGAGCCCTAAAAAGGAAGGAGGGAGAACAATAAGCTATGTTTTTAAATTAGCTTTCAAAAGTGTAGCTTTCCAAATGATTGTTTTCCAAAACCCTTTTTGTTTTGGTCAATCACCTAACCCAGCCTCTTTGACTCATCCATTTCTTCACCTCTGTTTCTACTGACATTTCTAGCCCCAGTGTTCCTGCTGTCTGATTTCATGTTATAAGTGATCTCTTTTCCTAAATCATCTTTTCTAAATGATCTCTGTAGCTTAATGGTTTCTATAAAGATTTTATGTTAAACATATAGATTTAAGAGACATGGTTGGTTTTCTGAGTCTGGTTACCTCTCTGGTTGTCTTTTATGGTCAGCATAAATTTTTCAGTTTTCTTAAGACACCTACAAATTGCATAGCTTAACATTACATCTGATGAGTTTCTTTCTGTATATATACCACCTCTTCATTATCCATTCACCAGTTGGTAGTGTGTTTCTATTTCCTAGCTATTGTGAATAGAGTAACCATATACATGAATGAGTGGACATCTTTGTAGTATAATATGGCATCCTTTGAATTTATGCCAAAATGATGTGGTGAAGACAGATATGCCTTGGCAATTTGTAGTTTTCACCTACAGTAGTCATTTGTGCTATAATTTGATTTCTTGGTCATACTTACTCTAAGTAAGAAACACAGAATAGCAAAATAATTTTAATTTGTCATTTCCTGGTGGATAATTTTGTTGGCCAGTCTTTATTGTGTTTATTAGTCATTTGTACTTCTTCTTTGGAGAGTAATCCTAAGCACAATCACAGATAAAAAAGAGCTTTCTAAAATGTTATTATATGAATAATATTTCTTTATTCATATTAATATATTCATATTTTCACCCATAATCAAGATTTACTACAGAATTTTTATTTCCTATATATGTCAATTATTTTTAATTCTTGTCTTTGTCTGATCATAATTTAAAGAAATTCATAGGAGACAAATTAGATATTTTGGGCCATGACTCTGTACCAGACATGAATTTTAACAAAATCTATGTAACATGGGGTTTTGTTTCTTTAGGAAATGGCCATGTTCCACTGGAACAAGAAAGACTAGTTACACATCTGTGGTCTTACATACTTTAGAAAGGTGTTAGTGAAATAACAATATATTTTTTTCTTTCATTTAGCAAGTGAGCAGTGATCAATGGTTTAGGATTTTAAAAAGATTATTGGCATAGGAATTTAACACACTCAGCAGTGGAAAAATAAATAAAATAAAGAAAAAGGATTAGAGAGGAAAAGGAGTTTATCTTTAACAGTTAAGAAACAGTATTTATAAAAGGAAAGATAAAAGGAACTTTTCTATAGACACAGATATCAGAGCCACAGGTGAAAGGTGAAATCTTGGGTACTGATTAAAGGTGTTTGAGGCACAAGCAAAATGCCCTTACAGAATAACCTTCCATTCCAATCAGACTCTTCCATTGTGTTAATACAACCTTAAAACTGGGAAAATTTGCCAACAAAGCATTATTTCATGACATATGAAAGGTAACAAAAACACAAGGGAAATATTTGTAGCAAATATGTCAAGGATAGAAGCAATTCCCTAGAGCTATGTACTTTTATTTTTTTTAAAGGTTAGAAAAAAAAAGTACTTTGTGAAGATGTTTAGAAGACCATTTCACATTGAGAGGATAGCAAGTTTAAGTACCTGATGATAGATAAAGGTTAAGTGCAGGTGAATGATGAAAAGGTAACCAGTATAGCTAGAACGCAGCTTGAAGGAAGTGCTAGGGGGCCTTAAATGGGAGGCTGTGAAAGGGAAAGTGTATAGACATGAACCAGAGCCCTGTGGACACAATGACCCACACAGGATTTGCTCTTAGAGCAACAGGTGCTCACTGAAAATAAATTTCTAGGGTAATTGTAAATTCAGATTATTATTATTTTGAAAATATTGCTCCAGCTGTGCCGAAGAAAAGAAAGCGGCTAAAGAAACAAAATAGGAATAATTGTAGGTCACATGTAATTTCCCTTTACTATTCATTAACATTCTTCATTCTGTAGTATTTATTCAAAAATATAATCAAGATAACAATGTAGGTATTTTTCTAAATTAAAACATGAACAAAAATAGAATTTTTTTCTTAGCTTTGGAAGAATTTTACAGCATTTATGCATAGGTAACAGAGCCATGCTTCCGTTCCTTTCAAATTAGTAACCAAGGATAACATACAATTCTTCTAGTGATTTACTTAGTAATCAGATTTCTTTTACAGAATGTTATAGTATCAGGTAGACTGAATCCCTAGTTTTCATTGATCAACAGAATATGTTTTATTTCAATATCAAATAAAGTTTTAAACTATTTTAACAATATTTAAACATATTTTACCTTAGTGTAAAATTCAAATGCTTATTTATTTTAGTGCAATTTAATTGGTTGTAATGTATTATTTAAATTTATACTAGTTTCTTTTTCCTTCCATTTTTTTAAACTCAAAAGTTTGCTTTTCTTGAAAAAAAAAACTCATTTGAGCCATATTGAAAATGTGTACAGAATTTGACATACAAAAATAAAAGAAATTTTGATTTTATTTTTAAATTAAAGTGTAGAATGTCAGTGGAATTGCTTGCTTCTAAAGCTGGATGCTTTAATATTGATCAGTATATTCTCACCCAAGAAAGCAGTCATCAAAGTTTTCTTATCTTCCTTTTTAGCCATGACCATGTGTTTGTTGGGGTCCAGATAATTCTTATGAGTTATTCTAATGCAAGTCCACAATGGCAGGTCTTGTCTGCAGTATTACAGCTGTGGCAAGAACTTGTCGCTCCACTTCCTTTTTGGTACTATTGGGAAGACATAGGCAGCTATTAATAAACTTGCTTGTAAACTCTTGAGCTCTATCAGCTATGTGTTTAGGGGAAGCCACTGTATTCAACTCTCAGTTGCCCCTGTACAGACAGATGGAGAATCTTGACATATGGTTCATAAATTATACTAAAAACTGGAAAATATCTTACTTTACACATAGATAAATATCTTAAAATTACACATAGAATGTGATATCTTGCTGCCTCTGGGGATGGGACTATTTCTACTCCTCAGCTAAATATCATGTGGTTGTCTCTCCTGGTTCCAAAATAATGGAGATTCTTTATTGTGACCCATAGTTGATTCTCATTTTCTTTTCCTTTATTTCTGGGTTTACAATCAAGTACAGGTTTACAACACATTTGTCCTTCACATTTTTTTGTTTATATTGAGTTACACAATGGAATTTTTTGATTTGTATTATATTATATAATATTATATTATAGGATTTATGCAGGTGACATATGATACCCATATTATACTTGAATACCCAGCTCATGTAAGTGCTGATTTTCAGGTGAATAGCCCATAACAGCGTATCATAAAATTCTTCCTGGCAAAACTATGATGCCACTGGTAGGCGATGAAACCTTTAAGAGATACAAGGTAGTGGAGGGAAATTTAGATATTAGGTTAGTTCAAAAGATGGTATTTATACTTCTGGCATTTTTAAAAATTTTATTATTTTGTCTTTTGTTACCATGGAGAAAAATTATTTCTCCTTCTTTGTTTCCATTGTTATATATTCTCTTATCATAACCTCAAATACAACAGAACTGCCCGAGCTTGGAGAAACTTCCAAAACAAACTTTGCCTCTACTAACTTGCCTATCTCAGATATTTTTATAGCACGAAGAGAAAAAGCAATGTTAGTTAATTCTTCTCTCTATGTGACTATGATGTCCGATAGAAAATTAAAGGGAGGGAACTTTTGCTTTGCTTCAGAATTTCAGAGTGAGTCTGGTCCAACGTGACAGGGAAGGCAGGACAAAGCAGCTCTGTCCAGATCAACAGGAGCTTGACGTGGCGACTGTTTATATCAAAACAGAACACGATGAAGAAAGAGTAGGGAATATCAAGTGCAAGATGTAATGTTCAATGGCCTCTCCTGGGAGATCTACTTCTCCCATTCAGGATTTTCTTTCCTGAAGCCCTGTACATCAAATAGCTCCTCTAATGGGAGTAAACACACAAAACCTGAGTGTATTGAGAACATCTCAGATCCAAACTATAGTGATGACTGTAGGTCAGTAACTGCCAATGTAATTGTTGGGACAAAGAGATAAGTAGTAGACAATGTGGTATGTGCACACAAAAAAGACTGAGCTAGGAACCCATCCACAGCAGGGTGCTACCATTCTGAATATCTGACTTATCACTGCCACACTGGCTGTGGTGGCAGCATTGTTCCTATACTCTGTTGTATGATAAAATGCAGACCCCATGTTTTTCATACTAACATTTAATAGTGGACAACAGCTGGTGGGAAAAATCGAAGCAACAAAATGATGTGTCGTATGACCAAACTCTGCTTACTAGATGTTGTCTTCCGGATCTGTTCTGTTGCATGTTATCTATAGATGTTTGATGTCTGATTCAGAACTTTGCCCATATTCTTTCTTTGGCTAAATTAGTATTTATGTTATCTTTGACACTTTCCATTTTATGGAGATCTGAGGAACACGCAATCAGTAGTCACTAGAACACCCAATCCATTCTTTAATAAGCTATAAATGCAGTCCAAAATGAAATTGAAACCTAGTACAGTGGAACCTTCCTGTAATCTATGAGGGTGACCATAGTGATGACTCCAACTAATGCAGGATAAGGAGTCTGAATTAACCATCTTCTTTTGGCCAAGTAAAACTCCTAATGTTGGGACTGCACTGTGTTTAGGGAAGATGTTGGCTAAGGAGGACCTGTGGAGATCCCAAAGCAAGCCTAGGACAAAAGGTCACTCACTAAAAAATGATAGTGGGGCCCATTGCCAAGAACAATATCTACACAGCTTAGAAAGGTCAAGCTGGTGCTTGCATGGAGTCTTCACCCATGTCTTCAAGTCTCTGGTGTGAGAAGGTGCACTCTAGGTTATAGAAATAGAAACTTCAACATAATCCCAGCCACAAAATGCTCTATCCATAATCTGGGTTGCCTGGGTGATATCCTGGAGAAAAGGGGTAGGGGCACAGACATTGGGGGAGTGACCAATCAATCTTTGGCTTAATTTGAGGCCTATAGTTCACAAGGGAGCCCATGCCTTATACTACCAGGATGTTCGACAGCCAGAGATGGGATAGCCCAGAGACTTAGGGTAGAACCACACATGTCTTAAAAAATAATCAATGACATAATTTCTAATGATAATTTGCTATACTCATAGATCTCTGCCTGGTTCACTTGTCATTAGAGCAGCTTCCTATAGCAGAACATGGGAACAGTTACAGAGACCTACAGCCAGACACTTTGCAGAGATAAAGTCTAATTTGAAGGTCTCCATTTACTTCCTCCCCTTGGGAATTTGGGAAACCTTGGAGAAGAGAGGGAGAAAAGACCATAGGTGTCAGAGGGTGTGAAGCACACCAGGAGTTTGTGGTCCACCAAATCAACTAAGCAGGACTTACATAGGCTCAGAGGTAGAAGTGACAAGCAAAGGTCATGCGTGGGTCTGCACAGGTCCTCTGTGTATAAGTTATGTCTGTTAGTTTCATGGGTTTGTGGGAATTCTAACAGTGGGAGCCGGTGTATCTCTGACCCTTTCGCCACATCCTGGGATTCTTTTCCTCAGCTGGACTGCCTTGTCCAGAATCAATATGAGGGATTTTGCCTTGTCTCATTGTATTTTGTTTTGCCCTGTTTGGCTTTTCTCATTTGGATGCCTGTTCCTTTTTGGAGAGCAAATGAAGTGGGTATGGATCTAGAAGAGAAGGAATATGTGTAGGGAAACTGCGAGAAGGGGAAGGAGAGGAAACTGTGGTCAGTCTAGGTGTATTGTATAAGACAAGAATCTATTTTTCAATAATATTTTGAAAAAGAAAAAGAATTACAAATTTAAAACATATGGTGTTGTTATTTTTTGTTTGTAACTCACTTATGTAACATTTGAGGATGATTTTTTTAGATGACAGTGTCTTCTCACAGTCTCAAACAGCTGTGTAGACCTATTCCTATGGGAATTGCCTCACTTTTTAGATAACAGGGTGGCTTTCATTTTCCAACTAGCTATTTTTAAAGATCAAATATTTACTTACATTATCTTTATAGGTCTTGTTCACTTGTTATTAATTGGTAGTGTGTATCTAGTTCCATTAGCTTTCTCCGACTGTTTCAGTTTTGAACATTAAGACATCATAGAAGTTATCATGCAGTAGATGGAATTTTACACAGAGATCCCAATTCATTTATGTGCAGAGAGCAAAATACCATGTAGTGTTTAGCTCTAAAGTGGACCTCCAAGTGGATATTGCAACCCTATCGTCGAGGCTGAGAGATTTTTATGAAGATAGATAAGGTAGGATGAGAATAAAAGCAAAAGGTGTTGGCTAACTTCAAGAAAACAAGAATTTCCCAAATACTCCATGGCAGATATACATATGAACTCACAGCAATTCTGACAGCATGATAAATCCCTGTGCAAGCTCCAGTTAAACAAAATCTCAGCTTCAAAGGGATAAGAAGAACATAATCCCATCACAAACTAGGCTCAATTAGTGCATGATTATGCTGGAGAAAGAGAAATTGGTTGTTCTCTGTACCTTGTTTTGGTTTGTAAACAGTGTGATCACTGGTAGGCTGACCACACTGCACAGCTGGCCCCAATCCCATAACTAGCTGAGCAACACAAACTGGACTCAACGGGGAAATAAGTAAACTCAAAGTTGGGTGGGAAGGAGTGGTGAGGTTGAGGAGGTATGAATGAGAGATTAAGGTGGTATAAATATGTTCAAATACGCCGGGCGGTGGTGGCGCACGCCTTTAATCCCAGCACTTGGGAGGCAGAGGCAGGCGGATCTCTGAGTTCGAGGCCAGCCTGGTCTACAGAGTGAGTTCCAGGACAGCCAGGGCAACACAGAGAAACCCTGTCTCGAAAAACCAAAAAAAAAAAAAAAAAAAAAAAATATGTTCAAATACATAGTATGAAATTCTTAAAAAATAATATATTAAAAATTGAAACTTAAAACTACAATAAAAATTGAACCTTAGTATTCAGACTCCTCGTATCATGTGTTTCTATATTTCTTGAATGTTTTATGATTACTGGTTTTCCATACAAATAAAACATTTTTATTGAAATATATATATATATATATATATATATATATATATATATATATATATAATGAAAAATATTTTTGAATCTCACATTTCACCTCTCAGGGATCTGATCACTATTTTAATACAATGAGTTGATTGAAAAGCTCAGAACATTTCCCTCCTGGGAAGACAATCCAATGTAGAAAAAGTCACCATTTGTATAACATTAGCTCAATAGAAACAAAAACTTCATTACTTATATATCAAAGTCCCAACTATTCTTTATCAGGTTATAGATTTGTTCAATATAATTTGTGACAGATGGGCTATAGACAGACAAGAAATATCTCAAATTTTATTGAAAAACTAAAGGATATTTTGGTATATGAATAGTTTTGTTATTGTCTAAGTGTCTTGATGGGGCTCATTTTCTCTCCCTGTGCAAAATGATAATTACAAGGCAGGAAAATCCTCTGTTACAACTGGTAGTAGCAAGGAAATTCTAAAACACAGTAGACTAGTAAAGAAAGGTTTTATCAGAGGTGAGAATATAGACATACTCACAGCAATCACATATGGAGAAAGACCCTCTGAAAAGCAGAGTAGGACTCTGGTGCCAAAAATCCAGTCTCCTACAGGGCTGGTTTGTTGTTCTTCTTGTGTGTTTGCTTATTTATTTGTTTGTTTTGTGTGTGTGTGTGTGTGTGTGTGTGTGTATGCGTGTGTGTTGGTTTTGTTTCTTAGTATTTGAAGGGTCTTCTTTCCTAATTTCCTAATTTAGGGTTGGTGGCTGACTGGCCCACAATTTTTGGGTAAACATATCCTGATCTGCCTTGTACTGCTTTGAACTCCTAGGGCTAGCTCATAGGCAGGATTCTAGGATGAGTTGGTGTCCTACTGGTGGAACAAAACCTCACAAGAAATTTGTTTTAAGCTGAAAGACTTTTGTCTTAGATGCGGAGGGTCAGAAAGAAACCAGTCATCTTGGAATTTTATCATCTTTCCTACTTTGTCACGGCCTCTCTCCCTATCTATCAGGGAATCTGTGTAACTTCCAGTAACTCAATTGGACCTATAGTTCTTAAGCATTTGCATAGTCATAGTAAAAATTTCTGTATTACATAAAAGCTAGACACAGGGAGACATCAGAAGTTTTGCTATCTTTACGAGCAACTCAGTTATAGCCTAAAATAAAAACTAAATCCAATTTTATATTGATTAAAGTTAAATCTTTTGTTAAGTACAAATTTTTACCAGGTTATGTTGTACATCTATAAAATGTAACATGCTAAATACTTACAGAGGGAAATACATAATCATAGAATTCTGTGTTTGAAAATATTTTGTGCTATATTAGTGCAAGTGAAATACACTAAATCAGTGAATTAGAGAAACGTGACTCACCCAACAAGCTATGCATATCTCAGCAAGCCAGAAATGTGAAAGTATAAAGAGAGCTGAGAACAGAGGGAAAGTCTGTGGTTTCTATTTTCTTGACACTGTGTGGAAGAGAATTTGAATCTACCAAAGGAGAAAGGTAAACACCAACCTAGCTATAAACCCGTTTATTTAAAATGGTAACCTGTCTGAAAGATAGGCTGGTGCAGTAGAGGCACAATGCTTTTGGGACTAAGCACCAACATCTAATTAGTTTTATAACCAACTCTATGAGATAAAACTCTCCCACCATGTTTTTGAGACAGACACTCATAGGTCAAGAATTTTGAAATAATCCTGGCTGGCTGGTCAGCAAGCACCAAGAACCACCTTTCCTGTGCTTGCATTAGAGGCACATTGTCATACCTGGCTTCTTCACATGGGGATCAGAGATTCAGCTCAGGTCCTCAAATCTGAAAGGCAAGAATGTTACTGAGTCTCCCCAACCCTTACAGGAACCACTAATTGAATTAGTAACTAAGTTAGGGATCAGAAACAAATCCTAGAGAGAAACATTTAAGATAGTAGGCACATCAAGAATATATGAATTTTTGTCTCCTCCTGGGCTCTGATCACTCAGGATCAGTGGAGAAGATTCTGGCACACAGAGAGGTAGATGTCTGTTATTTGCAGAGCATAGGTAGAGTGAAGTCCAAGATTATAGCAAGACTTAGAAGATGTACATCATAAGTTTCTAGGGAATGTTTGCCTCTTAGTATGTTGTTTTCTCACCCTAAAATAAGATTTGAGCAGCATAGCCTTACAGTCTTCTGTTTCTTCCAAAATTATTTATTTTCATTATTCTGCCCATATTGTTCAGACTTAGAATTTTAAAGTAAAGCACATTAAATCTGTCTCTCCTAGATAGCAGGTTGGATCTATCCCAGTTATTTGACATAAGTTTAAGTCATTAAGAGTGTGAGTAACAGAGTACAAATCATGATTAATTTTTTCTATATTTAGTCTCAAAACAACAATAAATCCCCATGACTTCTCATTCTGAATAGTACTCCATGTAGATTATATCTAAGATTCATTTGCTTAAAGATCTTGACCTTTCAGCAACATTTCTGGCTTTCCTTTAAATGTCTTCCTTTACAAGCTCTGAAGGTCTTTGTGTGTTTATTAGTGAGGACGCAGCACGCCTTATTTGAGTCAAACTTTTCAATAATAAGATACACCACTAAGTCAAGAGGCCAAAAAGCTCTCTGATGAGCCTTTAGCTTCTGTCTTTTCTTGTTTTCTTCATTCTGATATTAAAAATTAAAAAGCACTTTAATGGTTGTTTTATTTGGGTTTTGAATAAATTAAATATATGTCTTAGTTTTACTTTTGATGGAGAAGTTTTACATATTTAAAGCATAATTTTAAATTTTGTCTTCATTTATTTTTTGAGATTAAGATATTAATTACACTGTTTCCTCTTGCCATTCTTCCCTTGAATGCTTCCAAATATCTGTCCTTGCTCTCTTCCAAATTTATGATCCTTTTCATTAATTATTATTATATGTGTATATCTATATGCACATACATATGTATTCTCAAATATAACTTGCTCAATATGTGTATTGTTATGAAGGAATATACCGTCCTTCAGTGAGTTGTCATACGCATAGAATTATTCTTAAATACAGAGATACAACCTTCTCAGTCTGTAAAATATTGCTGACACAAGTGTTTTCAAGGCTAATCACTTGACATTGGATACTTTGTTTAAAATTTACCACTCATAATTTTGAAAAAATGTGTCTTACTTCTCTCTAGTAGAAATAAATTCTGAGAATTCCATGGAGGACATCGTGTTTTCAGTCCTCTTTCCAAGATTTATTTATTTATTTATCCCTCCCTCCCTCCCTCCCTCCCTCCCTCCCTCCCTCCCTCCCTCTTTCTTTCTTTCTTTCTTTCTTTCTTTCTTTCTTTCTTTCTTTCTTTCTTTCTTTCTCTCTTTGCTGAGACTCACATATGCTTTACTTTTTGTTGCTCTTTCTTCAGATAAGCTCTTATAATGGAGCCTAGGCTGGTTTCAAATTCAATGGGATCTTCTGCCTCAGCCTCCCAATTGTGGAGATTAGAGAAATAACCACCACACAAAATTCAGTTCCATAACTGAAGTTTTCAGATGAGAATTAAAGTGATTTCACACTTCAGACAAAGTTTATTTATGTTTCTAATGAAAAATATTTTTGTGAGTTTATCTGGATAGCTTTTAATACTATACCTTCTATCCAAAATATAAAGACAACTATGACAGCATGTCATAGCAAAGCCAAAAAGACCATCAGTGACATTAAAGTAGAGAACCATAGGTGCATTATGAATGAAACAATTTCAATAATTGCCATGCACAATTTTCATACTTTGTAAGTGTAAGTGAGTGGATGGAGCATTGGATTTCCTCATGGGGATTAAATAAATGATAAAATTGGTACTTTAAATGATTTTTATGCCTATATCGCACAGGTCTATTTATATAATAAAAATTTACTACAACACAGTATATTTTATTGAAAATTATAATTTACAAAATGCAATACTAAGTAAACAGAATGACCCTAAAGTGTAAATACTTTTGTTAAAATGAAATGAAATTAGTATGGCACTAACAAGTGGCAATTGATTACTGCCCTTCTTTAGAATGTTGTCAAATAGATATGTAAAATAAATTTCTTTAATGATTAGCACAGTTATTCTAGTTGAGAAAGTCAACTTTGAAATCAGGCTTGGAATGAAGATATGTTGATTCAGACAATACGAAAAAAAATAACCACAGCCTACATTACATTCTCTGAAAGCAGAGACAGCCACTATCCCTCAAGTTCTTAAATATGAATCCTATTACTGTAAACTAGATAGGATCATGTGCATGGATATCAAAATTGGAATAATTTACCAAGACAGGTGCATTTTTATTAAGATTCGACTTTTGCATTCTTAGAGAGCTTTATCTGAGAAAGCATCATGAACAAAAGCTCCAGAAAAAAAGAACTACAATAATCCAGGCTTGAAAAATCAGAAACATTTACCTGCATAGCAAAACGTTTTTGTACTGATTCTTATGCATTGGCTTGCTGGACTTATTCCTGGAGAGAACACATACAGTAATAATAGTTTTAACCAGAACAAATAATTCCTAAGAAGATTAAGAATCAGAAATTCATTAAATAGGAGTTCACACATACTTTGCTTGTTTCAATGAAAACAAACTATTATAAAACCAATGATTTAAATCACTTGATTCTACCTCTAAGTGATGACTTATTTATTTAGTAGTTCAATAGTAGGAAACCATCAAATGACTGGCGCACTCCAATGCACTTTGAAAATATACAGAGTTTATAATTATTTTGATGTCAACTTATTTTTATACTGAAGTATTCAAAAGAGAGAGAGAGAGAGAGAGAGAGAGAGAGAGAATGAGAGAATCACGTAGTCATATACAACAACCTAGGTTTGCAAGTCATGTAGATTTTAGGACCACTTGAATACATTAATATTCACAATCATGTAAATATTAACTCTTCTCGTTACTTAAATTTAAAATAATATGTACTTTTTAAAATGTTAACTCTTTTCTGTGCTTAGGAGTAGCTTTGTCTGAACATATTTGTTTCCTCAAAAAGTGATATTCTTGAACTACATAATACTTAAATTCCCTTTAAACTATACCATTATAGTCTTTTATAATCTTTAAAAGCCAATATCATTTGTGATAGATTCTACCAGAAGAATTTTAAATAAATCTTGGCTTCTAGTAGCATGGTCTTGCATATGCTTCCTTCATATTTACTCTTATTTTCACTGATAAACCACCTAGGCCATTAGGAAATCGGCATACATGATATAAGCAGAGACATGAAAGATTCTCCAGGAAACATTGATGTGGAACTACAATGTAGGAAATATTGTTAAGTATAATAAAGACTTACACAGAAGAGAACCAAGGCTGAGAAGCTGATACCTCGGAGTATCTGATACCTACCTATTAATGCAAGATGTGACTTCTAGGCTGGAGCCATTATTGACTAAGATTATCTTGAGAAATAATCAGCTATTGTTTTATGACAGAATGTTTCAGGGTAGTTTATCACAGACCAATAGATACCTGACACACCACTTGAAAATAGGTTCACATAAAATTTTATAAAATAAAATGATTGAATGACAGTATACCACATAGGTTCAGATGTTTGACTTTTAGTACCCATGTGGCACTGATTGGGTTGGCTTAGAAAATGTGACCTTGCTGGAGTAAGTTTATCATGGGTTTTGCAGCCATAATTTCCACTCTGTGTGTTATGCTTGTATTTGTGGTACCAGAAGGATGTTTTCTGTTTTCTACTCCAGCCTATATGCCTCTTTCAGAGGTAGCATAGCAGGATGTAAATACCAATAAATACCCTAGGTTCATTGTTGGAATTGGCATTTAAAACCCTCAGGGTCAATGCTATATATCTTTGCAGAGATATAAAAAGATATGAATAAGAAATTATGCACAGAGTCTCACCAACCTAAGACAGAAGTGCATTGCTTTGGATAATGCATATTCCATGATGGGTAAGTAAGGTATTCTTGTTAGAATGTCCTAAGACCAACTCAGTCTTGTTAATGAAATAAAAAAAAGAGGGAGAGGCAGAAAGCCTTTGGGGCTGCTTGGCAAGAATCTGGCATGGACCAAGGACAAGGAAATGAACTGCTTGGCAGGTATATGACATTGCCCAAGGACAAGGAAATGGGCTTCAGGCAGGAATCTGGCATTAGGCTAGAACAAAGTAATTCAGGTAGGAATCTAAATCTTAGGCTAGAAAAAATAAGTAATTTCAGACAGGAATCTAAATTTTAGGCTAGAACAAGGAAGTAGGCTTCAGACATTAAAATGACTTTGGGCTAGGACAGGGAAGTTGGCTCAGATATTTTGGTCATCCTGATTAGCCCTTGGAAACAGTGATCATGGGAATGTTCACATACTTGAGTGTAATGCCTTGATTGTTCTTTAAATATTTCTGGTAATTGTCTTGCTTGTTCCTTGACTATTTGCATCTATTGTATTGCTAGACACTCAACCTAGAACTGACCTTAATACATGCATGTAATTAAAATGCTATAAAAGCAAAAACGAGGAGGGGGGATGGGATAGGGGATTCTAGGGAGGCAAAATGGGGAAAGGGGATGGCATCTAAAATGTAAATAAATAAAATATCCAATAGAAAAAGAAAAGAAAATATGTTCACCTCAGAAGGAATGTCAGATTTTGCTGCACTATAGGGATGTTTAGCTTGCAATAACATTTGTCCTTCTCTCCGAAGCATGAATAACACAAGTAGCATATCAGTTTGAAAAGAAAACCATAGCAGATACTTAAGTATGGTCATCCCACAGTTATCATGGTGTGATAAGATTCAGAGAAAGTTAAAAGAAAACCTGGTTACTTTTACTGAACATATCAACGTCGATTTGCTCATGACTATGCTAATTTAGCTAGAGACACAAGAATCACTCATAATTTTGCATGTCTGGATTTTTAAAAAAATAAAGAATTGATGCAAATATTAAGTGATAAGTGCATTCTTGGTTGTCATTTATATGTACGTGCATGTCCATATGTGAACCAGTGACAGACAAATAAATATATGTATTGGTAGAAATATTGACCTTGACTTACCTCAAATAAAATGCACTCTCTTATAAAGTATTTGAAGAGCCATATGTCCCAGAGCTTTGAGGTGACACTGACAGACTACTACATATAGATGCAAAGATAAACAGACTTGTAATTGATTTCACTGTGGGCCCTATCTCCAGAATTGTTCAGGTTAATTGCTCATTGGAGAAAATTGACTAGCTAACTACTTTGGAGCAAAACTACCCTAAATCCAATCTTTTCAAATGAAAAAAGAAGAGCTCCTTTGACACAAGGGCATTTCTGAGAGTCAACTGAAGAGGAAAATCTAATGATCTGTAAACCTTCACATCTGTTGACAGTTGTTCTTGGCTATTATTAGAGAGAGCAAATGAGAGAAAAGTGTGATATTTAAAATGAGTTTACTGAAGGACTTGCCAAAATTATTAATCCAGGATGGATAGCCATGAAAGAGGCACTTTGGCAAAACTCGATTTTCATTGGATAATAGATAGGCAAAGATTCAGAGTCTTAACCATATTAAAATCCTGACTGCGATCCCTAAAAGCTATGGGAACTGGGTTGAATCTCTTAGCATCCATGAACATAAGAGTTTCCATCTGTCACATTCGGATATTACTTCTCACTGATTTGTGTTTGCTATTCAGTGAGCATTTTTGAAAAAGAAAAAAAATATCCACTCCAGGAAAAATTAATTTTATTTATTTTTTCTTTAAGGGATTCTTACAATCATATGCACATGCCTCTTTTCTTAGCTGTTGCTACTTCAGGATCATATAGTTCCTAAAAGATTACATAGCCACCTGACCAAAAAAATCATCTCCCAAAAGTTAGGGTACCATTTGTTAATACTATTAATTATTTTCTCTCTTTTTAAAATTTAATTTTATTTTTACTTATTCACCTTAAATCCTGCTCACTGCCCCTCCAGGTCACCCCAGCTGCAGTCCTTCCTCCTTCCCCTTCTCCTCTGAGGGGTTGGGGGCTCCTCTGAGTATTCCCCTACCCTGGCACTTCAAGCCTCTGGAAAGGCTAGGTACTTCCTCTCTCACTGAGGACAGATAATGCCTCCCAGCCAGAAAAACACATTACATATACTGGAAACAGTGTTTAGGATACTCAACCCCACCCCCCCCCCTAATTCCAGTTATTTGGAAGCCACATAATCTCTTCAATGTTGGCTAATTTCCTAGTAGGGGAAACTGAAGGTATGTCTGCTGAAAGAGCAGCAAGTTCTCTGACCAGTTGAATCATTTTTCTAGTCCAGCAAACGCAATAGTTTTGAAGTATAGAAAACATTTATATCTACCTTGATATACAGTGTATAAATATATGCTACACCTTAAAAGATCTCTCTCTCTCAGTGTGTGTGTGTGTGTGTATGTGTGTAGTTTACTGGCAATATTTTTTTTTCATAGAAAATAATTTTTTTTCATAGAACCTTTGTGGTTCTCTACCATTGTCTCTCGTCAATTTTGTATGTATATATATATATATATATATATATATATATATATATATATATTTATGGTAATTGACAATTGTATTTATTTGTATTCTTTGAAAGTTGAATGCATATAAACCATGTGTTTTGATCTTATCTACCCTCCAAAACATGTTTAGATCTCTCCAGGAATCCCTACATTTTCTCCTCCCTAACTTAGTCTTCTCTAGTGCTATCATTATTATTATTGGCTCGTTTATCATCATTAATATTTTCCATATATGCATCAGTAACAGGCCATCCAGTAGGTCATGAGAAATCAATGACATCTACAAACAAACACCTCCTTCCTTCAGCAACCAACCATTAACTATAAATAGCTCCTCCAGGAAGTCATCCCCATTCATTCTAAAATTTTGACTGTCTTGATTTTTTGTAGGTCCTAATGTAGGCAATCAAACTGCTATGATTTGATGTGTGCAAGAGCCATGGCATTTGCAGATGGCATCATTTTACTGCTCTCTACCATTCAACTCTGAAATTCTTTGTATGTCTCCATCTATGATGTTCTCTGAACCTTGGGAAGAGGTAGGTTGATACAGGTAACCCATCTACATTTGAGCAATCATAGTTACTTACTTATAGAACTCTGACAAATCTCAGCCTCTGCATTGACCACTACCCTGTGACTAAAACGATGCCTATGGATGCAATCAGAACCAACATAAATGTATGGGGATAAATATAAATATGGAAAATGTAGTTTGACAAAATGAAGACCAAGAAAAAAAGCATTAATAGGACCCTTGCCACACAGCTTATTATCTCCTAATCGTGTATTATTTTTTTACCAAGTTTCCTGTACCAGATATAAAATTTCTTCTGGGGAAGAGCCCTGAAATCCAATCAGAAAGCAGTTAGTAAGTACCCTTATAAGCATTGTGAGACCATTGTAGCAGTGGTTTTGCGTTTCCTTGAATGTCAGTATTTCAGAATTCATGGTCCAGAACTAGATAAGACCATTGATTCATTTTCTCTTCCAGAAGCCTGCACAGATTTTTTAAGCACTACGAAAACTTATCTGGAAGTATCATTGAAGTTCTCTTCTCTGCATTCCCCATCAACAATTGAACTGTAATCTTTAGACTGAGATAAGCCAGAAAGAGAAGTTGTTGGTTTCAAACACTCTCACACAAAGCAAATTAAGAGCCATGAATATATAATCCTAAGTATTTACTACAAAGACTCAATATCAACATATCACAGAGACAACAGCACGTTAATGTTTATTGCTATTCATTATGGCCAAGTCATTGAACCATCCCTAGGGTTCATCCAAAGAGGACTGGATGAAGAAAATGAGTTTTATATACACAATTGAATTTTATTCAACCATATCTAGAAGATAAACAGAGTCATATATTTTATGAGAATATCCTTTAAAAACTTGTACTATGAACAATAAACATATAGTAATGACAATGAGTCAGGTCTTATAAGAAAAAATGCTTGCTCATCTAGTTTTTGTACTTGAATTTCATTACAAAACATATATATGGTAATGGTTTTATCTACTCTGTTGTCTTTTGTTCCAGACAGATTGAAAGGGATGGGAGAAGAGAGAAGAAAGGGAAGGAGGGAGAGAGTAGATGGGGAATTTTAGTAGGAGTAAAACCCTGGTTATAAAATGTCTAGAAATTATTACACGCTGACCAATTGCTATAGCTAATATTGTTACTACCCTATCATTGCTAAGTCTATTCTTATGGGTGCTTGTTTCTAGACTACAAGCTTACCGTTGGAGCTCTGGTTTCTTACCTTCTTTCATTGATCTATATTGAGTTTAAAGCATATAAGTCAATTAAAACTGTTGGCAACCTGAAAGAGAGAAAGAAAGTGGAAATAGGTTTACAACCTGAAACAAAAAGATGTCACAATGCTAAAATTCAGGTGGGAACTCTGTTAGCCTTCCTCCAGTAAAATCTTGCCACAGTGATTAAAAATAATTCTAATTCTTACCGCAAACACCTTTGCTTAATGTAAACCCTAATACATCACCCTGAAGTTTGCAACCTGAATTTATAGCCAGAGAAAATGATCTCATATTACGACTCTGAGTTCTTATGGAGAAGTTCTTTGAGGATCCACACCTGACTGTTCACCCACTTTTCAGATGTGCTATGTTAGGGATATCATTATATCCCAATTGAATAATACAGCCACATTTTGCACATACAGTAGCCAATGTAGAAATTAATATAGCTAAAAAAGACTTAACATGTTACAGGAAAACAAAAATCTCTGGGGCTTGTTTTGGCAGAGGCAGAAAGAAACTGCACATAAGCAACTCTCCAAGCCAACAATGTGGTCGTTCTTTTTTATTGATAATTATCTTTTACATATATGAATAAGCTTACACTCCTGAAGGTGTAAAAAAAATGCCCTGGAGGTATAGCTAGCAAAAATTAACACTCCACCGCACATCCTAATTAGGATTTAATTAGGGAATTAAAAAAAATGCCGAGCACATGTTTTTGCAAGTGCATAATCACTGACTTATTGCTTGTAGGTTTTCTACATATTTTTCATTGTAAATATCCAATTATAATTGTCGTTTAGGTCAGACTGTAAAATTCAAAGTCTTACTCAGAATAATGAGAATTTGTTTCCTTAAGCATAATGTCCTCTAGGATAGTTTTTATATCTTTTAATTTACAGTGTGGTCTGTGCAGTCTATTCCTCTAGCATTGAATGTGGGTGACATTTTTCTCATGAAGTGATGTATTACATTTCAACAAAGCCTCATGCCTTGTATTTATCACCAGTGCATAAGGTTGGTGGGTGACAGGGGTGGCAACCACCTCTCTGTTCTTGTTCCAGAGAGATTTGTAACAAACGATGACTGTAAAGACATTGCCTCCTTTTCAGTGTAGACGCTGTTTGTGTGCCTCCAACTCTCATGAAACTTTTGGAGTGATTTATAGCAGATCTGTTTTGACCTGTCCCTGATAATATTCAAATTAAAGTCACAGCTGGAAAAGAAAATAGTATGTGTCATGGAAGTCCCATTGAAGGTACAGAAACTGTTCCAAGTTTGATTTGTGGCCATTGCCACAAGCTTTTAAAAACCACACAGTTGATGGGCGATGATGCCTAATGCTGCTTTCTTAATCACACCACCATTATGGAAATAATAGGTTTTTGCAATAATAAGCAATGCTCCCTCTCGGACAGCATTTCAGTGCCTTTTACAGCCACTTGTAATGACCACTGAACTGTTTGGTCTAATGAGTGAGAAGACTCCAACATCTTTATTCAAAAGTCACTAATGATAATTGCCACCTATCACCTCATTCTCCAGAGCCCAGAACATACCTCCACAGAATCCCATTAGCAACACTGCAGGTCCACAGCCCCATCTTCTTAGTGTCTCATAATTAGGTCTAATTTATATCTGATCCGAGGACAGCTGTTGTAATTTGTGTGAAATTCATGTTTTCAGTTGTGTCTGAGTATCACTTGATTGTATATATTTTTTCTAAAACTTTCTTTTGAAAATGTAATAAACGTGACCAGTAGCAGAATTAATGTCAGTGAAAATAAGTATGGATAACATATTTATACAGTATGGGGTTATGAGTAAAGGGTGGAGCAGAGAGTTGACCTGATTGAAGTCTTTTTGCATATCTCAGCAGTTACTAATCTTCCATGAGTGAGCCTTCAGTGAGCCTCAGCGGCTAGGCTCTAACTTGGAGGAAGAATAGGGGTAAGAGGTAGATTGATAGGTGTAGAGCATATCCTAGCATGTGTATCCTAGCATGTTCTGCATTACAGTGCAACACACACACACACACATACACACACATACACACACACACACACAAATACACACACACATGTCTTCCATGACATGGTTATTCATTAATTAAACTTAAAATAATTGATAGATATACTACCACTACTTCCACCATCATGACCACCAACACCACTACCACTAACAGACATTATTATAAACATATTACATATTATATCCATATTGCATACAACAATACATATACATGTACTACATATAGCTACATTTTATGCAGAATAATGGATCCACACATTTCTCAGGATAAGGACACATCTAGGATTCCTTTATTATGATAAATCAATAATTCATTTACATATGCTTAGTAGAGTGTTTGGGTCATTGATCAGAGTTTACCCATAAACACCAAAAGACAACTTAATCTTCACAATTTTCTTTAGCTACAAGAGAGAAAGTGGTTTACCCAGAGCCCAAGAATCAAAGGTGAGAATGGATTATGAATGGATTCACTCTTTATGTGAGACAATAAAGATTTTCCACTCACTCTTTCTTATTTATCTTTACAAAAAATGCTGAATAAAGATTAGTTTCTATTTAATGGTTAAGTAAACTAAAGCATATATAGGAGAATAAATCTTAGAATTAACAACTCTTAAGTATTTTAAGACAAAGTCCACAATTACAGATACTGAGTCTTACATAAGAATTCATGAAATACATTCAGGTTAAGATAAATATTTAAGGCTATATTTAAGGCTGTCTCAATATGAATATAGGGAAGCAGTACGACATGTGCAAGCTAAAATAATCATGTGTCAAAAGATACCAGAAACCAGAATGCATCACTTAAGATAAAAATAGAGAAACTGAAATGGCATACAGGCATAGGAAATTAATCTTTTGAGTATATTTGATATTGATCAGACCAAAATTAAAAACACTTATCCATTTTTTCTATTAATAATATAACAAAAGAAAAGGTGAATCAAAGCACTTAATGATGTAAGAGGAGCCAGATCATCTCATGAGTTATCGTAGGGGGAAAATATCTCAAGAAGAAACAGCCTGAGTTTTATAATAGAAGGCTGCAAAGGGACACAGATCATATACGCAATATTCTAAATTTAGAAGCTCAGACTTACTTTTAAATCAACCTCATTATTAAGGTGATCATTATTATAATTATCAATTCTCTATTACTGAAACATTTGAGACACAACTAGGAAACACTTATCTGGTTTCCAACTCCAACCTTGGAGGGATTCAACATTAATATTCTTAATCTTCACTTTGCACTCACAAGAAATTTTAAAATAGCCATAATATTTTATCTCTTTCTTTTAAGAGACATGGTCTATTTCTCCACACTTTAAATATGGGCTTGCAGTGTGGGGATCTAATCATGTAGGAATTATTTTTAATAAAAATATTTTATTTATTACTGTTTTGTGTGTGTGTGCCTGTGAATGTATGTATGTGAGCATGTGAAAGTGAGTGTGTCCTATGAGTTTACGTGTATCTGTGTGTGAGTGTCATGATGCACATGGGACAGTCAGAGGAGAAAGTAGTGGAGTCAGATCTCTCCTACTTTTGCATAAGTTTCTGGGGTTGAATTAGACGACTTAGGATTTCATGCCTAGTCCCTTTGCCTGCTGATCAATGTCTCCTGTCCCTCACATGAGAATTGTAAGCTCCCATCTGAAGGAAATCTACAAGATTCTCACAGTTTGATCCCAAAAAACAAGAGGCCTGGCCAATCAGAATGGGTCTGCAGAAGTGGCAAGAAGTCTCAGAATATCATGGGAAGTTTGTGTCAAGTTACTCTCTACAAAGTCTTAACAAGCAAAGACTGTACAAGGAGAACAAATTCATTACCATTGTCAGAGAAAACTAGTGAAAAGGAGCAAGGAGAATCAATGCAAGAGCCTTGTCACTCTGTCTGTGGGATTATGCTTATATTTTTCTAAGCATTGCATGCCCTTTCACATGTCTGCTTTATCAAAACATCCTCACACCTGTGTCTGCTTCAGTAAAATATCCTCCCACCTGTGTTTGCTTTAGCAAAACATCCGTTCATCTCTGTCTGTTTCAGCAAAACATCATATGACCTAACTGAGTCTCTAAAGAAATCAGAAATTTCCAATTCAAAGGTACCAAACATATAAGCTCTTCCACCCTAGATCCATCACACATATCATGTTTCCAGGAATCCTTCCTGCCTACCAATGTGACATAGCATCTGCCATGCTGATCCAGGATGAAGAGATGTCCAGTTGGTTTCAAACTAAACTATGAAGCTACAGGATTCTGAGCAGTATTAATATTCAGTTTCCAAATTTGAGATTTCTTTGTTTTTAAGTTTTATCCAGCAAATGCTAGCCAAAAAATTACTCTGTACCAAATGTTCAAGTTGTATGAACTATCTCACCCAGATCCAATATCGTTGTATTACTTAGATGACTTTTAAACAGTTCTTCAGGGGCTTCAGTTGAATATTCGTCTATTTTAAACAAAAAACCTAAAATTTCAAAAAGATGAAAGGGTATAGAATTGAATTTTATTTCACCTTTCCAAAATTTGAGTTTCCTTAGCTAGTTGAAAATTCTGTTATCAGATTTTGAAGTGTACGTCCTGAGACATTTAAACCTTAGAAAACACATTTCTGTGTGATGTATGTACTCTGCTTTTCAGTTTGCTCCCAGAGATCTGAATGTCTAACACCCTTTGGGATTTTTAAGTCTTGGATCAAGTGATGCTCATTAAGCCAGGTTTACTCTGATCTCACTACTTAGTTTATATCAGTTTCCCAAAGCACTTCTAATCCTCTTATGTGGCTTTAAGTTTTTTGAATCTTTTTTTAAATTTTATTTATTTATTTATTTATTTATTTATTTATTTATTTATTTATTGGTTTTTTGAAACAGGGTTTTTCTGTATAGCACTGGCTGTCCTGGAACTCACTCTATAGACCAGGCTGGCCTCGAACTCAGAAATTCGCCTGCCTCTGCCTCCCAAGTGCTGGGATTAAAGGCGTGCGCCACCACCGCCTGGCTTTAAATTTTTTTTGTACCACAATATCACATTCTTTTCATTTAGCCTTGTTCATTTATTTTTGTTTTGTCGGTTGAGTGTTTTATATGCTTGAACAGATATCATATAGGCAAGATTAGCATGAAACTCATGGGGTAGCCCATGTTGCCCTCAAACTCTGGTTTCTCTCGCTTTAACATCCAGTGTGCTAGGATTAAAGGTATGCAAAACCTTAGGACAAAATATCACTTTCTGACCCACTGTAGATATTATTATTGAGGGTAATATTTGTTTTGTGGTCATTCGATTCTTTTTAAAAAGTGAACTTGTGCAATTAAATACATATATTTCAAACACCTAGCATGTTGTGTATACAATGTTGATAATCAATTATTGATATAACAAAATTCTGAGGAGTACTTTAAAGAGAAAAAATTAAATTAATTCATTGATATCAGGTGTAGGGAAAGTGCATTGATAATGGTCCAATTATTTGCCAAATATTTACTGAATGCTAGGTAATGATTTTTGGTTATATAAAGTATAAAATTATTGAGCATATAGTGTCATCCATTTATATTTATTGCAAAGCATCAACAGAGTTGAAAGAAAACATGTCACAAGTATCAAAAGTAAGAAATAGATGTGCAATTAAATCAATGCTGCTAAAGAGATTGTGTACTAATATTTCAGGGAACTAGAAAAAGAGAAATACTATAAAAACACAGCAACAAAGTGTTCATAGTATAGGAAGATGAATGGCAAATTCTACTAAAATAATCAGGAACTGTTGTACAGAAAAAGATAGCTTTGAGGTATTGAAGGATTCCAGCTCAGAGGAAGATGGGCAAAGATGGACAGATGTAATGACACAGAGATGAACTTGCCATGGACAGACCATAAAAGGTCCTAAAATCTAACACTTCAACTGGCATTTAGTAATCACCTGAGTTTTGTAAAGTACTGTGCTCTGCATGACATGTGAAGTGTGGCCAATTAATAGTATTTCATGGTATTGAGTATGATCTTCGGTGATTTGGAAACTTACATTCCCCACAAGATGAAATGTGTATATGTACATATTCAATAATTTGTATAGATCATATATTTCATCATATTTTGCCAAGTTTTGGAAGTATAAATTGTGTGAAGAAAATGAGACTATTTTAGAAAATAAATATTTGTAAAGGCATGGTAAGGCTGAAAGGTGATTTTGACCAGAGGTACTTTCTTTGTGATACAAACTAGCTTCAGGGTATGTGTATGTGTGTGCGTGTGTGCGTGTGTGCGTGTGTATGTGTGTGTGTGTGTGTGCGTGTTTGTGACACTACATACACATGTGTGAAGGTGCCATAGGTCATAGGTCAACATCTTATATGTTCATCAGTTGCCTTTTTACCTTACTTTATGTGACAGGGTGTTTATCTGGACTTGAAGCTCACCAACTCTCTGCACTAGCTGGCTTATGTACACAGGGATCTTCTTCTTCATTCTGCTCCATGCCCCACATATGTTATTTTACATGGAGAATATGCACCCAAGGGTCCTCAAGCATGTGTAGTAAGTGCTTCCATGATTGAGCTTTGTGTTCGGCCCCAGTGTGAAGATTTAATTCTGAGTGAAAAGAGCTGATTGTGACTCATGCTAAAATCTCTTTTCCCTTTCTTTGTTCCTGATGGTGATCACCTTTAATGTTTCCTGAAAGAAGAAATGTGCTTTTTGGGTGCATTCAGAGACAGTGCTGATGCATTTGAAGTGCAAGTTCACTTCCTGCATAAGAAAACACCAACACTAGATCTATCTGCCCTGACTGCAGATGAAAGAAAGGAACATGTTCTCCACAAAGAAGAAATCTCTCTTTGCAAAGAAACTTCCTTTAAACTTTGAATGGTATTGCTGTTAAAAGTATTTCCAAGATTGATTCTTTTAACATTCTAGTCTTTATTTTAAAAGGAACCAGGGAAGATTGCTGGAAATAAACGCGGTGAACATTTTTAAATGTACAAAAGAAAAAATCTGATCAAATTAATTTACTTGCCCTAATTCATATAATATGTTAGTTGTAGATTTCAGAGTAGGGATGAAATATATACTATCTTTGAGGGACAGGACAAATTTATAGGATTCGAAAAGAAGGGTCTTGTTCCACTGCAGGACAAGCAAAAGAGGTCTGAGAAACATTAGTAGCAAAGCTTTCAGGATTGGGCTGTTACGAATATTTGACATTAAACATAGTATATGAAATGTTTTCAGAGCAAGGCAGTTATAATTTTTATTGCTTCACAATACTATATTTATACATATGCAAACTCAATTATCATAAGAGCAGTTGAAGAATTAGGGTCAGTATATGAACTGCACAAAACCATTAGATATCAAGGTTTGAGTATCTTTTTCATTATCCTCTGCAGCTGATGCTGATTTTCATCAAACTCCATTTTTCTTTCCTTTGTGTGTTTATAATATTACAATATTATGTTATATATTATTAACTTATTATATTATATGATACATAATAATATATGTCAATATAGTTTTATATATTATATATTCAACTGTCTTTTGATAATCACATTATTTTACTTATAAAAATGATAATTTATTTATACATTATTATGATTAAAGAGTAATTTTGCAGTTTAATACATATTCCATACATCTATTAATTTTTTAATTGATTGTCATTGGTTTGTTTACAGTTTTGTTCCACCATGAATAGGACCTTTAAAAATCTTTGCCTACCAGGCATGTGAAAAGATATTTATATTTTCCATCAACCAAGAAGTGGGAATGTAACTTCTGGATTTCATCATCAGACAATATAAGACTAGCAAAATGATTATAGGTGTTACTAGAATCCTCACCAGTATTAGTTAACTTTAACATTGTATTGGCTGTTTTAGTGTCATACATAGACACAGCATATTTTGCTCAAAGTTAGTTTTCACTTCTTCCCCTGATTCCTCTTAGATACACCTCCTATACACCTCACTCCCTGACAACTTCATGTCCTCATTTATTAATAATATAAAACATCCAATGAGTGCTGCCGTAATTTCATAGTATCCATTGTTGAACTACAAGGTACCATACATAAAAAAAAAAAAAAAAAACTAAAGCAACAATGACAAAAATTCAGTTTTTCTCTTACAGATGCTGTCAAATGTTAATAGCTTCTCAGTCATGGAGGGTGATTATGAGTTTTCCCTTACATGCCAAAATATTGACTGGCTTGAGCTCATGAATGTTAGTCACAGATGCTGTGGGTTTATAAGTGCACTGCTCCAGGCAAGTCCAGAAGAGATAACTTTGTTTCACTTATACCAGATTGATAGCTCTTATAATCATTCTGTCTCCTTCCAGAAAGACCTCTGAATTCCTCCACACCCCACCCCCCCGGGGGAGAAATGATGTAAATTACATGTCACATTGGTGGTTGAGAACACTGTCTATAGATATTTATTCTCTTCATTTTGATCAGCTATTTCACCCATATTGTGGTGGTGTAATATTTATTTTTTAATTTCATTTCTCCCATGGCCCATCATTTTGTATCTATTTAGTAACATCTGAAGAGATAAATGGAGGAGCCAGAAATTTGCAGATGCAGTAAGGAGGGCCATGGTAAGACTACACAGAAGGTTGAGTGCTAAAATTACAGGAAAACAAATATAGATATGTGTCAGTAACCATCAGAAACTGAAAGAGGCAAATAAAGATTCTTTCTTTCTTGGAGTATCCAAGGATGCATGGGCATGGCCTCACCATGATTTTGAACTAAGATACTAAAGAATTTTGAGAAAATACAGTTCTATTAGATCAACAAATATTGCTTGTGTTAATTATGGAGTTCCTCATAAACTGATACAATAGTAAATCATTAAGTTTATACAGAAGGAAAATAATAAGCAACATGCAATTCTCTGGTAAAATTTTAAAATTTGACATTATTTTGTCATGTAATATACCTATTATTACAAAGCTTTAATTCACTTTTTTCTTTTTCAAGTGTTGTTTTGTAAAGAAAGAAGACTAAAGTCACCAACCATAAACTTAAAAGTAAAATACAACTATGTACCATGAGCTGAAGAATGCCGATAAGAGTTATCTGTTTTGCTGAGTACCCTGACAATGGTGACTGGGAAGTGAATTGAACATATGTTTCTGACCCACCTTTGTTTTCCTATATCCCAGATTGGACAAGCTACCATGCCTCAAGTTTTTAGACCTTGTGAGACAGAGAATCAAAAAGAGAAGTTATAATGATCCTAGTATTGTTATTAAATGTGACCAGTTATTCTGACTCAATCACGGACTGGTCTAGAAATCAATCCAATATTGGAAATAACAGTCTTCATTTGGAAGGCTGGTTCTGGACATATTCAGAGACATATTTGGAAGATGGATGCAGTTCTCTATGATGTTATGTCAGAAAGATATAAAGTTGGGACAGGCTCTGGATTTCACACAAGTGTTAGTACATGTGTTAAGGCTCTTTTAATTGTCAAGTCAAAATTACTTTTGTTTCTTCCATAGTATTTATTGTAAGTTGCATTGATTGTACACTTTCTAATTGTGTTAGTGTATTGAAACTTGGCAAGTCTGTTACGAGGTTCTACCAACCAGCTTTTGATTTCTTGCTCTGAGTATTACAGAATGTTGGTTTTCTGAAAAAAGCTTGCAAGTACTGGAAGAAGGGAATTAGGCTTTAATCAGAAGCAAGATGGTAGTGAGTTTGATTATTGCTGGTATAACAGCTTTAACTACATTAATTGCTAACACCACTGCTTCTGTAATTGCTTTGACACAAGAAGTTAAGACAGTTACTTTTGTTAATTATTTAGCAAAAAAATATTATTAATGTGTTGAGTATACAAGAGAATCTAGATAGGCATTTGGAACATCTGATTGATGCTCTTCATCCTATTCAAATTATTGGAGGAGGTTCAGTGTTTAAGAGTAAGGAGTCATCTTGAGTGTCATGCCAAATACCAATGGAGTTGTGTTACTTCTAAAATTTACAATGATATACATTATAATTAGGAAAAAGTTTAAAGGCAAAATCACATAATTCTAACACCTCTCTGGATGTTTTAACTTTGTGTAGTGAGATTATGAATTTAAAGAATGCTGCACTGCTGAGCTTTGTTGTTACAGATAATGCTGATAAAATTATCCCTGGGTTGACGTTAGTAATTCCATTTTGGTCAAGTTTAAAGAATGACATGTATAGCTTGATCATGCTAGCCCTTTTTAGTCCTGGGAATACTTTTATTCCTGCCCATCTTGTTAAAATTTGTCTTTAACAACATCAACATATTGGCAGCCAAAGTACATGACTTTGAAACTGAAAATGTACCTCTAGACAGAATTATTAAATTAACAGGTTGGCAAGCCAAGGACAGGTAAGATTCTGCACACAGCCTTACCAATATAAGAGAGAAGTGCATTGCTTTTGATAATGCATATTCCATGATGGGTAAGGAAAGCATTCTTATCAGAATTACCTAAGACAGACTCAGACTTGTTTATGAAATAAAAAAGGAAGAAATGTGGAGAGCTTTTGGGACTGCTTGGAAGGAATCTGACATTGGTCAGGGACAAGGAAATGGGCTGCTTGGCAAGAATATGACATTGGCCAAGAACAAGGAAATGGGCTTCAGGCAGGAATCTGACATTATGTTAGAACAAAGAAGTAATTTCAGGCAGGAAACTAAATCTTTGGCTAGAACAAAGAAGTAGGCTTTAGGCTAAAATGACTTTGGGCTAGGACAGAAAAATAGGCTGTGATATTTTGGTCATCCTGATAAGCCCTTAGAAACAGTGATCACAGGAGTGATCGTGTGACTTTGTTTATTGCCTTGCTTGTTCTTTGACTATTTGTGTTTTATGTTTTGCTTGTTCCTTGACTATTTGCAGCTACTGTATTGTTATTTCCTCAACCTATAACAGACCTTAACACTTGCATGTAAGTAAAATGGCATAAAAGCCAAAAAGAGGTGGTGATGGGATGAGGGTTTCTTGGGGGGCACATAGGGAAAAGGGATAACATTTGAAGTGTAAATAAACAAAATATCCAATTAATAAATAAAAGTTATTTGTTTTGAAATATTTATGGATTCCAGAGAACTTATTTAAATATTTGTGGATATGTAATTGATATAGAAAAGTAACCATATTAAAAATGGAAAAGATAAAATTTGGAGTAGATAATATTTCTTAATTTTTTCTAGAACTCATTTAAATGAGTTAAATAATATTTATTTGTATTAGTTTTATTTATGTGTACATATGTTATATGTTTGTGTATGTCTGTTTGCTTGTGTGAGTATATGCCACAATTTACTTTTATTTATTTTTATCTATGTATTATACATGGCATCCATTTGTATGTGTATGTGTTTGCCTGCAGCAGTGTATGTTACAAGAGTAGAGATGCCTCAGGAAGCCAGAAGAGTATATCAGAGGCTCTAGAACTGGAGTTACATGCTTTTGTTACTTTCTAGGAACTGAATGCAAATCCTCTAGAAGAACAGAAAATGTCCTTAACACATAATCCATCTTTCAGGCCCAAAGAATGAGTTTTTAGAGAACTTTTAAACTTGGTGCCAGAATAATAAGTGTTTATTGGAATATTGGGGTGTTTGTTTGTTTGTTTGTTGTTTGTTGTTTTTGTTTTTGTTTTTTAAAAGTCTACTGTACCCGGTATTCCCAGGCGGTTTCCCATCCAAGTACTAACCAGGCCCGACCCTGCTTAGCTTCTGAGATCAGATGAGATCGGGTGCATTCAGGGTGATATGGCCATAGACGGAATATTGGTTTTTTTGTAATCAGTGATTTTCTTCCTGTACTCACATTCCAGAAATCAGAAAGTCCAATTTCATGCTTAGTTACAGCCATGAGTTAGCCTTTCTGATTAGTATTTTCCCTACTACTTTCCTCTGACCTCACTGTTTGTTTTAACTATTACAAGTATATTATAAGAATTCCTATCAGCTGTCTCATTATGTATCTAAAGACATTTAGTGGAAAATTGAATTCTAATGTGACATACAATTTTGAAACATTTCAAGTTAATGTATATGATTTTTAATCTAAAACTGGTGGTAAATCATAGAAATATATTTTCTCTAAAATAAATAAAAATAAAAAAACACTCAAGGAGAAAAATGTTATGATTATATATAGTGTTGTGCTTTGATTTGTAACCAGCTGAGAAAAACAGCCCATTAACTGTAGTCACTAGTTCAGAAATCGAGACTGCTATCTTTAGTAACCATACAAGTGACAAATAATAGCATTTGAAACAATTCTCCCAAATCTACCCCACCCCTGGACTTGATTAATAACTGACAGTTTCCCTAATACTTGTCACCACTCATACTTTTAGAACAACTGAAGAAAGCCGTATTTGAATTCACAGTTGATATACTGGGAACCCTGATGTTTCTTAGCTCACCTAGGATATTCCCATGCCGACAGATTTCAAACAGGATACATTTGAATCACTCTTCCCTGTTCATCCCCATTATAATGCTTTCTAATGACATTGTTTGTCTTTGAGTGTCTGTGAAATACAAGTGATGTTTGCTTATACCTTTGCTATTGAGTAAGCTATGTATAAATAGTCTTTGCATGTTTTCATTTCTGCAGTCTTGCCTACAATGAGAAACTCACAGAAAAGGTAAATATGTTTTGAGGTAGTAAATATTTATTAAAAAGTCTTTGGAGAGGAGAGTAGTTGATTTTGTCTTCTTCTTCTTCTTCTTCTTCTTCTTCTTCTTCTTCTTCTTCTTCTCCTTCTCCTTCTCCTTCTCCTTCTCCTCCTCCTCCTCCTCCTCCTCCTCCTCCTCCTCCTCCTCCTCCTTCTCTTTCTCCTTCCTCCTTCTCCTTCTACTTCTTCAATTACAATATAATTAAAAATTTCTCAGAATTTTGTAACCAGATATTTCATATAATAGATAAATCCTGACCAGGAAAAATCTACATAAGAGAATATGTAGTGGAAAGTAGGTTTTATAGAAAATACAACAAATAAGTATTGAAAGAGCATATATTTCTGTAGCACTTGATATTTTAATTTCAGATGTGGAAGTATGATCTGATAAGGGTAAGAAAGAAGCTTCAACTTAAAACCTTCTCTGGGTGACTACGAGTCTTAAACAAACACCGTTTTCCTTTCTATGTTAAGAAATGGTATATTAAATTTACCTCAAGTAGGATTTTGTTCAACAGAGGGAGAGGGTTTTACAATTTAGAAATAAAATAATTTGACAGGGTACTTAGTATTCCACATAATTTTAAGAAAACAAGCAGATAATTATACACAAACAATTGAAGAAGTGGCATTGGTAAATAAATAAAGTGGAATTTTAGTAAAATATAGTATTAATAAAAGATATGCAAGTAGGCAAGAGACATTAAATGTGGCATGAATTATCCCAATTGGAAGACTGTGAATTTCTATCTAGGGTGAACTAAACATCAAAGATGTAAGACAGGCAGAAGGAGAAGTTGTGGGGATGCACAAGCAACAGGAAGCTTTCTGTAGAGGCTAAAGTATATTTTAAAGTGTAGAGCAGCAGTATCAAACCATGACCTGAAAGCAATAAAGAAGAAGGAAGAAACTATGTTGAAGGGGTGAGTAGAGGATGTTTAATACATTCAGTCTTAGTCTTGTTAAACTTGAGTTACAATTGGTAGATATCTACTAAACAGTTGGAAAGAAGTTTCTAAGGAATCAGAGAAATTGGGGTTTCAATTTCCAGGTCATTATCACACAACAGCTAATAATAGAGTCAGGGATATAGATTGAACAAACATCAAGATGTAAAACTCATTGAATACTGCCAAAAGTAAGGCCTGGGAAATTTTAACTGAAAGCATAAATTACCTAGTCTAATTATTAGGGGTAACAAGGTGACAAACTTGGGAAATAATAATAATAATAATAATAATAATAATAATAATAATAATATATAATAATAATAATGATGATGATGATGATGATGATGATGATAATGATAATAATAATAATAATAATACAAAACCCACACTCTCCCAAAATATCTGTTAAGGAAAAAAAAATAAGCATGAAGTTTAAATGAAAGCAAGAAGAGGTTACATGAGAGGATTTGGATGGAGGAAAGGGAAAGTGTAATTGATGCAAAAAAAATCTGAAACATTTAAAGTAGAGACATGATCAAGTCTAGTCAAGGTGGTAAACTGATCTTAGACCTCTTTCTGTGAGTTCAAACCTGCAGTCACACTAGGTAATATTTTTTTTAATTACATAGTGAAAGCTGGAAATGAAAAAATGGGTTTCCATAACAATACAGTTTAAAGAAATTCTACATTAAATTGTAAAGAAATTTACGATGACCAAAGGGTTATTGAATGCCTCTAAAGAAAACATGTGCATTGTTGAAGCACAGTTTTCTATGTCTCTCGTTCTAACTTTTTAATTCCTATCATACAATGCGATAAAGAATAGAAAACTAATGGAAATGCAAAATACTTATTTTCCAGAAATACTAGTCTTTTGTTTCAGAGGAGAGTAAATTGACTCTTCTCATCCTATGGAAAGAGCTAATTTTATACTTATAAGCCATGATAAAAAAAATCTTGTATTGCAACTGAATTTTCTTTTTATATATATCTTTGAGCCAGTTGAAGGAACTGCCAGATGGATTAGTTAAATAATGAAAACATTTATTCATTCAATATCCATATAATTTTACCTTCTTGTAGATAGATCAATCGATTGATAGTTAGATGGATAGATTATTTTCCAAAATACAATGCTATTTCATACTTCAAGAGATGGATTGTTAATCTCCAGTTAGAGGTGAGAATCTGATTTATCCATCTTTATTAGAAGACATTGGGACTTCAGAATGAATGTCAAAGATTCTATACACTGGCTTATTTTAGACAAAGAAACAAAGACTACAGGTAGTACTTTAGAAGAAAAATGAATTGGCACATAAGAAAAATTATCTAAATATGCTCCATAAAAATTGTATTTTCATTTACATTGTCAATATAGCACTAGGAATCCTAAATTGGAAATAAATATAAAAGCTATTTCAGAATATCAAATGTTTAGAATTCATCAATAACCTTGATGAGCAAATTTTAAGAAGTGTTATCCTTACAGAGAAAAGTAGAAATACTGTAATAACAATGCACTAAGCATAAAAATATTTTATTTCTGTAAATATTTCAAAACAAGTTTAATTTGAAGAAGTCTTAGCTGATTAGGGTGGCACATATCTGTCATAATCTCAGGAGGAAGGTTGAAGAGAGGATCACGAGTCTGTGGACACCTTGGTTTATATATTAAAAGATAAAAGTATGTACAATTTAAGGGAAATAGATTTAAGAAAGAAAATAATGTATGTTTAACTGTAGAAGTAAATAAATCAAAATGCTTACAAAAATAAAAGAAATCAATAAACATCAGATTATATCTCACTAGAGAGAGTTAACAAGTTGTCTATTATGCATAAAGACATTATTCAAAAATAGTAAAACAGAATAGATTTAGGGTTAGGTTCAGGGTTATGTTTAGGGTTAGGGTTAGTTTTATAGGAGAAATAATGTAGAAATATAAATTAAGGATTGAGGAATGGAAAAGAATTCTTAGTAGAACTCCCATATACATTAAAAGGATAATAGTATGAACATGGGTGAGATGCCAATGCAGAACTTACTCATAGAAAAAAGTGTTAAACATACATAAGTCGGTAGGTTCCGCACTCAGTGCCAAAACAAAAACCACAATGAAAGGTAATCATTTATAATTTCATGCAAAGAAATGTAACCTTAGACAGCACAAGCCTATAAGAAGGCATGTAATACAAGTGAAAACAAATCTACTCCTAAGGCATTGCTGAATAATTTCTAGAAAATTTAACAGAGAAATAAAGAGGTCTGAACCCCTTTTCTGTAACATTGTCTCCTGTCCTAAATACAAAGACCCAACAACTACCTGTGCTATTATGTAAGTTAAATAAAATGCAGACTTCAGGTTAATGCATAAAAAATTTGTAGTATTGATCTTAGCCACTTGAAGTGAAATAAAACATTTATTGATTTTACTTTGCTAAGGGTTTGCAAGTTTCTATCTGATGATAGGAAAATATAAAATAAAAACATGTAGTGCTTGAATAAGATATATACAGAAAAGGGAGATGACAGGCTAACTACTAACTAATAATTCATGGGATGAATAATTTGATTCCTGTGAGCCAAGAGATTCTCAAATAACTTGAGTACATGATTTCCATGAATGTGTTATAGTGTTTCCAGTAGAAATTAACAGCTGCATTGATAGAGCAAGAGGGACACTTTTGTTAACAAAAAGAAAGAGGAAGAAGAAGAAAACAGTGTACTCTAAGCTCCCCTTCTCTTGCCTTTGAACGGTGACATGCTTAGTCCTCACATTTACTGTTTGCTGATGTCTCTTATTCTCCAGCCTGAAGATAGCAAATAGCTACCTCCTCTCTTCCATAATTTCATGAGCCTATGTCTATTGTAAGTCTTTAAACGTGCAGCATATATGTTCTGGATATTTTAAATATACTACATACATTTTAAACAATAGAATATTTATAGCTTACAAAGGTTTTTCTCTTTGTTTGGAGAACCTAATACATTTAGAAACTTGTACCTGTTTTGAGAACCCATGTTCATAAATAACAACTTCTTACTACTTTTCATTGTCTGTTGAATATGAAGTTCATATTCAGGAGAACTGTGCAAAGGATATTCATGGATGGAACACTGAGGAGTAGAACCATTGGTACTCTAGATTATAATATACACCAAAATATGCAGATTTTGTTAATTACTTTTCTACCAGTATAGTAAAATACTATATACCCTCCCCAAGCACAGCCACCAACCAGGGTGCAAGGGCTTAAATATTGGATCCTATGGAGGAAATTTCTCATTTAAACTATCACTGAGATGAGAAGCTTTCCTTGTCTTCCTGTCTTGGTTAGGGTTTTACTGCTGTGAAGAGACACCATGACCAAGGCAAGTCTTATAAAGGACAACATTTAATTGGGGCTGTCTACAAGTTCAGAAGTTCAGTTGATTAGCATGAAGGTGGGAACATGGCAGCATCCAGGCAGGCATAGTGCAGGCAGAGCTGAGAATTCTTCACCTTCATCTGAAGGCTCCTAGCAGAATACTGGCCTCTAGGCAGCTAGGATGTTGATCTTAAAACCCCACACCCACAGTGACATACCTATTCCAACCAGGTCACATCTTCTAATATTGCCACAACCTCAGCAAGCATATACAAACTATAACACTTCCCATAGTCAACTAGGCCCAATGTCAAACCAAAGTACTGAGTGACACCTCATAGGAAGACAAAAAAATTACTTGTGGAGGGACTGGCTATACATTAGATTGAGCATTCTTTGATCATCTTTGCTAGTAAAAATAAACGTATTTGCATATGATGAACAGAATATGATATTTTAAAAGATAATGCTGAGACATATTCTTTATTCTGGGTTCTCCATAGCAGTAGGATAGTGTGAATCAACGTGTGTTTTAAAAACGTCCAAGCTACATATTTAAAATTTAACATATTCTTATAAAACTACCCTTAAAGTTTTGTGCAGCTGCCCCCACACACTGTTATTTTAATGATTCATAGCATATCATGCCTCCTGAGCTACATTTTCAAGTTGGAGAGTAAGAAGTTTGGTTTCAGTGCTTTTTATTTTTTTCCTGCAAATTTAGTGAGATATTGTTTTCCACCTTTGTGAATAATGTCAAAAATAAAGTAAGAAGAGGCCTTGGTTATTCTCTTAGTCCATGAAAAGATATCAGGGATTTGGAAGACATTTGCAGATGATTACTCAGTTACATGAGTTCCAATGCTAACTTTTCTACGTGAGATATAACTGTATTAAGAAGAGAAAAATCCACATCCTCTCACTGACAAATGAAATGAGTTGTTGAGTGCAGAGAGAAGAAAGACAAGCTATTTTAGTTGTATTGAGCCATAAATACCCATTGACAAGATCATCGCATATTGATGAAGCAAAAAAGAAAATTGCTTAGAAACATTAAGGAAATGTAGTGTCATGAAGGTGAATTGGGGAAAGAAAAAAATCCAAATTTAATCTTGGTTGCATAATTGGATTGGAATAAATAATTTTACTAATAAAACAATTGTAAGACATAGTCATTCTCCAGTGGCTGCAATCTTCTGGTCCTTAGTTCAACTAATTTCTGATTTATACATTTAAAAATCTTTTATTGTATCACATACAGGATATCTCTTCTTATAATTTTCTAAAGTTCAGCATGTTATATATGTTACATAGACATAATTTATAGTATATAGTAGACATGCCTATTTGTATTTGAAAATCCCTGAAATTTATTGAACAGACTTATCATCTAGGGAGGTCATTTCCTTTTTTCTTTTCTTTCTTTTCTCTTCTTTTCTTTTCTTTTCTTTTCCTTTCTCTTCTTTTATGTCTGTCTGTCTGTCTGTCTGTCTGTCTGTCTGTCTGTCTGTCTTTCAGTGATGATTTTGGAACCAATCTTCACAGACATCAAAGAATCTTGCCACATATTAGTTGGACAAATCATCTAACATAAAATCAATTTTAAAATAAAATGTTCATTGTATCATGTAATTGATTCCATGTTGTTTGAAAATGAAAAAATAAACAAATGAAAACAAAATAAAACAAGAAAACCACCATCAACAATAAAAAAAAGAAAAACAGAAAGAGTATGTCATATAGCTGAGTGGCCCCGAAAAGGGCCAACATCCAAATTCAAAGTATTCTAGTTAATGAACATTCCACTAAGTGGAAAAATTAAAAATGGAAAAATGGTAGTATCATTTACTGGGGAACCGTTGAAAATGTTGATAACTGATCTGTATGCTATTAGTTGTGTATGTGTGTGTCTATGTGTGGGTGTGTATATGTATGTGTATTTGTGAATGAGGACACGTGGATGACAATACACACACACACACACACACACATATATATATATATATATTATATATTATATATTATATATTACGTATTATATATATTAATGCATATATATAATATATATTATATGTATACTGGACTATTAGATTACCTGATCGTCCATCTTTTAGAGCCTTTTCTGTCTTTGTTTCCTATCTTTCATTAGGAGTTCTAGTCAAATGTGCTCTGCTGAATCCAGGTTTTATGTAGGTCCTCTGTTTTTCAACTTATGTGTCATACTTATGAAGTAAGGACTTTTAATCTGTAAACCCCAGCCTTTAAGTACCATTTCTAACACACTAAATGGGAAGTCAACAGAATAACCCAGTACATAAGTTCCTTTAATTTATCCTTTCCCATTCTTCCTTAGGTAAGTAGTCCAGTATTTTAAATCTATAGTCTCTGGATGAGTACATTCCCATTCCACCCTATTTCTTGTTTTGGTACAAAATTATCTTATCTGAACTAACACCAATACAAACAAGGACTCCAATGTTATACAACGTCATAGTTATGGAATTGCCACTGTTTGCATCATTGTGGTTGACACTTTTAGAACCTCTACTGCTGTAACTAAACATTTTTAAAACAACCTATGCTCTCATATATCTCCTTACCACTGGATATGCCTAAAGATCCAGTGCTTTTTCTAGCTGTTAGTATCACTATCTATGTGAGGTAAGGTTTACTTCCACAATTATTCTGGAATCATTCTCTGCTTTAATTCTTACACAGAACTCAGGATAACATAAATATTCATTCATCTAACAAATAATATAATAATCATTATAGAGTCTTATCAATTATAATAATGTACCTTAATATGGTGAATTCTGGCTATTTGGAGGTTTTTAATGTAAGATCTGATGAAAAATATCATGTTTAAATGTCTGTTTTCATGAAACAGAGTCTTCCTGAATCTAAGTTGTAGTACATTCTTAGTTGTAGTATCACTAAATGAAGGAGAAATGAAATGCGTATTTTCAAAGGTGTCGGTAAATAAAGTCATAAACAAAAGTGCACAATACTTCTTTTCTTGATATTGCTTTACAAAATGGACGTGATGAATATGATGAGTGCTGGATTCTGCATTTCTAAGTGTGGGGTGTGATAGCACTGCTCTTCATGGAGAATTTCCTTAACAAGAGATGTAGTGTAGGAAGCAACTCTACTAGGCACCCAGTGTACTTTGTAGAAGACTTCAAGGACCCTTGTGATGAATGTTCACCTGGAACCAGGCATCAAATGTGAATGAAGCTGTCTGTTGCTGTTGTTCTCCTGTGCAACTGGGGATTATCAGTCTGGGCTTTGTGTGTGCGTGTCAAGCACTCGAGCATTAATCTCTGTGTTCTTTTCAGTTTTCATTTTTATTTTGAGGCAGGGTTTTACTAAACTGCTGAGATTGGCCTTGAACTTGATGTTATCCTACTTGAGCCACCTAATGTGTTGGAATTGCAGACATTAGGCACAAGATGCAGCTCAAGAAATCTTTTGAATCGGTGTCTTAAATATGCCTTGCTTAGAAAAAAAAAAGACAGGTTCATTTTAATTAGGTGCCAGTACGTTCACTCTCTAGAGATCTTTGAAAATAATTAAAGCCTTGGCTACAGGTTTACCTGTCAGCCTGAACTTTTAACCATTTAACCAGTCTTGACATGAACCAAACTGAAACTTTCTGAAGGACCTTTTAAAATAGCACAATTTTAAATCTCAGTCCTAGAAAAAATGTAAGACAAAGAAGTTACATTTTTTCCCACTGAACTTTGCATGTTATTTTATACCAAACTCACAGTCGAAGAAGCTCAGAGTTTCTCTAATAAGCTTGGTGAGTCTGGAGCTAGCCTTGCTGACATATCTACTTTTATCTGCTTGCTTGGTTATTTGGACAGGATTTTCTGTTATCCTACACAGAGTTCTCCCCCTCTTTTATCTAGACCATGACTTTAATTGTTCCATAAAGTTATTTTTCCCCCTTACTGTTAAAAATCATTTGCTAATATGTTAACCAAGGAATGTGTAGTTAAACATAGAGCATACAGATGTACAACCTGATTTTGTGTTGATTTAAGTAAATGCTTTTCCATTGGTAGTACTTCCTGTTAGGGCTGGCCTGAGGCAAAATTGTGAAGTAGGTTAAGCTACTTTTAGCTTCTTCCAGATTTCTGGAAGTGTCTTTGTAAGAAGTGAAATAGGCTGTGGATGATTCTTCCCTAAAAAAAAAAAAAAAAAAAAAAAAAAAAAAAAAAAAAAAAAAAAAACCAAAACCCGCTGTTTTCTTATTCTCAAGATAAAATGTAAGAGAAATGGCCTGGATGTCACATGTATTATCTATTATATGGTGCAAACCAAATGTTATTTATTCAGGAGTATTCTAGATGTCAGAGTGTTAGAGAGGCCGAATGGATGAGGCATCTTTTGGATCTATGGATAATTACTCTGGTGATGTGGCTTTTGTCCAAGGGATTTAAATCAGTCATCAATGTCATTTTCCAAGGAGCGACAGCAATGCTGTGTAACTGACAGGTTCAGAGGCTTGCAGATGACATAATAGGAGGCAGGTGAAATCCTGGGGGTAGGAACAGAATCCTAAGAGACACGAAACTCTAGTGAGATTACACAAAATTGGAGAATTTCTAGATATGTTTTGAAAGACGAACATTTCACATTTCCAAGAAAGACAGAGAATGGAGGCCTAATTCTGTCTGGAAGTAACGGCAATAAATTCTAAAAGGTCCCTGCATGACCGAAGTGTAGTTTATCTATCTCAGTGACAGGTGAAATATTCATGGAAGGTGGAAATGAGAGTTCAAATTTAAGAGCAGATTATAATTGATGAATATTGTATACCTATCCTGATAATACTCACTTTATATGCAAATAGAATTGAAACAGGTATTAAGGAGAGAATGGACGTGAAGTTTTGTTTTACTAAATGAATGTGTAGTAGAGAAGGCATTTAAAATAGAGGGTTAAAATTAAAACTGTGCATTCCAGGCACAAATACAACTAAAAAAATACCAAAGGAGACTTTACATATTGTCACCATTTTAAGACCTACTACTGGTGAGGAAGAGTTAAGTGACCTATAGGATTCTTTATCAAGCTAGTTACCCTGTGAGCAACTCGAACTTAATCTAACAGGGGAACTGAAAAAAACACTAAATGTCTAACATACTCAGACCTTAAATAAAGATAAAGTAGAGAAGTATTTATCCATCAATTGAATTCAGTCATTTGTCACTTACTAGGAAATGCTCACTTGATTGCATTTTGGCACTTACTTTTATTCCACCTTCCTTTAGTATGTATGCAGAGAATGTGAGAGCTGGAAAGGGCTGCATCAGTGAACAAGTCCCAGAAATACACTCAGGGTACCAACAATATCTACAAAACCGAAGACTGTTGGACATAGTTTTCCAATTTTTAAATGGACCTTGCTGTCTTTCAATCCATGTGATTAGCCAAATTCTGATCAACAGCCACTTCCATGTGCATGGTAATTCTTTGTGTTATTGTACTTACTGGGTCTCATTTCCCTGCAAGTTTGGTTTATTTTCTAGAGCCTATTATTTGATTACATTGTTGTTGTTTTTATTAGTCCTCATATACCACATTACCGTGGAATTGGCTCCATCTAAGTTTATCTTCTATGTTTAGCATTAGTTTCTGCAGATCCCAGAATAAGAGGGATTCTAGTGCTCTGTCAGATTTGTAGAAAGATGGAGCTACATACATATGTACTGGAGGACACACAAGCTGGGAAGTTATGAACTTCAATATATAATTTTGCTGTCTAAGACTTTTAAAATTGAGGATACTTTCATTTATTTTTATTAGAGGATTGAGATGAAAGCTTGGGTAATGTTGTTTTGTATGCGGCCATGGCTAAGATTCAGTTGCTTGTAAAAATATAGTCATTCTCTTCTAAAGATCCTTTCTACAGTGGAAAATGCCCCCTGTATTTGTTATAATTGTATAGTATATTGCCCTGCATAAATCAAGATGTCAACACCATCACCATTTATGCTGCATAAAAATATTAGCCCTAATTATTCAAAGTACTTGAATTCTGTTTACTCCTGAAGTAAAGATTTTTTTCCATCTACCACCCAAAACACACACTATAAGAACAGTAAAACTGGAATTTAATTTTTTAAATAGGTGTTAAAATGTTTTCAGTGACTCAAAAATGACCTTGGAAGAGCAGAGATATACACAACAAGCTATAGGAAATTATTAGGGGAAAATAGTTTTAAAAGCAAATAAGGTTAAAGTCGGAGGTCAACTTAGTAAAGCAGATGAGCAGCATAACATGCTCTGAAACCTCCTGCCACCTCATGCTGTGTGTACTCCTGGAATGTAGGTCAGACATCAGAATGGTGATCACTCTCCACCTTAGCCTGTAGTGTTAGTTTGTATTCTATGTGAATCTCCATTTCACTTGACAAGAGAATGTTTCACAACTGTTGATGAATTTTTTTTAAAGAAACAATTAACTAAGACTCTACTCCATGTTTTCCTGGTGATGTAAGGATGAACAGTTTTCATTTTTCTACTACACTTTCTGCAACATTTCTGCTGTGGACAGAACAATAGTTACTTGCATGTTGGCTTGTTTGTTTGCCTAAAGATCAAGTGAAATACAACTGAGAAGAGCTTGGAAAGAAGCATGTTGTAGAAAGTTTTGTGAATCACAGTCAAATATATGTGAAGAAACAGCATGAGAAAGAGAACGGAAATACTTTGTTTACTATCCTGGTGTTGTCTGAGCAGGCGGTAAGACCAGTTGCTAGCCCTTCTTTTATATGAGGAGAATCCTTTTAAGAAATCACATCCATTACTGAGCTGTAGAGCACAAAAATCAACATCAATTCAAGAAACCAGTCAAATAATCTTTAACTGAAAACTGTTAGGGAAGAATGTTGAGAGAATAAGATGAGAGTAGTTGTCTTTATGTGGCATTGCTCCTTCTACTACAGAACAGATAGTTTGTTGTGAATAAATACTCAGACATGTAAAAACAAAATATGATTTAACATATTATATGACTTTTATAGGTCACTGAGAAGGGATGCATGATCTTCTTCTCTTGTATATTTGTTTTTAATTTTAAAATGTTATTTACTTTTACTTTACATACATAAGGATTCTGCTTGTGCGTGTATACATACATCTCATGTGCAGTTCCTGTGTAAGACAGACGGCTTTGGATTACCAGAAACTGCAGTTACAGGTGAATGTAAACTGTCATGTGAGTACTGGGATTGAATTCAAGTCTCCTGGGGGAGCAGCAAGTGCTGTTAACTTATGAGCCATCTCTTCAGATAAAATGCATGTATGACTTTCTTACAATTGAATCATTTATTGTATGGGCAGTATGTAAATCATATTCCTTTAAAGGAATACATTTTAATTATGAAACCTCCTGGGTAGCTCTTAATTTTATGCTAGAGTTACTTTTCAATCACAGTGAATTTTTTCGACATAGAAATATCAATAATTTTGTTTCCTGTCCTTTTACACTGTCTAAAAATATTTTTTATTTATTTATTATATCACCATTAACTACATTTTTTATTTATAGCATTAAGGTTCTATTCTGGAAGCAAATGTAATTAGTGACCTCAGAAAATAATTGTATCTGTGACAACAATGTTTATGCAGATTCATTCATAGCATATACAGGTCAATGTATATAATATAATAAACTATATTTTTATGTTTAAAAAATTCCTTCTCTCATATATATTATGTGCATATGTACTATATATTATATGTAATATATTCATGAAGACTCCACCAAGGATATTTTATTTGATACTTGGATTCTTCACTTACTTTTGTATCTGTGAAATAGCCATGCTTTATCCCTAACTGGAAACAATATAGAAGGACAATGTATTTAGAATAGGTAAATCAACACAGGAAAGTCCCTTAATGATAAAAGTCAGTTATGTCTAGTGTTTTTGCTCAGTGTTCAAATTTATTTGCTGTTCACTATACGTGCACATAAATGCATGCACATTTCCAATAATATTCATTTTGTAATTGGTAAATTACATTCGTTCTCCCTGTTTTTCTCTGTCTTTGTCTCTCTCTGTCTCTCTGTATCTCTGTCTCTCTCTCTGTCTCTCTGTCTCTCTCTGTCTCTCTCTGTCTCTCTGTCTCTCTCTCTCTCGTGTGCGTGTGCACGTGCGTGTGTCTGTTTCTGTCTTTCTACCACTCACTCTGTGTAAGTGATGAAGGTCCCTTCTCTAGTGTCTCCCTCTGTGATGTCAATGTACCTCTACTATAAGGATTATTTTTATCATTATTTATTCTTTTCAACAGCAGAGAAAATGTGACTTAGAATGACCTCACTGCCTGATGCCGTGATTTTCTCACTTTGTTTGATTAGACTGATTTGTGAGCTGTTTCTTCAAATCTGCCTTTGAAACATATGGCATCAGGAAGATTTTGAAGGAAAAAAAATGAATAACGCACAAAGAGATAACTCCCTTAATATCTCTCAGTGGCAAAAGACATTACCTGTTACTAACACCACTCAGCCTCCTTGTTCTCATTCCTTACCCTCCATTTGTTTACTAGATATTTGCTGGGCTTTGGTGATTGCTCTAGCTGTGGGGATGTGTGAGTAAAGAAGAAATAAAATGCAGAAGTCCATTTTTCATGCAACTTGTCCTCTTATGTGAAAATATGAGCAATGAAAATCAGTCACACTCAGGTGCATGTAGGCAAATATATAATATGTTTATATATAAGCTTTTGTATGCATCTATAGACTAACATGCCATATATGGTTGTAAATATTTGTAATGAGAAGTATGTTTGAAGAGAACAGAAACTACTATAATTAACATAATAAAAATACATGACCATTTATATGAAAAATATGAAGGAATAAAGGCGACCCAAAGGCTGTCAGGCTCACATTGAACAGACAAAAACAGTACGTATGATCAATACAAATATCATAACTTTTTCCAAAAGCTTAGAATGTATCTCTTCTTAGTTTTAACCATATATCACGTAAAAATTTTGGCTCTGGTCACATTTACTACCCTCTTCTGAATATAAACTTAGTGTTAACCTAGACAGAATCATTCTTTCTCCTTTCTCATTTCTCCTGAACTTTTATTTTTCTTACAATTTATCCACTTTTGGTAATCCCCATCAAACAGAAATTCTTTATACTGTGCACTGTAATAAAAAAATAGTCCATCATGGGATTTCTTCCTACCTTCGACCATTTATGTTTCCAGATGAAAGACACACACAGCCTTTGTATTTTAAAATGCCTTAGCACAATAGAAGTGCAGCTGCCTACCCTTACTGCTGTTACAGTCTACCTTCTATACATAACCCAAGTTATTACTCATTATGTTTCATCTAGGCTGCTCTAAGCTCCAACCACACAATCCTCTGGCCCATATTCTCTTGGCCCCTAGTGCATAGCTCCTCTTCTACTCTCAAAAGGCAGGGAGAAATCCAGTGCTGGGATTTTATTAATATTTACTACAATAGTGCACAAGCATGTGACTGTAATCTCTTTTACCCATTTAAGTCTCACATTCAAATAATGATGGAAACTTAGCAAAAAATAAAATAGAAAGGACAAGTTTTTGAAATTGTCTTATTAGGGTATCACCTGGTTACCTTTCTACTTTCTAACTTGTCTGTTTTCTTTTTTTTCTTGGATGCTGAAAATATGTTAATTTCTATCACAGATATAGTGTGTGTGTTTGCAGAAAAGTAGCAGTATGTTCAGCCGAGCTGGAAGAAATATTTTGATAGTTAACAGCTTTCTCAACCTAATTACATAGACATAACTAAATTTACCCATCAGCTATGCATAAGTTCATCGCTATTTCTAATACTTCTGCAAACTTAAATTTAAAGTGTTTTTGACATACTTCCTTCCCCTCTCCAAATCATGCATTAATATGTGGCCTCCTAAAAATAGGAAACAAGAAGCTTGTTTTAAACTACTTTCTATTTAAAAACTCCTACATGCATTATTATCACTATTGATTTTGAATACCTACTATGTGTGGGGAATACCCCTTATTCTTTCTTATGTAATCCATTCCTTAAAATATGAAATGTACTTAATTATCTCAAATTAAGTGATGATTACATTAATATATAGTTTTTTGAGACACTTGGATCAAGCTTTCTTAGTTTCTGTAAAGTCATTTCAAAATTTCAGGAAAACAAATTGTTTAGTCTTATAAAAGATTGGTCAGCCAATTGTTGAATACATTCTTTTAAGGAATTATTTTTATGAAAACATCTTAAATATCTATTTTTCTTTTATGACAAAATGTGGAAACTGAGAATGACAAAGAAACTGAAAGAATGGTGGGTTGCAGTTGGAGCTGGGGCGAACTCAAAACTCTACTGAATTTTCAAGATGTGTTTTGTGTTCATGATTCTTTTTCTCTGATTCACTGTATGTATGAGCTGACTGATGATTCCAGATAGTCTTGTCATAATGAAGACTCTTCTTTCAAATATCTTCCATAACAGTTTTAAGAGATGTCCAGCTTTGTGGTGCTCATTATAACCCAGAGAAGTGAAAAGCAGGAAATGTTTGTAAACAACAGTGGGCACCAAATGAACACTATGAGCCATACGTCTGAGCCTATTGAATCTTTCCACGTATGTTTTGAAAACACATTTCTAAATGAGAGACTGACATTTATCCGACAAAATAACAACAATATTGCTAGTGTGGCAGTATGATTCAGATGTTTGAATACGTAATACATCTCTTCCCTAAAGCACACAATAACATTTCAGATAGTACAAACATTGATATCATGATGTGGTTTAGAATAACTTCTTTAAGCCTGGCAGGTGTGCCTTACTGTATAACTTCCTGGAAACATCACGCCTTAATGAGATGCTAGTTTATTAAAAAAATTAACAATTTACTTTATTAACTGTGGGGAGTAGAACCAATGTTTTTACTTAGAACCAATTACTACATCCTAATTGAGTAGCTAAAAATTTCCATAGGTCATTTCACACAGGTGTTAGTGCGTGACTCATTACATGCATGCGATTTTGTTTTGCAGCGCACGGAATGGGAACCAGGGATCTATACACACTAGATGAGGTCCTACCATTTCATTACATCCTTAAGTCCATCTTTATTCTTATGCCAGTGCTTGTCTATCTGTCATTAACCAATCTCCTTGTGTGATCAAATATATATATATAGGTTGTAAAGTTCTTAGAAAACCATAGGACACAGAAACACTAATATTTGTTTTAGTGGATAGCAACATGCTCTTCCATATTTGAACATAAATGTATATGCATCTACTCATGTAATTTGAAACATAAACTGTTCATCTTTAAGTGGTCATTCTAGAGTCTTAAAAAGAATACATTATTTTTTAAATAAAGGGGCAATAAGAAAAAAATTAAAGGCCATTAACAGAAATCCTCTACTGATAGCACATTATCGCTTCTATAATCCTTGCCTTTATGGATTTTTACATTAAAGCTCAACATTTAAGCTTTTATATTCTTACTTCTTTTACATCTTTAATTTAATGTAAAGTCTTTTCCTATTTTTACATATCACGTGAAAAACGTAGATGGTTACACGCAACAGGAATGTCACTATTTAACAACTAACACATTTTAACCCTAAAGATATTTTCAGTATATTGCAACTTCACAAAAATATTGTGATGATTTTTTTATTTATAAATTTTCCCTTCTCTAATCTAAGCCCCCTTGAAATCAAATATCATGTGAAAAATTGAGAGTCTTTGTTAAGCTCTCAACATATCAACTTGTATTTTTTTCTTCTTTTTCATTTATTCTTTAAACTTTTTTAGAGTCCAGATTTTATCCCCTTCCCAGTTCACTTTCTGATTGTTCCACATCCCATACCTCTTCCCTCTCCCTGTCTCCTTGGGGATGTCTCTACCTCCCTTCCTCCCACCCCACCAGACCTCCCATTCCCCAGGGCCTCCAGTCTCTTGAGGGTTAGTTGTATCTTCTCTGAGTCCAGACCCAGCAGCCCTCTGCAGTATACATATGAGGGCCTCATATCAGCTGTCTTTTGCCTTACAGAAGCTTTTCCATTTATCAATTCTTGATCTTAGAGCATCCTCCATTTGAGTTCTGCTTAGAAATTTTCCCCCTGTGCCAATGAGTTCAAGGCTCTTTCTCACCTTCTTTTCTATTAGATTCAATGTATCAGGTTTTATGTTGAGGTCCTTGATCCACTTGGACTTGAGCTTTGTGCAAGGTGACATATATGTGTCTGTCTTCATTTTTCTACATATCGACACCCGGTTAGAACAGAACCTTTTTGTTGAAGATGCTTTCTTTTTTCCATTGTATGTTTGGCTTCTTTGTCAAAGATCAAGTGTCCGTAAGTGTGTGGTTTTATTTCTGTGTCTTGAATTATTTTTTCCTTTTAATATGAATTCTTTATGTTTCTTTTAGAGTTTGTGGTGAAAATTCTAAAACAAAACAAACAAATAAAAAAGAACATACAACACCAAATAAAAGTAGATAGAAATATATAACCAAAGTCATGTCTGAAATTAATGAAATGGAAAAAAATAAAAATATATAATGGATTAAAGAGACAAATAATTCTTTCTTTAAAAAGATTAATAAGTTTGATACATCTTCAACCCCAAAGAAAGAAAAGATACAAATCAATAGAACCATATTCAAAATGAAAAGAAAAAATTACAGTAGACACTAGAAATTCAAGCCTTAAGGCTATATATATTCCAATGATAAGCGTGTCTGTCTCTATATTAATACCATGTAGTTTTTGTCACTGTTGCTTTGGAGTAAAGCTTGAGATCAGGGATGGTGATTCCTCCAGCCATTTTTTTTTTTTATTGTTAAGTATTGTTTTTGCTATTCTGTGTTTTTTGCCTTTCCAGATGAATTTGAGAATTTTCTTAGAAGAATGGTGTTGGGATTTTGATAGGGATTGAATTGAATCTGTCAATTGCCTTTAGTAGGATGTCTGTTTTTACTATGTTAATTCTGCCAATCCATGGGCATGGGAGATCTCTCCATTTTCTGAGATCTTCTTCGGTTTCTTTCTTGAGAGACTTACTGTCATACAAACCTTCCTCTTGTTTGATTAGAGTTACCCCAAAATATTTTATATATTTGTGGGTATTGGGAAGGGAGTTGTTTCCCTAATTTCTTTCTTAGCCTGTTTATCATTTGTATTAAGGAAGGCTACTGATTTATTTGAGTTAATTTTATATCTGGCCACTTTCCTGAAGTTGTTTATCAGCTGGAGAAGTTCTCTGGTAGAGTTTTTAGGGTCCCTTATGCCCCTTTTTGTGTGCATACCACAGCATTAGTAATAGTGTTAGGCCTTTGGGCCTCCCATTGAGCTGGATCCCAATACATTTGATTAGTATCAAATCATTGATAGTAAATATATTTGATTGATGTTCAAGTTCTTTGTAAAAAAAATACACTAGCAGTGACTTTAACCTTCAATCCATCTTGCAAACTTTTATACGCATTTGGCCCTTGATATACATTTTCAGAGATAAAGTTTTACTTTTAATATATTATTGTTCCTGTGTACAATTTAAATGTTTATGCATTTTTATTTTATACTTGAGAATATTTTTACATGCATGCAAATCTGAGTTTCACCTATCATCAGAGGTTAGAAGAGGTCATCTGATTCTACTGGAACTTGAGTTATAGAGAGTTATATATGAATTGAATATAGGTCCCAGGGAAGAGCAGCTAATGTGCCTAACTGCTAAAAATGTTCCATTCTGTCCTGGATATATGATAGTCTATGTTCTTCCAGTCAAGGAAAACCAGTGTACAACAGCAATGTTGTAGGTCAGGGTGGTCTGGGAGTCTCCATTCAGTAAATGTGGTCAAAACTGTACTAACAATGTACTCTTGGAATAAGTTGTGGATCCCAGTCCTGTGTGGTCAGAGTCCTGTGTGACTTTACAGAAGTTTACTCTGTCCAATCTTTTGTTTGCTCAAAAGTATTTAGGTGGATTGTGCTATGAAATAGGCTTCCATGTAGCCATATTTTTTTCATAGTTTGTCTATTTTAATGTTTATTGTAGTGGTATATTTCCCACTGCATTAAACTCGTTATTTTGGGAGGAGCTAATGTGGGAGGGGTAAGGAGAGGAAGAGGAGAAGGGAAAGGAGAAGCTAGCAGAGAGAGGACTAGGAGAAAGGAAAATGATGGCAGATGTACGTTGTCTCCAGCAGTCTAAGGTAGTTGTAATATCTAGATTGGGTATTGGGTTACACCTCTAATTGTGTGGGCATCTTGCTATTGAGCATTACCAAATATATAAAGCTACTGGATAATCTTTAAACATTAGAGTCTCATTTCTACTGGGTACCGCGTGGATGGCGGGATGGTCTGGGGTCAGTCCAACTTTGTGGAGACAGTGTGGAAGATTGGCAGAGTCATCTCCCACGCTGGCATCTTGTGGGTTCCAGGGTGGTATTCAGGCCGGCCTGAGCAGGCGACCTGAGCTGAGGCATCAGTGGGAACACAGCCTCTCATGGCCTCAAGCCTCAATTAGTCGGGAAGATAGAGGCACAAGAAGATAGGAGCCGCCAATTTAAATCCTACCGCAACAGTTTATAGTAAAAAGAATACCTTTTATCTCTCTGTGTCTCTCTTCCTACGTGTTTATGTGTACACACATATACCTATCTGTGTATCAGTACAGATATACTTGTGCTAATTTTAGTTTAAATAAATGAAAGTCCTTGAGTTGTGTATTACTGACTTCAGTTTCTCCCTCCCGTTTGCGGCATCTGTGCTATTCTTTCAATGACAGAACACGATAGGTATCTTCCAAGACCAGAACATATTCAGGGTTTTCCACAGTGGGCTGTAGTATCATATTCCTTTTTCTAGAGCTTCCCTCCTTCAGACAGCCTCCTACACACTGGGTTCTGGGATTATTAAACATTTAAACAATGGGAAATTATGTATAAACTAATATAACATTTTAAAAGTCTTTCCCACCTATTGGAGACAGGTGTTTATAGAAAAAAAAATAAACTAAAGCTCCTGTTGTGCTTGGATGAATTTTTAGGTAAATTACTTCTTCCTTGGAATTCATTGTCTCGGTTACTTGGCTGATTCATTTTGTCTTGAGTAGACACAAAGATATATGCTGGACCACTGCACGAGAAATGTTTTCTGATTTGAGCAGAAACATCATCATTGAGAAACTTTCCCACAGACTTTGGCGCTCCCATCATTTTCTTCATAAAAATGAAAGAATTTCATATAAATATTAATAATTTTGAAAAACTAAATGTTTCATTTAATTGACTCATAGTTCAGGGGTTTTAATTTCGTATAACAGAGGAAGTATATGTTTTTGTATATCACAGTTTCCCCAAGGGGTGACTGGAATATGGCTGGATCAAAATGATGCTGCATAAAGTTCAGCTGCACTCATACACTCCAAACCTGTCACGTCATCAATGTCTCTCACGCTTTGCTTAGATACTCTTGAAAGTTTTCTTCTTCAACTCCTTCTTGGAACACAGAAATGATCATTTTGCCTCCAAATACCCACTAGTTCCATGAGAAAAAAAAACACTGCTTCTGAATTGCATATTTGTATAAGTGTTAGAATACTCAGAAATCATTAAGGAAGTCTTAATTAAAATTGGACAGTTGTACTGTGATGTTAACTCTGTTTCAGGCTGTTAATTTCATACCACAAGTCTTGTAATTGTTGCACGTTGTTGTTCAATCAAGGACAGTAATGAAAACAAAAACATAGGAGATTTAGAAACATTTAAGTTAAACATAATTTTCAAAAGATGTTACAAGTTCAAATTGGTGGCAGACTGTTTTCTTGGCTGTGAAATGGAACTGTTGTTCCATATGGAACTATTAAGTTCCATACTGAATAATATTCTTGCTTTGCTTATGTGATAGTTCTTTTCTGCTTTGATGGGTTTATATCAAAACATTTATTCATAGTATGTCCATAGTACAGGCAACTAAATAACAAACATACCAGTTCTTAAAGAATTTTGTTTTGTTTCTGAGATCAGGCCTTACTGTGTATCCCAGGATTCATGGTATAGGGGTCCTTTTGACTTTATCTCTAGAAAACTGGTGTTACAACTGTGTGCTATCATGAGAAGCTAAGAGTTTATTTTAGAAGAGGAATGTATGTTATCTGTGCATCTTATAGGGTAGGAAGGTATACATGTCCTTTGCTCATTTTGTGTCCTTATTCTCTATGTTATATAACATTCAAAAAACCAGTGAACTGTTTATAGACAAATTCTGTTCATCTCAAGGCTGTTTTCTTCAATGCTCTTTCCATAGCTTCAAGTTTTCATACTTGCACTTACTGTAAAGGCAAAGAGAGAAATTATTGACTGAACTCTTGTTTCCAACTTCCACATTTGTCTCTTCCTAGGAATTCAATGGACATCTCATTCAGTGAGCTTCTGTTACATGGTGCACAGTTATGTTTCCCCCTCAAATTGTGCTTTTAACATGTCTTTACACAGGTCTTCTTATTCAAGTCTTATATTTTTGCATGGTACATTTTCAGTGTTACCTAGAGTTGTATTATTTCCTTGCTTGTTTAAGTTGTGTTATGTTAATTATGCATGCTTGTTGAAATGTCTGTTCTCTGGGGGGATTTCTTAAATTATGGATAGTATTAGCAAATCTCTCTTCCAACACTCAGTTCCTCACCCTCAATCCCTCTGTCCCTTTATCCTTCCTCCTTTACCCTCTTCTTTCCTCTGGTATATGTATCTTTGCCTGGCTATCTGTCTCTGTCTCTAACTCAGTCTCCTCTTTCTCCTCTCATTTCTTTTGCTTTCTTCCTCCTTCCTTCTCTTATTTTCTTAAATTTTTTTTTCTGAGAAAGGTCTCATGTACCCTAGACTACCCTGAAAATACAATTCTCTATATAACAGAGGTTGACTTTGTACTCCAGACCCTTCAGTTTCCACTTCCCAAGTGTTGTTGTTATAGATGTTGTGGAATCGCAACAAGCCAGAAACATTCTTATAAGCTTTTCTTAAATTAAATTTCTCCTACCAAACAGTCATCTCAGTTTGTAGCTACTTTTTGAAAATGTTCATGTAATAATTTGAGGAACAACTTCACAGTGTTTAATCCATCTAGATTCTAAATTGCATGTGAAGAAAATCTCTTCCTCTCTTTTGATCATTATAACTCTATTGCCTACGATGATTGGTAAAGTACAGTTGTAACCGGGTAACAAATGAAGAGCCAAAAGAAGATGGTAGAATTCATAAAATTCTGTTTCAGAATCAATTCTTCTTTAAAGGTACTTTAGTATGCAGTGCTTAATAAAATCACTTATTTAAATTTGATAGCAATGAAAACGTGCTTCTGATTATTTAATAACTTGCCTAAGAAAGATTCAAAATAGAAATTTAGGTTGAATTTTGCAAATCACATTTCATGAATAATTTAAACAATTTTTTTTGTCAGTTTTGATATATTTGCCTGCTTAGCCTACTTTGGCAGGAGTCATGACAGCAATGACCTCTTTCCATTCTGAAATAGCCATAGATTATCTCTAAGAAATAGGTGAATTCTTGCTGACTTAGATACTACATTGTTCCCATGGAGTCTTGTGTGTCTCCCAGTGTTTTCATTTCAATTTGATAACATCCAAACATGCTCAAATACCCATAACAGGAGACAAGAGAAAGGAGATGCTTACAGTTGACCGGTGTTAGAACTGCACAGAGAAGGTTCTTTGAGGAAGACCTTCATTGCTCTCAAATGACTTCCCATTTAGGAAGGAGACTTGCCATCTATCCTGTGGTTGGGAAATACATTTACTTTCTCTTATCCAGGCTTTCCTTTCTATGAAAAGGAACCAATACTGAAATTCACCAGAAGTCTAAGGTGATGCATGTAAGACTCACAGTGTAATTTTATTTTCATATTAATAAGGTCAGTGTTATGACTTGATAAGTGTTTCTTAAGTGCATACTAGATTCTGGCTTGTATATCAGAATAATACACTTAGACATTCTTCCGTTTCAAAACAAAACTCAGTTCTATTAGTAGGTCTCAAACATAAGCTTGTTCTTCACTTTTAAAATAATTTTACATGGTTTGGAGACTAAGCAAAGACAAACATAGACATAGACACACACATATTCATATATATGTACATATATATATATATATATATATATATATAATTAAAAAGTTGGTCTGGGACTATGGCTCGGTACTTGAAAGCATATATTGTGGTTATAGAAGACACATGTCAGGTTCCCAGCACTTACATCTGGTAGATCACAATAGCCACAACTATAGATCTAAGGAATCTGGAACCTTTATCTGAAACCTATGTGGACCTCCCTTTCTGCAGTACTCATAGATTCATGCAGAATCACATTAAAATACACATAATTTATAATTAATAATTTTACCTTAAAATAAAACAAAACCGAAAGTGGTGAGCTGTCTCATGCTTTTGGTTTACCTCTAGCTCTTATCCACTTTGCACTACACATCACTGGCTATGCCATAGAATTATACAATCACTGATGTTCCGATGTTTATACAGTTTGCTAATTAAATATGATGCATAGAAAAATGTATAGAACATAGGCACCTCAACTTTTCTCTGGAGATAAATGGCACTCCAGAGATTGATGTTTTCAGTTTATTTGTGCCTTTGAGTCAAATATTCAATGATACTTTTCTCAGAGAAGTAACGTTTTAAGCAATCCTTTATAAAATGATTTCCTACAGATGAATGACCATTATTATTATTTTCATACTATAGCTATATTTTAGAGAACTCCAATTTTACCTATATTAATGTATAGTAATTTAGAATATGGATTTACGTTTTAAGAATTAAATGCTCATTACTGAAATATCTAGATATCTGTGAAAATAGATGATATATTTCAAAGAGTTAGTATGAAAACTAAACTCTACCTTTTTACATACTCTTAATAATTTATTAATGCAGTATTTTACTTTCTCCCATATCATAATACCCAATACTACTTAAGGAAATAAGAGTAGATACACAAACTATAAATTGAGAATGAATAACAAATAGAAAGGAAAAAATAAAATTTATAAGGAAATTATTTAAAAACTTTGAAAATTGATAAGGAAGGGGATAGTTCTTTGTATAAGTGTGGGTCTAGTGAAGATATGCTGCATAGTATATTCTATAAATAAATTTTCTCAAATATTTTATGATAAAATATTCTGTAATTGTGGATATAAGGTTTGCCTTGGTAGTTCTCATCCTATTTTGTATAATTCTACTGAATTTCAGCCCATGTTAATGGAAACACCCAGGTAAATATAAGTTATCACCTGATTTTAATTCTTCCCATATAGTCATCCGGCTCATATGGGCTTGACATGGTTAGTACATATTTCTCTGAACTATCTCTTTGATACCAGAGTTCATTTTTGCCTCTTAAAAATTATGGAAAGTAGGAATATGAACGAAAGCAAGACCATAAAAAGGATGCAAATACAGGCAAATTTTAGTGAGAATGAAGAAACACACCAGGCCTTTAATGCAATGAGAACAAGCAGATAGTAACCTCTGCCTCCAAATTTCTAAATGCTCCTAAGGCATCTATATCTGAAAAACAATAATCAGAGCAGCTTCAATGAATTAAAACCCTGTAGACTTTTCTCAGAAACAGAGACTTAATGAACAAACTAAAGTACCGAATCTTCTCCTCTCAAAGGTGATCTAACTAATATATGGCTTATTGTGTATCTATTGACTATAACATATTTACATGCTAATTGAAAACACAAAATAAAAAATATTTTCAGACAAACAGAAGTTATTACATAAATAATAATAATATCATTACTTACTTTGTCCTAAACTGAGTCACCAAAATATTCCTTAACTTTTATTTTTATAGATATTTAATTCTAGATAATTAAGCAGCCACTCCTTGAATAGTTTCAGCAGATCCCTTTTATATTAACCTATATTTATATAAAAATATTAATATATAAACTTAGCTATAGTGATGATTGTAAAAAAATCTTTAGATTGAGGGCATTTCTTTTGAGAAACATTATCAATGACAAATATTATCACATCTCTTTTAATTAAAAGTTATAAAAATGTATAAAATAACACCAGGAGAATGGAACTGTTGTTTTTCCCCCATGAACACTAATTCTCTTTGAAAATATCCATAAAGATTCTGGGCCACCTCTTGCTTTCTTCCATTAATACACTAACATAGATCTTTACAGGTGTTAGAAGCAATATGTGACATCTCAAACAGGTCAGAGAACATATTTATTCTTCCCAAATAAATGATAGTAAAGATTTTTGTGAGCAGAAAAAAAAATAAGTGGTGAGATAGGGTCATCAGAAAGGTGAAATGCACAAAAGACTCCAAATAGATCAAAAAAGCGTTCTTGTGCTTGGATGGTGCCCCCCACCCTCGTGTGCTCAGAAAGCAATGAACAGTAATTTGAACATAATTTGATGGTACCAAGTGAGAGAGGATTTTCAAAAAGATCAAGAAACATATCAGACTCCGTTTGAAAGAGAGTTGGCAAAAAGAAGATGACAAAAGAAAATATTTGGGGTATCGAGACTTAACTTTTGAGATAACGTATGGCCAAATCACCTCACCTACTAACCTGTGAAAAAAAGAGATTGAGTTGATGGATTAACTTTCTACTGCTGTAGCCAATTGCCTGACATAAGTAATTTACATGGCAAAAGATATAGGATCCGGTCTGTGACCCATGGATCCAGCTGTTTGTGCATTTAATTTATATGTATGCTTGCAAGTTCTAAGGAAACCAAAGATGGAAAAATCTGCCCAATCATGAGCAGAAAAGAAGAGAATACAAGAGAATAATGTACCTGCTAGACCTTCAAGGGTCTATCAGTTCACCCCGAAGACAGACTTTTCATTTAGTAATGATCTCTTTCTGACCTTTACTCCCTAAAGTTTCTTCTAACCTTCCAAAGCAAGACTCAGAGACAATACTTTGGGCATACAGATCTTGAAGAGAGATTTGGTATCCAAACTACACCACTGGTAAGTTACAAACCTCCACACCTTAGGAAACTTCCTCTCCTTAGACATTATTTCTTCATACTGGGAATAACACCTAGGATTGTTTTGTGATTTAAGTTTTAGAATGGCTTTTTTTTTTTTTTACCAGTGTTATCATGCTCCCTCACTTTGAGTTCAGCAATAATTTCATTGAAAGAAAACATCAGAAGATAACTTTTACACAGAAAATCTAATATTTACTTATAGGTTCAAGCCTTTTTATTTTCTTCATTGGCAGGGAAAATAAAGTGAAGGCTTATGAGAAAATAGTGGTCATTTTAGAGGGTAAAAGTATTATATTTAATTATAAAATGACATAAATAAATATTTCATTGACTACTAAATGTATAAAATTTCTTTCTTCAGGTACTTGAAGATCGTCTCATACAGATTGTTCACTTGCTTAGAGTTACACCAAGGTATTTTATATTAATCGTGGCTATTGTGAAGGGTGTTGTTTCCTTATTTTTCTTCTCAGCCCATTTATCAATTGTGTAAAAGATGCCTACTTATTTCTTGGGTGAATTTTACATCCAGCCACTTTTGAACTTCTTTATCTGCTCTAAGAGTTGTTTGGAAGAGTTTTGGGGACCACTCATGTTTACTATAATACCATCCATGAAATTGAAAAAGATAACAGAATATGGAAAGATCTCACTTCGTTATTCATCATGAGTATTAACATAGTGAAAATGGCCATCTTCACCAACAGCAATCTATAGATTCAATGCAATTCTCATCAAAATTCTAATACAATATTTTTGTAAATCTTTAAAGAGAAATTTTGAACTTCATATGGTAAAACAAAAAACTAGCCAAAATAGTTCAGACAATAAAAGAACTTCTAGAGGAATTAACATCCCTGACCTCAAAGTGTAGTACAGAGCAATAGTGATTAAAACTCTACGGTACTGGTACAGAAACAGACAGGTTGATCAAGGAAATAAAATCAAAAACAATAAATAAACCCACATACCTATGGACACTTAATTTTGACAAAGAAGCCAAAACCATACAATGGATAATAGAAAGAATTTTCAACAAATGGTGCTGGTCTAACTGGATGTCACATGTGCAGGAATGCAAATAGAGCCATAATTATCATCCTCCACAAAACTTAAGTCCAACCTAAATGCAAAACGAGATATACTAAATCTAATAGAATAGAAAGTGGAAAATAGCCTTGAACAAATTTGTACAGGAGACAATTTCCTAAATGGAACACCAGTGGCTCTGGGTCTAAGATCAACAATTGATAAATGGAGCCTCATGAAACTGAAAAGATCATGTAAGGCAAAGGACACTGTCAATTGGACAAAATGGCAGCCTACAGATTGGGAAAAGATCTTCATTAACCTTTCAGTGGACAGAAGGCAAATATATGTAAAAAACTCAAGAAGTTAGACTTCAACAAACCAAATAACCCAATTTAAAAATGAGGTACAGAGTTAAATAGAGATTTTGCAGCAGAGACCCTCAAATGGCTGAGAATTGTTCAACATCCTTATTAATGAGGGAAATGCAACTCAACTTACACCAATCACAATGGCTAAGATCAAAAAGTTAATTGGTAACACATGTTAGTGATGATGCTGAGAAAGAGCAACAATACTCCATTGCTGGTGGGATTGCAAACTTATACAAACACTCTGGAAATCAATCTGGCATTGTCTCAGGAAATTAGAAATAGTTCTACCTGAAGACCAAGCTATAATGCTCGTAGGCATGAACCCAACATATGCTCTACCATGCCATAAGAATATGTGTTCTACTATGTTCATAGCAGCTTTATTTGTAATTGGAAACAACCACACATGTCCCTCAATTGAAGGATGGTTGCATGAAATATTGTTCATTTACAAAATGGAATACTATACATCTATTAACAATAAAGACGTGATATATTTTGCATGCAAGTGGATGGAACTAGGAAATATCATCCTGAGTGAGGTAACCTAGACACAATAGGGCATGCATGCTATGTACTCACTGATAGATGGATATTAGCTATAAAGTACAGGATACCTATTATATACCCCAAAGACTGAAAGAAGATAAACAAGAAGGAAGGTTCAAGCAAGGATTCATATATCTCATTTAGAAGGGGGAATAATAGTCACAGGAGGCAGAGGAAGGGAGGGAATTAGATGGGAGCAGAGAGGGAAGGAGAATTGGGGGGACAGTATAGGTGTGTTGAGAGATAGGAGAGTCAGAAAGCCCAGAGAATGAAAGGATTGTCTGTAACTTCCATGGTTGGGGGACTGGGGGCAATCTCTAGGGAGTACCAGAGACCTGAGATGGGGTTGACGCCCAGGAGTTAATGTGGGTGACTTTAGCTGAGATCCTCAACAGTACAAACACAGAACATGAAGAGGCCATCTCTTAAGGCCAGGAAGCACTCCTACTGCAGGGATAAAGACATTATCCCACTTATAAAATTTTTAAACCAAAATTTCTCCTATCTAAAAGAAATGCAGGGACAAAAGTGGAGCAGAGACTGAGGAAACTGCCACCCCATTACCAGCCAAATTTGAGACTCATCCCATGGGAAAGTATCAATTGTTGATACTATTCATGATATTATGCATGGAGACAGGAACATAGCATAACTGTCCTCTGAGAGGCTTTACCCTGGAGCTGACTGGAACAGATGCAGACAGTCACAGCCAAACATTGGAGAGATGTCTGGGCCTCTTATGGAAGAGTAGAGGAAAGGATTTAAGGTCCTGAAAGGGAAAGCAACTCCACAGGAAGACCAACATGGTCAACTAACATGGACCCTTGAGAGCCAACAACAAAAGAACATGCACAGGTTGGACTGAGGCCCCAGACACGTATGAAGCAGACATGAAGCTTAGTCTCCATGCATGTCCCCAGCAACTGTAGGACTGTCTCTAAACCTGACTATCAAATCTGTTCTCCAACAGGACTGCCTTGTCTGGCACAAGTGGGGAAGAATGTGCTTAATCCTGCAGAGACTTGATATGTCAGGGTGGGGGATAACTAGCAGGGGCGCATCCTCTCAGAGGAAAAGGAAGGGTCTATGAGGGGTAGGAACTCTTTGATGTGGGTGACCAGGAACAGCCAGTGTTTGGGATGTAAAGAAAGAAAAAAAAGAAAAGAAGGAAGGAAGGAAGGAAGGAAGGAAGGAAGGAAGGAAGGAAGGAAGGAAACAAAGAAGAAAGCAACAAAGAAACAAAGAAACAGAGAAAGATCTAAAAAGTAGTATAAATTTTCAATTACTATATTTTAGTGACTATGCCCATGCATCAAACTGATATGCGTGACTTAGACAGAGAAATATGAACTCTGTGCATATAGTTGGATTGAAGTGACCCTTGACATTGAGAATACTGCTATCTTCTTTTGAGTTATACAATTAGTCTGTGAGTCTGAGAAATAAAATGTAAAAAGAACGTATAATTATTAAACAGAAAAAATATAAAGGATCAAAAATAGATTTGGTAAAAAAGAAAAGAAAAGAAAATCACACATAGATGTATATAGTGAGTATGTCTGAGAAAGTGTCTATCTGAATAGAATGGAATCTAGTAAGTGTTGCCATGCTCCTCACATTTTCTTTTTTCTTTTTTCTTTTTTTTTGAAACTCAAATCTCATGTGTGTTGGGCTGGTTTCAAATTTACTGTATTGATAAAGATAATCTTGAACTTCTGATTATGTGGAATCCATTTCCCAGTTTCTAGAATTATAGACATAAACTGTCACAAAATTTATGCAATGTTGAGGCTCCAATACATAAAATCAGGGACAAATTTTACCAACGGAGATATATCCTTTGTCGTGTCCCTTGTGGTTTTTTTTCTACCTATCATTTGATAACCTGAAGCAAAATGATTTCCTTAGGTTTATGATTCAAATATAATATATATATTTTAATAATATTCCATGTATATTTTCCTGGGAAGTGTAAGTTACAAGTTTAGAGAGAAAACAGGGAACATCAAGTCCCTTTTGTAGACAGCAATGGGAGTTTCTAGTCACTTTCTGTGTTGGTAGTAGATTGACAGCCAAATCCCTCTTTTTTCCTTAATAAACATAAAATTTACTACTGTCCTACTCCTGACTGTACTACAGTCCGTCTTGGAATATGGATTCTAAGGCTGCTTTTGCATACAAAGGAAGTTCCTGTGTTCCCTGGTGGCACAGCGGCTACTATCATAGATTCTGAGATCAGAACCCTCAAGTAAAAAATCATCCCAGATCTTAATAAACATTTGCCTTGGGCAAGCTTCTTTGAACCACACTTTCTCTTACTCTTACCAAAGAACAGAAACAAAGTGTTAGGTCATCTCTTCTCAGCACACACCCCAGGCAGGATTAAACGAAAATGTTTACATTATTGAACTTACCCTAAGGAATGATGGAAAGAAGGCAAGAGGCATGACATAAATGAAAGAAAAAGAGATGGAAAGGGGATAAATTATTACAGACAGTTGTGCAGGCTATGTCTATTGAGCCAAGTTGATAAAGAGTTCTTAAATCTAGTAGGATTAGAGTCCTGGGTCTAAACAGTAATGAGTCTATGTCAGTCTTTCTTACACAGCCTATCTCTAACTAGTATCCAGCCACAGCATTGATGTAATCGAAGCACTTTCGTGGTCAAAGCAAGAGAATAAAAAGACTACTCTTTATAAGGAATATATTAGTATCATTTGAGGACCCAGCTAGACCACTCCTGGGCATATACCCAAAAGAGGCTCCAACATATAACAAAGACACATGTTTCACTATGCTCATATCAGCCGTATTTATAATAGCCAGAAGCTGGAAAGAACCCAGATGTCCTTCAACAGAGGAATGGATACAGAAAATGTGGTACAATTGCACAATGGAGTATGACTCAGCTTTTAAAGACAATGAATTCATTAAATTCTTAGGCAAATGGATAGGATTAGAAAAATATCATCCTGAGTGAAGTAACGCAGTCACAAAAGAACACACATGGTTATGCACCCAGTGATAAGTGGAAATTAGCCTAAAGGCTTGAAATACCCAAGATACAATTCACAGACCACATGAAGCTAAAGAAGAAGGAAAACCAAAGTGTGGATGATTTCGTCCTTCTTAGTAGGGGGACCAAAATACTCAAGGGAGGAAATACAGAAACAAAGTGTGATACAGAGACTGAAGGAAAGGCCATCCAGAGACTGCCCCACCTGAGGATCTATCCCATATACTGACACCATACCCAGACACTATTGCGGATGTCGAGAAATGATTTCTGACAGGAGCCTGATATAGCTGTCTCCTGAGAGGCTCTGCCAGACCCTGACAAAAACAGAGGCGGATGTTTGCGTTCAGCCATTGGACTGAGCATGGGGTCCCCAATGGAGGAGTTACAAAGAGGATTGAAGGAGCTGAAGGGGTTTGCAACCCATAGGAAGAACAACAATAGCAACCAACCAGACCTTCCAGAGCTCCCAGGAACTAAACCACACACCAAAGAGTACACGTGGAGGGACCCATGTCTCCAGCTACATATGTAGCAGAGGATGGCCTTGTTAGACATCAACGGGAGAAGAGGCCCTTGGTCCTGGGAAGGCTCTATGCCCCAGTGTAGGCGGGGAAGCAGGAGTGGGTGGGTGAAAATCCTCATAGAAGCAGGGGGTGGTATGATGGGACAGGTGTTCCCAGAGGGAAACATAAAAAGGGGATAATGTTTGAAATGTAAATAAATAAAATGTCCAATAAAAAAGAAAAAAAAGAACACATTAAATAATTCTCTATACAATCATAGCACACTTAAATATTATTCAAACTTACTATTATTAGCAGTACTGTTCTATATCAATAAAAACTGTTATTTTTGCAGCCATTCACTCCTAAGTGATGTATCACATCTGTTGTCAACAAAATTTAGTTCCTCCCATTCAAATTTAACTTGAAAAATCTTTTGAAAGTATGGATTTAATTTTCCACTTATTGTTTGAGAACCTGCTATAAGATTCTAGTACATTTTTTTTTCTTTTGGGGCATTGATAGTAATGTATACAAAAATAAGCAATCTGTTTATATATTAATGGAAAATTAACCCATGGGGACACAAACCTTCATACCTACAGTGATATATTCTTTGATAAAGCCTATATTTGGTGGACACAGTCTATCACATAGCTTTCTAGAACCCACATACTATAAGTGGGTTTTGGGATCACACATGACCTATTGGCCTTAAGTTAAATATTGGACCTATTGTCTATGTTTGATTATTCCCACTTTTAATAGTAAACTGAAATAGTTCTCTTCATCTCCTTGCAAATATCACTTTATTCTTACTCTTTGTTAACTGCCAAAGGAAACTCTGTGCTACATTCATTTCTGAAGAGGAAAAATGTCTAAACACCAGCACATTTTTTGAGTTAGTCTACTGAGAGCTAAAGGAGAATGATCACTACAAACAATCATTATTTCTTTTTTTAAAGGAAAGGGTGAGGCAGAGAAACAGTGAACAGGACCTACAGAGACTTGGCTGCTCTGCGAATGGTTGACCCTAAAGCCAAATACACAACTTTTGTGTTGAACTTTAGAAGCCTTTGGTAACTTTAAAAATGAATTTGAGACTTATTTTTGACACTATCTTTGTACTATGGAGACTAGAAGTGGCAAGTTATTACATGGTGGTCACCTGAGAAGTTCAAGTCCTGGCCTTTCCCTGAGTACTTTGATCATTTCCCAAGAAAACATATGGATCGATTCAACTTGGCTTCTTTCCTTTCCAGGTATTTTGCTTTTGGCAAATAGGATCCCATCCATTTTAGAAGACAATGTGGAAATCTTCTAGAATTGATTAAACTAGACTTGAATGCTTTAACGTGTAGCTGTGGAGTCAGAGACTAGGCATTTTACATGTCTGTTTCTTAGTTTTTACATCTTAAAACAAATCAAATCAACAGCAACAACAATTACAACAACAACAAAAACCCACAGAAAATAGATTTTTTCACTTAGAGATAGTGAAACACAACCTGGGACAGTTCGGGATAATTAGTAAATAATACTTATGTTCAACGCAAATAAAAGCGAATACACCATTTTCCATTTGCATTACCTACAATTTATAAACAAACCCAGATTTTCCCACCCAAGCCAATGAATTTAGTTGCTTTTCTTCATTTACTCTGAAGACCACAGTATTTCTCTTTTTACACTCTTATATATCAAATCCAGGCCTGGTACATTCTAGTCATTGAGCAGCACTGTCATCCCTTAGCTCATTTTGAGACAGGATGATGCTCTGTATCCAAGGCTGACCTCAAACTCTCTATCTTTCTGCTCTGACCTCTCAAGTGCTGGAATCACCAGAGCATAATACCAGATCCAGGTGACATTTATTTCTCAATGTGATCTTTGTGGTTTGCACTTATGTGTGCACACATACGTTCAGTCTTTTACCCAATCATCCCTATATAAATACAGTGAGCTATTGTGTACCTAGTCACTTATCAGCCCTACCTAGTATCTGTGTGTCTTGTGTGAGATGGCTTAGTAGCTCTGTTATAGTTCTCTCACCTGTACAATGGGTAGTATCCTAGGTTATTTTGAATAAGTGCTCAGAAACCTGCCTGGATGGACTCAACATGATTAAGCATATATTTTGGGAATTACAGTTTATTATAATTTTGAATGTGTGCCAGCTGTTCCTTTAATAAGGTGACTGCTATGGGTCTTTCTCAGTATATTCTCAAGATTATTTGTATGGAAATTTTGCCACAGCAAACTTTTCACTGTAGCATTTCCACTTTTCTATCTCCTTCCTTTCTTCTAGTCCCTTGGCATCCCCTCATCCATTGAAAAGTGACCTATCTTAGCTGCTTCTGAACCTCTGTGATTTTAGAATTATGTTTGCCCTGCCTGTCAATTATAGTATCCAAAGCACCAGGGAGTATCAGAGTCACACATTCATAATCATGTAATATAATAACAAGCTTTTCGAACCAGTCACTTTCCTACTCCGTGATGCTATGTCATTTGCCCCAGGCAAACACTCCTTATAAGGGGAACAGATGGATTCGCAACTATTTTCTTGTTATGCTAAGAATGTTTGTTATATGCCTTAGAATTTTCCATGTTTCAATTGTCATTGTGCATTTTGGTATATTTTTCAGTCCTATATTAAAAAAGCAACAGGACCTACTTTACTAGTGTTGCTGGAATGTAATGGAGACATTGTTTTGGCTATTATTACTATTTTATTATTGTTATTGTTATTTTGTTGTTGTCTTCACGCTCATCATCATCGTCATCATCATCATCGAATGTGTTTTATGTTTGTGTGTAGGCATCTGGGTCTAAGATGATTATAATTCTAGGTGTTGATATATGCTCTTGTCTTTCTTAAGTATCTTCTCCATTCTTAAGTGTTAGTTTTACTCTGTGGATTATAGGGGACTGGGCACATACCCTGCTCTCATCCTGGATCCTAAGAGATTGTTGTGGGTGTGAGTTGGCTGGCACAGGGTGATTCTGCATCCTTGTAAGGTGTGGCCACTGGACGTTTAGGATAAAATGTGTTTTCAGATATTAGAAACTGATATGAAAGAAGGGAATTGGGCTCTGGGGTGGGGCACTGCAAGGGTCTGTGAAACCCCTAGGAAGTACTGGCTGAGAAGGAAGGCAGACTTCTGCACGTGGTCTGCAACAGGGCTTGGGATTAGACTGGGAAATGGAAGTGGAGAACATGAAGGAAATGCAAATCACCTACCTGATTCCCTGTTGGGTTCAGCCAGCCCAGGGGGTTCATAGAAGAGAATAATTCCAGATGTTTATGGCTAATATAAAAAAAAGGACTGAGGGAGGAAAGCTTCATCAGAGAATGGGACAGAGAGGCAGTCCTCTGGGAAAGGGCTGCTAAGCGTGTGGTCTAAGTCAAAGCTGGAAATAAGAATATGATCTGGAATTGTAAGATAGTGAGGAGTGTAAAGATTGCCATCCTGATCCCCTGGACAGAGTGGCATGGGAGTTTCTATGGAGTGCCATGTGTTGGAAGCTGAAACAAAGCTACAAGTACATTTTCATACATATTATTAATGTTTCACAAATATTTTAATGAATATTTTCAGATTTCTATCATTTTTAATGATCTGGCTAAATATTTAACAATTATTTTCATGAAAATGCTATCTCAAACATAACATTGGTCCAGTAAGTAGTCATAGTTCCCTTTTCCTTGTATCTACTTAAGACACTATCTAGATTCTATTCATGTAAAGTTTTAAAGTGTGTCATTTAATGTGTCCATTTATAGGAAAATATTTTTGACTACAATCATTAGAATTGTCCTATCTGACCTCCATTTGTCCTTGGTCCTCTAGTCACCATTTTTCTTCACAAGGGATTATTCTAGGACTCTACTTCCTGTGTGGGCTCTGGTTTTGTGATCACAGATGCAGGGAGAGGACCAGTAAGCACAGACAGCCATGCTTCTGGCTCCCTCATTCAAGTGTATACTTTGGGTTCTCTGCCATAACTAGGCTAACAGCTGAGAAGAGACTGCTCTACCCTATGAACTGGCTCATCTTGAGGTTCCAGCACATGCCCTGCTCTTATCCTTCAGATCAGAGGATTTTTTGTCCTTTGCTACTTTCTGCACCTTCTTGTAATACACCCTCTGGCTTTACTGCATCCTGCCCTGAGTTTCAGCTTTGTCATAGGCCCTTCATTAAATTCTTCTCAAATGAACAAATTGAAATGGACCTTATGACTTCTTCCTGGGACTAATTGATGGGTAACAAGAAATTGCAACTCTTTACTTTAATATAAGTCAACCATATAGGTATTTAATATTTATTTGAAAACTCAAAACCATTTACTTGTTATTAATATCACATTAAAATAAAAAAGAAAACTATTCAATGTGTCCAGTAACTCCATGCCCTGTTACCTCTTAACATTGCACCTACAATTTGTGTATTTTCCTGTTTTAAAAGTCAAATCACTGGTTTACATGAAAATTATTGAAGCAAGCTGTACCCACTATATGTATCTTTTTTTCTGAAATATAAAAGCTTCAGGTGAAAAAAAAACACATTTCTTCACACTATTCTGATTGTATAGTCCCCCCAAATGCTGTAGTCCTCATACATGCTTAGTAACGTCCTCTTACATATTCTAGACCTCTCTAGCCTTTTATATGAAGTACATAATGGATCAGAGTGGAGTTCCTTGAATATATGATATGAAAAAAAGGGGCAGGAGATTTCTGGCATCAATAGAGACAGAAATTAAGCCGGCTTTAGGATAAGTTGCTTTAAGGAAGCATGATCAAGATCAAGCTTGGTTTTGATACTCTATATTGGTGAGTGCCCAGAGACAAATGTAGAATACAAAATAAATACATACAAACATAAGTAAATAAATAAATGATGGTCATAATGGTACTGTATTTTATATTTTGGTTGGGTCTTTGGAGTGTGACAACAATGTTGAGAAAAATGACTATTATTATTCTCACTATTTATTAGAAGAAATTTTCAAATTTCCTGTTCAGAAGTATTAAATGAAAAATGAATTCAACAGTACGTATAGTAGGCAACACCTTAGTGCTGAAAGACAAATATGTGATCAACTTATCTCTTACAGGGCACTCAAAGCATGACACAGAACACTATTTGTGTTCTGTTCTAATACTTAAGTGTTTGTTGTAGTTGGATAGCTGGATTAAATGAAATTATATCAGGAAATCCCAAGACACAGTGATAAGTTCACTCCTATTTCATATTCTCTCTCTCTTTCTCTCTCTCTCTCTCTCTCTCTCTCTCTCTCTCTCTCTCTTTCTGTCTCTCTCTCTCCCTTCATCCCTCCTCCCTCTCCCCCCTCTGTACACACACACAGACACACACACACCCCTAAGAACAGTACAAAACCAGAATTTATAAGATTGAATCTGTTTCTGTATTTTAGTTTACTTGCATAAACTGATATTTCAAGGTAGAAAACGAAAGAATAATTTTAAAAAACAGGAGAAAAACTGTAACTCATAAAAGTTAATATTTTTGAAAACTTATTTATAAATGTTGAACAAATCACCCAATATTTACTCCAGATATTATGTGACATTTCAGTCTGTTTAACAATTTAAATTTTTGAATTATTCAGAGACATATGTCTCTTATCTGTGTCTCTCTAAACTGATATACAAAATTTTATGCAAATAAGAAAATAAATGCAAGATATATCCTTGCTCTCACCTTGTTACCTCATTAAAAAATCATCTTGACTAACTTCTCTGATATTCAGTTGTTGGATATCCTCTCATTGTTAAGGGCCAGCCTTTGAAGAATAATCTATACCTTTGTATTTTCAGGACATTCAGGCCATAATTTTATCTAACTTATATTTTAAATATTAGGTGTTTTTTTCCCACTGATCATTTTTGTGAAATAGTCTAATAGGAAAATTTGAATAGGAGTAATAGTTTTTAATTTATTTCATATGGAAACCCTAAGGAAAAAATACTCTAATCTCTTTTTCCCTACTCTTCTGAATACCAAGTTTAGCATCCATGTTTAAGTATAACTACTCACAGTTTGTTTGAGTTTTACAAAATTCACACATTGCAAATGAATGCCACAGGGGAGTTTTCACACCTGAATTCCTCCTGATTTGAGTTTTATGGAAACCAGTTGTCATGAAAAAACAAAATAGTGTGACTTTTTGCTCTTTAAAGGAAATAACATATACAATAATTATAACATATATATTATATGAAATAATCCTTAACTGTATATACCCCCACCTTCACATATAAGCATATATACATATATGAGGTAATGGCATTGAAAAAGCCTTGATGTTAATAAAGTAAGTTATCTTGTACATGTAAAGAGTGAGAGTTGAAATAACAACAACAACAACAACGACAAAAACAAACAGGATAACTAAAACAATTCTCAACAATAAATGAACTTCTGGCAGAATAACTATCCCTGACCTCAAGCTGTACTATAGAGCAACAGTGATAAAAACTGCATGGTATTTGTTGAGATAGACAGGTAGATCAATGGAATAGAAATAAAGACCCAGAAATAAACTCACACTTCTATGGTCACTTGATCTTTGAGAAAGAAGCCAAAATTGTACAGTGGAAAAAAAGCAGCATTTTCAACAGATGGTGATGGTATAATTGGCGATCTGAATGTAGAAGAATGCAAATTAATTCATTTTTATCTCCTTGTACACTGCTCAAGTCAAAGTTCTTCAAGGACCTCCATATAAAACCAGATATGCTGAATCTAATACAAGGGAGAGTGGGAAAGAACATATTGGCACAAGGAAAATTTACTGAATTTAATGCTTAGGCTGTAAGATCAACAATTGACAAATGGGAATTCACGAAACTGAAAAGCTTCTCTAAGGCAAGGGTCACTGTCAATAGGACAAAATGGCAACCTACAAATTAGGAAAAGATCTTTACCAACCCTACATCTGATAAAAAGTTGATATCTAAAATATACAAAGAACTCAAGAAGCTAGATTCCAGAAAACCAAATAACCCTATTTAAAAAATGGGGTATAGAGCTAAACAAAGAATTCTCAACTGAAGAATCTCAAATTTCCAAGAAATACCAAAACAAATGTTTAAAGTCCTTAGTCATCAGGGAAATGCAAATCAAAACGACCCTGATATTCCACCTCACACCAGTCAGAATGGCTAAGATCAAAAACTGAGGCAACAGTAGATGCTGGTGAGGACATAGAGAAAGAGGAACATTCCTCCATTGCTAGTTGCATTCCAATCTGGTACAGCCACTTTCGAAATCAATCTGGTGGTTCCTTTGAATATTGGAAATAGCTCTGCTTAAAGACCCAGCTATACCACTACTGGGTATATACCCATAAGATGCTCCAACATTTAACAAGGACATGTGTACCACTTTGTTTATAGCAGGCTTATTTATAACAGCTGGAAGCTAGAAACAACACAGAAAAATAGATACAGAAAATGTGGTACATTTACACAATGAAATACTACTCAGGTATTAAAAATGACAACTTCATGAACTTTGTAAGCAAATGGATGAAACTAGAAAGTATCATTCTATGTGAAGTAGCCCAAACCCAAAAGTACACACATGATATGTACTCATGGTTAAGTAGATATTATCCCAAAAGCTCAGAATATCCAAGATAAAACTCACACATCATATGAACCTTAACAAGAAGGAATGCCAAAGTGTGAGTGCTTCAAACCCACTTAGAAGAGGGTACAGAATAATCACAGGATGTTGAGGGAGGGAGGGACCTTGGTTGAGGTTGAGAAGCGGGGAATAAGGTGGGAAGGTGCAGGACCAGGTATGGGAAGAGACAGGAGAGAAGTCCCCAGAGGGCCAGGAGAACAAATAGAAATAAATAACACTGGGAGGTGGAGGACTTTGAGAACAGTAGGGAGATAAAACCTGAAGTTACCACCTCCAATAGATAGACATGGCCCTCAGTGGTGGGATGGGGCCACCCACTAATCTCAAAAATTTTAACCCAGTATTCTCCCTGTCTAAAGGGAATTCAGGGACATAAATGGAGCAGAAGCTGAAGGAAAGGCCACTCAGAGACTGCCCCACATAGGGATCCATCCCATCTGCAGACACCAAACCCAGACATTATTGCTGATGCCAAGATGTGCTTGCTGACACTTACCTAGTATGGCTGTCATCTGAGTGGCTCTGCCAGCACCTGACTAAGACAGATGCAGATACTCACAGCCAACCACTGGACTGAGCCCAGGGACTCCAATGAAAGAGTTAGGGGAAGAGCTAAAAGAACTGAAGGGAAATGTAACCCCATAGGAAGAACCACAGTATCAATTAACCAGACCCCTCAGAGCGCCAGGGTCTAAACCACCAACTAAAGGGTATACATCAGCCCGTCCATGGCTCCTGCTATATATGTAGCAGAAAATTGCCTCCTCTGTCATCAGGGAGGCACTTGGTCCTATGGATCCTTGATGCCCCAAAGAAGGGGAACGAAAGAGGAGTCAGGTGGGAATAGGTGGGTAGGTGAGGGAACATCCTCTTAGATGCAAAGGGGAGGGAAATGAGGTAAGGGGTATGTGGAGGAAAGACCAGGAAGGGAGATAACATTAGAAATGTAAACAAATAAAATGATTAAAAGAGAAACACCATTATACTGGAAAGAAATGTATTTATTTGTGAATTTCCTTTCTCAGAATGTGCACTAATCATTACCAATAGTCTTAGGAAGTATATATGCATTTTAAAGATACAGATTGTTTTAAAGAACAACTTGGGGTCTGTTCTATTATTTCAAAGGGGGAGGAATGGGTCTGGGGAGAGTGAATGTTGGGGAAGAGACTTGGAGGAGTAGAGGGAGAGAAAACTTTGTTCAGGATGTAATTTATGAGAGGAAAATAAAAAAATACTTAAGAACATTATAATGTTTACAGGACGTAGAGAAAAGGTTTACATGTGGGGACATTCATGTTTAGAACTAACATGTTCTATTTTTGACCCATATGTACACGAGTAATGGGAGGAGGATTATCAATTTTCTCAGTTATCAAATATGAGAGGCTATATTATTCCTCAGAAATTACAAAACTTTATATTGGACAGTTCACTTACAAACACCCTCTTAGTTCGTCTCTTTATGTCTACTTGAATTTTCATGAAAAAATAATATATTTTGAGGTAAGTATTTGGCCAGAAACAGACTCAACAATCTTCAAGTCAGTGACTTATTCATATAATGCACCTTTCCATGTAAAACAAAGGTCACCAGTCATTTAAGTGTTTACTGAATTTGAAGTTACAATGGGAAATAATGGGAAATGATGCCAAAATCTACTATTGTCTGTTCTTATGGCAATTGTGCTTCAAAGGGATGAGATTTAACATAAAAATGCTTGAACTGCCCAGTGATTCGATGCATGACCTTATAAGCAAGGAAGTGAACAGCTGTGAGTAGTCACAGAAAGCCTGGAGTTATTTAGAGACTAAATAAAACTGAAAAGAGCCCAGGAACATCCCAGATGATAGACTTCAACCGGCTGAATCTTCTTGCTAAGTTGCTGAGATCCTCTGAGAGTTAACGAACAGGATAGGAGTATAGATCATGAGTCAGTCAATGTTAAGAAAGGCACAGTACCCGATAAAAGAAAGTGGATAGCAAGATAGATGGTGTGGGAAAATATTTAGCAAGAAAACTTGTCACACAAGTGTGACACCTTGCATCCTTTGTGCACATTATAAAATGATGTCCCTACATTGTTTAACTTACGTTTATCTTACCTCCATGGAGTATAAAAGTTACTATAGGGCAAGGCCCACACCTCATAAGTAGTTAGCAGTTTCTGATTTCCTTGATCAACATATCTTCTTTGATAAATAATTATTTGAATAATAAAGGACATTTTAAATAATAATAATAATAATAATAATAACAGATAGGTAATTACTTTAATAATAAAAGACATTTCAACAGCTATTATTTCACTATCCAGGAAAATTTAGGTATTAACACACCTTATTCACTATTCTGAAATGATGTGCATTTTCTGTCTCAAAGTTGAGATGTTGTTGACTTTGGCTCTTACCAGTAGTCAGAGAAGAATTTCAACCAGAACAGATATTGATACTGTCAATATTTAAACTAGATATATCATTTCCAAACTGTGATCAAAAGTAACCCATTCAACATTTACACTGCAGGTGTTCTCAGCCTAGGACATACCACTCCATTCTTTTCTCAGGGGTCTCTTCTCTTTTTTGAAGATGGATTACAGTTAAATCCTTAGCAACTCATCTCTCCTTCTCTCCAATAAAACTAATACGCCAAGTTGTAAAAAGATGTCTATGTGGTTCCCTATTATATTTATTTGGTGTTTGACTTTGATAAATATGTGTATGCTCATTTCAAATGGTAAAGGGTGGCTTAGATTTAGGGAATTGGGTTCTATTTCACAAATACTGTAGTAGTGATGGGACATTTCACCCAAGTAAACACTTCAATACTTATTTTTCTTTGATGATCTCCCTAAGTTCATAGTGATGGTCAAAGATGACAGTGGGTGCTACTTAGGCTCCGATTTTTAGTCATTTGAAACTAGTTTGAGGAGGATAGATAACCTTTGTCAATGTCTTTTTGTTATGTAAAAAGAAAATGTGTTCAACATTAGCTGAAGAGCTCAGGCTCTTAAATCAGAAAAATACAGCCACAGTATAATTAGCAGCTAATAGCTACAGCCAGAGTGCTGAAATCTGATAGCTAGCTTTAGTACTGCGCTCATTGGATGTGGGTAACTTGACCTCTTCAATATTCATTTTCCACATCTATGAACAAGGTTGTGCTGAAAGAATTAAAATAAAACATCAGGTATTTTCAATGTTCTTGGTATTAAATAGACATCCGTGCACAATATATCCATTCAGAAATTTTATCGTAGTTCCAAAGTGATGAAAACATCATAGGAAAACATTCAACCAATTTTTCATTACTGAGATAATAAATGATATTTTGAAAAGACTAGTGGTGTGAGAGATGGAGGGAAAAATGGAGGAAGTTAGAAGATTTGCTATGTAGGTAGGATGGCAAGTTATTGGATGCGGGGTGATGTGGTACCGGGTCCCTTCTGATAAACTGGATGGATGTTGGTACCATTTTCTGAGAGGGGGAAGCAGCAGGTATAGACTACAACTGTTTAGGATCTATTGCCCTTGAACTGCCTGTCATAGATCCAAAGAAAGTTCTTCTGTCAGGAAGTTGATACGTAGGTTTGTAATAAAGTAGTAGTACCGCAACCAATAAGGAGGTTATAGGAAAAACAGGAGGAGGCAATAGATGAAGGAAGGATGAGATTTTGAGTATGGAATGATTAAAATGGAAAGTTCTAAAATAACTCTAACTATATATTCATATCTAACTTACTAATTGTATGTAATAATAATGTGTTAAATGTAATATATATATATATATATATATATATACATATATATATATATTTGGTTAGTATGATTTATTTTCTCTTTAAAGGATTTGAGCTATTGGTGATAGCGATCTATCTTTATCATTTTTAATATTTATCCTCAATGAATTCATTATTTTCATTTATTTATCAGAAATGCCACATTATTTTATTTTTTGCTTTTTCCAACAATGTAAATCTTACTCTGATATGTTTATATTATAGCATGCAGTAAACATTGCACTATGATATAATTTTAATTATAGTAGTGATCATGTTTTTCAATAAATCACAGAATATATCTACATGCTTTGTAATTGTTGACAAAAATAAGTTTTGCAAACTAATTCTTGTACCACATGATTCTGTTTATAAATCCTGAGTCATTTTTAATAAAGTAATATTAAATTTATTGATTGACTTAAGGAAACGGGGTGTAGGCATAATATTATTCTTCCAATCAGGTATCAGAATGTGATATAATACTTTAGTTTCTCAGGATCTCTATTACAGACTTAAAAAATTTAGGTAATGTTTATTACACCCTCGTCATCCTCCTTTCTTTTCTTTCTTCTCTCCTCCCCCTCTCTCTTAATATACCATTTTTCTCCTCTTCTGATTGCTAGTTTTTATAGTTACTACTGCTTTTATAATGTACTCTGATTTTTCCAGGTTTTCAGAATATTCTACTGTATCAATGGACTGGGTTTATTTTAATTAAAGCTTAGGATGAGACCCTAATCAATTTCTTGCCTATTTCTTTCGTCTGTGTCTAGCAAAGCAAATCATCTGCATTTTGCAGTTGACAGCTTGACAACCAGTATATAGGGAACCCAGTGTCTAAAACCTGAGCTTCATGCTAAGAATGCTTTTAATGGGATTCTTTTTTTGTTGTTAATAGTGGGCTTGGAAATTATTGTCTCGAACTAAACATCATGATGGAATTTTCAGTCATGGATGTTCCTTATGTATTAACTTGGAATCTTTTTACTATTTCCCCAATAACATGTTATGTCAATATAGTCTTAACACATATCAAACACACTATCTTTAACTACCCCCATTTCTTCTACATTACATCATTTTTACTGAATTTCTGGAATATGAAGGAGATTACAATGTTTAGGCAACCCCCAGAAAAGAGAATGAAAATAATTTTGTAATTATGCTGTTTTGAATGAGCATAGGTCTTTTAGTAGGTCTCTTAGGCTCATATATTTAATTGCTTTGTCCCTATTTGGTGAAACTGTTTAGAAAGGATTAGGAAGTGTGGCCTTGTTGGAGATGTGTCAGTGACTTGTGAGGTTTCCAAACCCCCAGTTGCGCTCTCCCCCCCTTCTCTCCCCCTCTCTCTCCCTCCTTCTCTCTCTCTCTTTCTCTCTTCCTGTCTCTCCCTCCCCTCTCTTCCTTTCCCTCTCTCACTAGCTCTCTCTCACTCTCTCACTCTTTCTTCCTCTCCCTCCCTGTATGCCTTCAGCTTGTTGTTCAGGATAGAAGCTTTTAACTACTGCTCCAGAAGTATGCCTCCAGACTATAATGATCATGGACACATAGTCTACTGTAAGCAAGCCCCCAAACAAATTTCTCCTTTTACTCTTCACATAAATAGACTAGTAACTGAGAACTTTTTAAATGATTTCAATCTTTTAAGGAACAAAAAGCTTAAAATCTTGTATTAACTTAGAAATAGTTCACTTTATTATCTATAGGATGATATGAAATTGTGTCCTTGTTACTGTCAAACATGCTAGATTATACCTAATATTCTCAAATACTCATTAAGTTTTTCTTAGATAGTATTAGATATACATTAAGCTGTATTAAGACAATCCAATTTGTAAATAGTAAAAATGACTTACATGTTTATTAAAAATGTTCATTAAATGGGTTATAATAATAAAGCTAAGAATGGGAAATTAGGGATGAAATTTGACTGAAAATAAATTACATTTTGTTTTATTTATTAAATACTTGGAATTGTTGTAACAAACTTTAATTCATCTTACTAAAAAATTATAACTCTGTGATAATTGTAATTAATAGCTTTATATCATCTGTAGTTCCTACCATATATATAAATCAATCATTTTAATAACTCATACTTTCTTTGATATATGAAGTTATATTTTTCAAACACATTTAAAAATGTGAAGAATTTTCTTTCATACAAGTAAGATATAAAGAGCAAATAAAACATAACATTACTATCCAAAAATGTATCACTTTTAAATCTCTATTATATTGCTTGAAAATGCCATATTTAACTTATTTTAAAACATGACATCTCTCTCTGGGATTTTGCTGAATCCTCTTATCTCATTTTTCAACCTTTAAAATTTCCAGAACAAAAAGAAGAGACAGTTTTAACACATTCACACACACACACACACACACACACACACACACACACAGACACACACACACAAATCAACACAAATCAGCATAAAACACAAATCAGTTTTATATAAAACTGACCTTATTCTTTGTCATATTTATTTTTAATATTTGAATTGTAGTTGAATATTGCAATCAATTCATATATTAAATTATATTCGCCCAAATGTTCTATTAAATCAATTATATATCTCATAGTGGATACCAGGTTAGAACTCAAGTTAAAAAATGTAGGGGATGTTAGTGTAAACATGAATATATTTCAGGAAATGAAACTTATTTCTGATTGATTGTTTTCTATTGCTTCATAATGAGTTATTCTCAATTAACTTAAAGTTAATTCCCAATACTGAACAGAAACAGATACCTGTTCTATTTCCCATAAAGAGTCAGCTCCGTACACTTTCCTATAATGATTATCCAAGCCAACCAGACTATCCCTGCTAGGAATTGCTTCGGGTTGTACAGATCATTGTGATATGGCGAATTAAGTGACATATAATAAAGGAGATAACGTGTGCATGGGAAAATGGAGGAGATCGGCAGAGGAGAGACTTAAAGTCAACGGTATTATTAAACAAGAACCTAACTCATAGAAAAAGTGAGTCCTTGGGAAGCCAGTTCTGTTACACAGAGAAACCATGTCTCAAAAAACTGTCACATTTAAAAGTGGGAATAAACCTAAGGCAGAGGGGTACACCAATGCTGTGTATCCCCTCAAAGACAGGTAATATAGGAAGCAATATAGATGCCAACCTAAGCCAGGCACGGTCGCTCGGCCACTCTGTACCCCAGATGGGATGAAAAATTGTACCCCATCCAGCTTCTGGCACTGCTCATATTTATAAAACTAAAAAGGGGGAATTGTGCCCTTCCTCCAGCCTTGAGCAGGCCCGAGACCTTGTTTACCACAAGAGACCAGATAATAGGACCTAGGTGGAACTAACCACCTTGGCTGCATATCAATAGACACCTAGGTGGGGTCACCCACCTTGGCTGCACTTAGATCCTGCTACAGGAACTTGAAAGAAGAACTGCCCCTGGGCTTGTCTAGAGACATCTCCGATCTTGACTCGTGACCAAGAACGCATTATCCCACCCATCTCGCCTGGCTGAAACTAGGAAGGGTTCGGGCAGGGTCTTCCCCTTTAAATTGAAAGCTTAACATTAAACCATCGAGCCTTGATCAGAAAAAAAATAAAAATAAAAATAAGAAAATAAAAGTGGGAATAATATTGTCAGAGAAGGCAGATGAAGGCAGGAGAGTGAATGGGGATGGGTTTCAGGATCAGGTACAAGGAGAGACAGAGATGGCCAGATGGCCATCAGAATATGGAAATCTACAACTGAAAGGGGTGGGTGGGGTGGAGAGTATCTCAAGGACATGCCTGAGACCTCAATAGAGGAGACTCCCAAGAATGAACTGGGGTGATCTCAGCTGAGACTCACAGCGTTGGGGATATGGAATCTGAAGATGCCAACTCCTGTAACCAGACAGGAACCCCAACAGAGCAACAGGGACACGAATCAACCCAGAAAACTTTTGAAACAAAGTTTGTCCTGTCTATAAGAAGTTCAGGGATGAGGGTTGGAGCAGAGACTGAAGGAATGGCCAAGCAATAACGAACCCAAGTAGAGATCCATGCCATGGACAAGTACCAATCCTTGACACTATTAATGATACTGTTATAAGTGCAGACAAAAGTCTTGCATGGATGCCCCTCTGAGAGACTCCACCCAGTAGCTGACTCAGAGAGATGCAGAGACACACACAAATAATGGATGGACCTTGGGGATTTGTATAGAAGTGTTGGGGGAAGGATTGTGAGACCCAAAGGAGAGAGATACTCTACAGGAAGAAAAACAGTTAAGTGACCTGTACTTTTGGAGGCTCTCAGAGTCTAAACGACAAATCAAAGGACATATATGTGCTGGACTTAGGCCCCCTGCATATTTGTAGCAGTTGAGTAGCTTGGTCTTCATGTGGATCCTGAGCAACTGTAGCAGAGGCTGTCACTAAAGCTGTTGTCTATCTGTGGAGTACACTCCTCTAGTTAGGTTGCCTTGTCTGGCCTCAGTGGGCGAGGATGCCCCTAGCTCTGGAAAGGCTTGATGTACCTTGGTGAAGGGATACACAGGGAGGTCTCCACTCTCTCTGTGGAGAAGGGTAGGAAGATGGAGGAACTGTGTGGGGAAATGACTGGGAGTTGTGGCAGCGATCTGGATGTAAACTGAATAAATACATAAATAGAGAACAAAACAAACAAAAAAACAAAAAAAAAACAACTAACCAAACAGATATATAAATATATTAAAAGATAGATAAACAAACAAACAAACAATAGGAGAGAAAAAAATTTAAATATGGTGTTTGTACACGACCTATGAACATTTTGGCTGATATGATGCCCATGCATGAGTGGAATCTGCCACAGTATCATAAACATATAAAATTAATCCATTATGGCTCTGTTAACTTAAAAAGTAGAATGAAACACATTAGAGGCTAAAGTGTTGCCATGTCATCCTTACTCAAATGAATTTGGTTCAAGTGGACAGTTTAGTCCCTGGGCTGTAGAGAGCAAGCAAAGGTTTTATTTTTAATTAGTAGGTATTTAGCTCATTGCTTATCTTCTAATCAAGAATGATGATAAACTGTTCAGATAACTCTTTCAGAGCATTTAGGACATTTCAGTCCCTAAAATCTAAATTTGTCTCTATCATAAATGCACATGTACCACTTTCTAGCTGTCTCCTCATTTCTGGCATGCAGTTCTTAGAGGATGCAGAAGCCAACCCTATAAGGCTGCAGGCTAAATAGAAAGAAATGAGGAACAAACAAGAAGTATGGGTATCTGCTAAAGATAAGGTGATAAACAGAAAGGGCATCTGGGTGAAAACATCAAAAGACAAGAGACTCCCAAATGAATCCAGAGTAATTCTCAATTCTGAGAAGCTGATGTCCGTAGTGTAGGTTCTTGCCTCCTTTACATTGTGTTAGGCTAGACAGAGGCTGCTCAGAAAGAGAATGAATAGCTTTGGTCCTTACAAAGTGGTTACATGTTACTGATGGAATTAGAGAAAATAAACTAATCAAGTGGCAGAGATATAGAAAATAGCAAGACTTGGGTTTATATTAAAGCCAATTACAGGAGCAAAGTGTTATCCTATATGACAATGGCAAATGAACTTATGAGGTTTTAATTTCTAAAAAATAATTTCTACTAAATTATTACTCATTGTAAACACTTTATTGTGTATTTTAATAATGTGGAGTTAATGAGTTTTATATTAATATGGTGGCAGAAAGTTAGTGGTTTCTGATACTTGCAAACTAGGTTAAAACATATACTTTCATTTAGTTTATTAACACAATTTTTCAATAATAGCTAAAAATGAAGTGCAGAACTTATTTTTACTCTCGGTAGTGTTTTAAAACATATTTTGCTGTGATTTATTTTTTCTGACACTCAGTACTGTTTGAATCATTATAACAGTAGACCCACACCTGCTGATATGTTTCAGGAAACCAAACAACACTTTATTATTAACACATCACAGACTTTGTTTGTATCTTTGCCTCTTCCTCAGTGCATGAGCCAGAAGACATGATTCCATCTGGAACTGTAAATCAGACTATATCAGGGTATACAGAGGAGTAGGAGTACTACAGTGCCTGTCCTGAAAAATATGTTGGTTCTCTGAATTACACCCGCTGGTGCTTATGGATACTCGAGAAAATTTTATTCTTTGAATTTGTTATATTCCTTTGCAACTCTTCAAAAAGATAAGCTCACAAGGAAATGTATTAATTTGTAATCATATCTAAACACATTATAGGTAGCCAGGCCTGCCTTCCTGGTGACCTACGTGGCCAGTAAGAGCAAGACAGAAAAGATACCTGCTGCAGAAGGATAGCTAGCCCCAGGGAGACATCTTTCACTTTAAGGTGCATGCGTGATTTTTCTCGATTATTTAGTCAGTGGACTAATATAAAGCTGAAGGTGTTGTTGTTTGTTTGTTTGTTTGTTTGTTTTATTACAAAGCAGAAATGAATGTGACTTTCTATTAGAAAACAGTGACCTGGAGTTTGACTATTTTGTTTTGCTTCTTAGAATACTGAGTGATTTTGTTTGCCTTTATTGTTTTATTAGCACCATTGATTTAATAAGCTAGAAAAAGTTAAACTCAAAAGTAAAGGTAAACACAAATGTTACATATATGCTTCAGTAATTAGAAAATGGTGAGTTTTTCCTCTAAGTACAAAAAAAGATAAATAGTTGGAACACTTGTAAATTAGATTCAATTAAGTAGATAATAAATAAATTACTATTTAGAATAAGATGAATTTATTTTCTTGGCAGATTTCATAAGCAAATGTGATAATTGGTAACACTAGGAAGATTTGTAAAGACTGTGTGGTCTTCAGTCACTTTTAAATGGTTTACACAAGGAACTTTTGCTTGATAGTTAAATTTTCAAAAAAATAAAATAAAACAAATCTGGAGGTTTTTGACAATCCATGAAGAGTAACCTGTGAATCTTCAATATTAATCCAAGTTACATGCTGTCAATGATGTCATATATTTAGTAATTTTGATTTTCTGTAGTATTTAAGAGTAACATCATCAAGAAGCTAAAATATAAAAATATTAATGAGACATATATTAGATTGGTCATATCTTATCAGGTTCCAAGATTTATATAATTATTTGCATCTTTTTTATATATATATATGTGTGTTATCAACAATTAATTTTTGTTTCTATAAGCCAAAACTACAAATTTTTTTTTAAATTTCAACTTATGTGGTTTACTTTCCAAGTCAACATAATATTTCAAAACATAGATACTTATGATATCATTTGAACTCAATGTCTTTTTGAAGACTCCATTATGGGTTGTTAGAAAAATCAAATGTTTCATTTTCAATTAGTGGGTATTTCATTTCTCAAAAATAGTAATTGGTTTTTACTCTAGAATGATGATAATCTAAACAATGAAAACTTCTACAGTTTATAGGACATTTAAATCCCTAAAATCCAAATTTGACTCTTTGAGAAATGCACACAGACACTTCAATTCTTAGACAATGCAAGAAACAAATAGATTCAGACACATCAAACTTTCCAAGTCCCTGCTAGATCTACATTTTTCTTAGCTTTATAGTTATATATAAAATATCTATAAAAACAATTTAAAGGAGAATGGATTTATTTTGTTTCAGAGTTTCAGAAATATCTACTGAGTGAGTAGATGCAGGGATGATGGAGTATAGTTCATTTCACGGTTTCCTGAGAAGGGAGCAGGAGGAGTAGATAGGTATGGATAGGATAGATGGATGAGATGGAACTTTTCAAAGGTCTCTCTGTGATCCTGTTCCTCAGGCTAGACAACACCTCCCAAAAAACTACAATCTTTTAAGATATTACTGCAACTGGTTGTGGAGCAAACATTCAAACAATATGTCAATAAGACATTCCATGTTAAAGAGATTATGTATTTTTTTTGGAATAAAGTAAAATAAAGCTGAATTACTCTACTCCTAAGGTTCTTAGGATATCAGTAAAGTTTAAAACTATCGTGTGTAGTGTTTATACAAGGATTTTCTAGGACAAACTTTTAGTTGTCTTTAAGTAGAACAGATGTTACATTATTAGCTGAAGATTTAAAGATGTAGACTAAGAATGGTTTTAGTTTTAATTTCCCAATAGACGGTTAGTGACTGTTAAAAAATTTTTTCTTTTGTTTAATTTTTCTATTTATTGAAGCAGACTATATTTCCAGAAGAAGTTCAGATTCACGTAAAAATTGAGAAGCAGGTATCTATTCTATGGTTCAATGTTTTAAACAGATGCATAAGCTTCTCAAGTACTAACATATTACATAATAGAAGTACATTTGTTTCAGTTGAAGAAACTAAGTTGACAAATTATCATTCAGAGTTTGCATTGGTTGTCCCTGGTACTATGTCTTCTGTAGCTTAAAGACATGTACAGTAACATTCATTCTCTACTATGGCATACAGTGACACTGCCCTAAAATGATCTAGGATCCTGTATCTTCAACTTTCTTCATCCCCAACAAGCTGTCAACCACTCTACCCCTCACTTTTTTGAACATTTTGTAATCTCATAAAGAAGAAATGATAAAACATTCAATGTTCACATTGTTTTTTTAATTTAATTTAATTTAAATTTAATTTAATACATGTAAGTTCCTTCACCCCTTTTTATAGCCTGTGACTCAGTCTTTTTAATGCTGAATAATATTACATGCTCTGCTGTTTGCCAGAGTTCATTTATAAGTCCATTCACGGAATATCAATCTAGTTGCTCCTAAGATTTGAAAATTTTGAATAAAATGTGTCACCTCTAACATACTGTTTGTTAACTCGAAGAAGTGTATAGGTCTTGTGCTTATTTTCCAATGTATTATTCAGTTTCTAATTTCTGGACTTAAAAATTCTCTATATATTTTAGAAACGCTTTGAATAAATTTTCTCATCTTTTATGTCATTCATTGGTCATATAATTTTCATATTATAGATCTATTTTGTCACATTTCTTCCATGATCCTTGTCTTTCATCAAATATTAGATCAATTTTGACTTACAAATTTTTTTACATATAGGCAACTTACAGTTTTATAATGAACTTTTGTGCTTATAATATGAGTTGGTAAATTTTATGAGGAGTCTGTTCCAGAACTATATATAGTTCCAGAACTAAGGATTGAAATAATTTGTGTTTTTCATTTCATGGATTTCACTGTTGTAAAAGGTGAAGTAAGCACATTCAAATAAGTCCATTGTTTTTCTAATTTGTATTCTTTTAATAATCTTTCATTTGTAACCAATACTTTATTTTAATTTGCTTATATTTATCTGGTTAGACAATGTGCTTATTCATGGAATTTTCGACAGATTCCTAGTTATGGCAGCTGTTGCCTGGCCTGTACCTGGACCATACAGCAATATTCACCATGACCACAGCAAACAGCTCACATAAATAGGGCCTTTCCTGTAAATAGTTTTTCATAAAATAAATTTTTATTCCACTTGTATGCTGAGCATTATATTTTTTATTGTTCATTACTTCAATTTTGTATGACTTTTAGCAGTAGAGTTAATAAATGTATCTTTACTATCTCTGTCTTTTGTTTATTTGCTCCAGAAATGTAATTTAAGTGTCAGAATTATTCTTTATTATGAACAATGCATCATAATGCAATATTTAAACACTTAATAGTCTAACTTGCATTTTGATTAGATCTTGTGTTCTCTCTCTCTTTCTCTCTCTCTTACTCCCTCCCTCATTCCTTTTCTCCCTCCTTCCTTCCCTTCCTTCTTTCCTCCATCTCTCTCTGTAGACCAGGCTGACCTCAAATACACAGAGATCCTATGTGCTCTCTTTTTATGTGCTGGGATTAATAGTTTGTGCCGTCTACATTTAGAATATAAGTACTTAACTTATTAAGTTATACATGTATAAATTTTATTCATAATGTTAATAAGAATCTGTTTCTAAAGTTCACATTCATTTCTATCTTTATAGGTATGTAGCCAAGCATTCTAATTTTATATATTTCTTAAAATTGAAAATCGATTTTATTAATCTAATACTGCTTATTAATCTTATGGTTAGATTATTTTATGTCTCCAATTAATCATATAAACATGAAAATAAGTTCCATTTCACTCTTCCTAATATGTTTTTCCCATTTTATTACATTAGGTATCAGTAAATTTTGAATAGTAATGGTATAGATTTTTGTTGTTTCTGATAAGATTTTTTTAAAAATTTCAAGTTTCTCTTTTGCCTATAACATTATATGATTTTCAAAACTACAATCCCCTAACCATAAATACTAATATACTCCCCAATGAACAAACACACACACACACACACACACACACACACACACACACATACACATACACACACACCCCAGAACACAGAAAACATTTAAATTTAAGATAGTGTTATATGGTAAGTGTATCATATAGGCCCATGTGTTTGTATGATTGTTTAATTGTTGGATGATACTGATGCTTTTGGTTGTCATGAAACCATGGCAGATGTAGATTACTGGAGGATAATCTTGGAGAGTTGTAAGTTGACCTTTGCTTCTGAACTAGAGTAACTTACTCCTTGATCTAGGATGATGGAAAGTCATTCTGCTGCCAAAAATTTATATACTTGTCCTTGTGGTTGACCTAACTTTCTAAACTGCGAACCCAAATAAAGCTTTCTTATATTGTTTGTTTTCCAGTTATCTTGTCACAAATGGTACTAGTAATTGTCATACAAGTTTATACTTCAATTTAATTGACTTATTGTGCTGAGAATTAAGATTGAAATTTAGATATTTATTCACTTTTATTTTTGCAAATTTGCATCTTCCAAATTAAATTCAGCTTAATGTGAATAGTTACCAAGTCTGTCTCCAGATTAGTAGGCACTGCAGCCAGCTCAAAATGGGATTACATGGCTGTTGGCTGGATTTTGTAAATGTACTTAGATGTCGGTTGTGAAAAAGGCTAATGACTAACAGATGGCTTTAGTTTTAAAGCCTTGGAATGTGGGGTTTGAATTTAGACTATCATGAGTCAATAAGCCACATATCATTTTATGGTTTTCAGATAAAATGCAAACAAAAGCAAAGATTCTAGGTATATTTTTGCTGATATTTGTTTTCTGTTTGTTTTTGTTTCGATTAACTGTCCAATTCATTTCACAGGACAGGATTCTGATTGCCAATCACGGACCAGTGTGGAGTATTTTTAAGACAGGAGAGCTAGACTACTTTCATCATCCACGTCCCATTTGTTATTTCTACTGAAATCTGTTTCCGAGAAAACTATGCTGCATAGTTATGAATGGGACTCTTTACTAGTTTGAAATATTTAAAGTATTTATTTTGTTTGTGTTTACCAATGGTGATCTATGTCCTCAAAGTACTGTGGTATGTGTGTGGATTGAGTGATAAGAGGACAAAGGTTGACATTGGGTATCTATCATTCACTCTTCATCTTACTTTTTTTTAGACTTTGCTAATCACATTACAGATGTGCATTAATGTGCACAGCTTTTTACAGGGGCCTTAGAAATTGGACTCGGGTTCCTATACATGCACTGCAAGCACTTTACTAAGTGAGTTATTCCCCAGCCCATCGGTTAAGGTTTTATTTTAGGCTTAAGTAATCTGGGTATATTATTTTTAAGGATAACTCTTAGTATGTTCACTGTCCTCGCTCTCCTGATTGTTACAGGGATTTGCAATTTTATATAGTAAGGATTTTGACTGAATAAATTGGAACAGAGTTATTTCAAAACATTGCTTTCCTGTATTAAAAATAGAACAAATCACTGCTCTTGGGGGAATAATGAAATACCCTCCAATAGTAGTGACAGTGGCTTCTGTGTTCTGTTTGTCCTAGTTCGTTGGCTGTTATTCTATTGACAGAAGGTGTTATTTGATGACCACTTGTTCAGAAATTGAGAACACAAAACGCCTAATCTAATCTTTTTCTTCACAGACTCCCTACTAATTTCATACCATTGACACAATTGGTGCAATTGTGATAAAAGCTTGCAATGAATAGTCATGAAATGAAATAACAGTCTGTTTCATTGACCATCTATCCACATACATTTATTGGTTTGACAAAAATTTTTAAAATGACTTTTTGTCAAACTGAGGTTGACCTAGATCCCAGCACCTGAATTGCAAAACGTGACATACATAAAGAAGGATAGATTATTTCAAGAGGTTGTAGAGAGATAGCATAGATGTTGTCAAATGTTCCTCAATGAAAATTGAACCAAATTGCATCCTTGCTGGAACTATATATGAAAATGCAATGTCTTAGAAATTGGTAGACTTCTAGAACCAAATGTACATTCTAGGAATTCATCTCAGAGAAAATTAGCATTAAAGTTTTTAGTTTTAGGGTGTTCTCTGCTGGGTTTTATACAGAGATAAAATCAACCTTTCAAGTACATGGCATTGCCTAACAGATTCTAAGCTATGCAGAAAAGATTTTATTACTTCAAATAATTTAATTCAAATAAATATTCCAAAGATTTTTTTATAGGTTTTCTTCTTATTCATTGATACAATATCTGAAACTTAGTATATGTTCACTCGATATTATTTAAATTGTCATTAACTAAAGCCATTTCTCATTGGTATGTACATCATTATTTTATTTCCACCATACCCATAACATTTGTGATAACATGAGATCATTTATATAGAAGCTATGTGAGTGATTTTTTTCTTGGTGACAGATGATTACTTTTTAAAGATGAATGGCATAATCGATTATGAAAATTCTTAAATCTTGGCAAACTCAGGTATAGAATAGCTTTGAAACTGAAATAAGGGAAACATTCTCTTTTATTCAAAAACTGAGGAAAAAAGATCTCTCTCATCTGTAATGAAATGATGTACCACTAAAATCCATGCGATTACAATGGTTTTAATCATCTGGGCACAGAGTTGATGGATAATATTCCATTTTGTCCACATTGTTTAGTTCACCCAAGCCTGCTGCTTTTCTTTCCAACTGAGGGGGAGAAGATAATTTCTATTTTGCACATCTTTATTAATGAAGCAAAGGAAGAGAACAGATGTGGGATTCTTTAGCCGTTGTAGGGATAAGCAGAAGGAGATTTGCAAATTTTAGTTGTGTTGTTTTAAATGATGCCCATGAGACATCGAAGCAAAGATAGAAGCTTTGAGGTGCAGAATCCCAATGACAGTAGCATTGTTTGAAGAAAAAGTAAATAGTACTTCATTTTTATTGTACATTAATTATACAGACAGTCACATATATACTGCAGATTGTGGTTGACTAAGAAGTAAACTTACATGTTCTTTAAGTTTGGAGAAAGGTGAAATGGGAAGAGTGATGGAGGAATAGGGTGAGACAAGAAAACTGGGAGAAACTAAGTGCCATGGGATGTCCTATGGCAACCTACTACAGTAGAAGCTTCATAAAACACACATATATGAAAGAAAGATGAATGGAGTCACTAAATAATGGGGACACAGTGTACCCATAGAAATTTTTGCCACTAAATAAAACCTCCAGTGCCAAGAACACATTACAACTAGTTAAGTCACTGGTGAGAGGGTCACTGTGGCATGCGCTGTTCTACACAGCCTGTTTCCAGAATAATGACACTGAGATGTAATTATGACTAAATGCCTAGTCGATAAACTTTGGTTCTTTTCTGACTAGCTCATAACTTATAAAAATCTGTGTATTCTATTCTGTCTGCTGCATGCCAGTTACATCTCTTCAGGTTCACTGATTTTATCCTCTGAGTTCAGGGCAAAATCTCCAGCACTTGAATCACTCCCAGAATCCTCTTTCTCTGTCAGATGTCCCATCCCCTACTTCCTGCCTCAGCTAATAAACCATCAGCTTTTCACTGACAGGTGATGCCTACACAGTACATATGAGATTCTCTGTATAGGTTACCATGGAAACCCCAAAACACCTCAGGCTTTTGCTATGGTAGGTAGCTGCTCTCCATAAACTTATGGTGAGACCTTATGGCTTAAGACAACACACACACACACACACACACACACACACACACTAATATGAATGAGTAGAGCTAGTTTTTAAGTAGAACCTTCTCTCCAACTGAGTAGTAAACATTGCACTAGAAGGTACTCTTTATGCTTCCAGAGGCAAATGATTACCACTAACCCAGATACAAATTTTTTCATCTATAATGGTGACCTGTCTTTAATGTATGCTGATGAAATAGAGGCACAAATATGGGTAGAACCAATTAATCTATTATTTTATATAAAGTCCACTAATGGGATGGAACACATCTACCAAAAGTTGTTCAACTCCTGCTCAATTGGCCAAGAACCTGAGACTAGAAAGGTCATGTTCATAGGGGACCAAAAACTACTATTCTGTTAAGGGAATGTACCAATAAAATAAAATAAAATAAAATAAAATAAAGTAATTCCTAATGCCATTTTGCTATATCCCCAAATCTCTACCTCACTTAGCTATCGTCAGAAAAGACTCTTATTGAAATGAATGAGAAATTAACAGAGATCTATGACTAAATATTGTGCAGAGTGACAGTCTTGAGAACAGCAAGATATCTACATCAAATACCTCTCCTCAGGACTCAGAGTGAGATGACAAATAGGAGGTAGAAAGATTGTAAGAGTTAAAAAACATTGTTTTCCAGACACAACAGAACTGCTATGTATATGAAATCTCAGAGACTGTGACTGCAGAAGCAAAGCTTCTGCAGTTTCAAGCTGGATGGGTCCCAGTATTGACAGGCAGAAGTAGACATAGGCTTAGACTACTAAGAATCTATCTGCGATAGTCAGCTACTTTCAAATGAAAAGGTAGTATTTTTCTAATGAAGTCTCATTTTGGATATTTATCACTTAGAGTAGACATCAGGCAGTAGAAGGGCAATACACAAGGAGCTTATTGGTATTTTTGTAAACTTCTTGTCTTAATTGATTTTCATTTTTATTTATTTTTTGGTCTTACTAATCTTTACTTTGTAGAATTTAATTACAGATTTTGTGTTTTTATAGGTCTTATATGTATATGTATTTTGTTTTTTCCCTTTTTCTCTTGGTATGTTTGTTTTTGTCTGCTTGTTCGTTTTATTTGTTTCTTGGTGAGAGGGAAAGAGAGAGAGAGAGGAGAGAGAGAGAGAGAGAGGGAGGGAGGGAGGGAGAGAGAGAGAGAGTAAGAGAGAGAGAAGGAGGGAGGGAGGGAGGGAGGGAGGGAGGGAGAGAGAGAGAGAGAGAGAGAGAGAGAGAGAGAGAGAACGAGCAAGAACGTGAATGCATGAAACTTGGCAGGTAGGAAGTCATGGAGATACTGTGAAGAGATGAAGAAGAATGGATAACTGCAATCAGAATATATTGTATAAAAATACATTAAAAAGAAGAAAATTGTAAGACTCAAAAGAGGAGGAATTTTGCAATGATAGTCTGACTTCTAAAAATGACAGACAAACTATACTCCTTATGCCTTGATATTATACTATTTAAACACGATCTGAACAATTACAATATCAATAGACTTGCTAACATGGAAGGGGAAAATCTTACAGAATCAATTTCTAGACCAAGAGTTACGTGGAACTCACGACTGCTAAGTGATAGAGAATTAGCAACTTCCAGGCATGAACCTTCTAAATAATAGTTATAAAGTAGTCAGCCCTAAAATTATATCCACAGAAGCTTCACTAAACATACTCAGTGGGTTATATTTTATATTTATTAAATAATATGTGATAATAATAATAATGATAATGATAATAATAAATAATCAAACAAAAATACCCATTAGTTTAAAAGGAAGTGAGGACACATAATGAAGGGTTTTGAAGAAAAGATGTAACTAAAGATGTTTCTAAAATTTACAAAATTTTATATTCTTCTTTAAATATAGATCATAAAATAATTGCCCAAGATAATACTGGTGTTTGATGAAGGAATTTAAGCCTTCAGTAGTTAAGATTGAATGTTCAAACTTCTGATATTTATAGAAATATATGTTTAAATTCTTGTTATTTAAGCAAATCTATTTATAGGCCAGAAAATTTTAATCCAGAAATACTTCACCAATGTCTCTGATTAAATAGTCTATACAGTGTTTATAGCATGAAGGATCAATGCCAAGACAGGTTACAGATATTTCTCCTACAAACATTATTACTTCTTACTTCATTTCCATGAGCCTATTGATCTGCATGATTATATGCTTTGACTAATTTTCCCAAAGCAAATAGTGCAGAATGTGTGGTTAGGGTATAATGTATACACCTATTCCCTGACTCTCAGGATTCCAAAATCTTAGGATATAATTCAAACGATGAAGTTTTACTATTTTCTAGGGAAATGTTCTTTCATAATTGTGTGTAGAAAAAAAAATTCACTAGAGTCATTATGAGGAAGTTTGGACCTGTGATACATATGTCATGGATATACCTACTGTCAACATACAGAAAGGATAAAGATTTAACATCTTTCAAATAACACACGAAATATTTCCAGAAGATTTTCACATTTCCTAGAATATCAATAAACATAATCATTAAAAATTAGTAGGCAGAGTTCTTTACTGCTCTTCCAGAAACTAATATAAAAAGTTTTTTTAAAAAGCCTTAGAAAAGGTAGCCAAATCTAGTAGTCTTTCTGGCATACTCAGACATCAGTAATAATAACTGAGATTGTACTAACTGCATTCAAGTGTTTCTATGTAGTGGACATCCATGTAACCATTTGACAATTTGCCTCACTGTTTTTCTTTTTTCTTTTTTTTTCTCAGGGGCTCAGCTTTTGTTTTTACCACATGTAAGCCAAATCCCAGCTTCTAGCTCACACATTATCACCCCTTGAACAAGACTCACGCTTGCTCAGTCTGGGTGCATGACTCCATTGACCTCTACCCTTGAGATCAGAGCTATCTCTCAATAAAACTATATTTAACTTTATATTCTTGAATGGGCTTGGATTATTACACTGGTAGAAAAACCTATTACATAATACTGTTAGTTTCCTAAACCAATAAAAATTATGTTTGTATATACTTGTCCTTATATAGACAGGTAATTGTAGCTTTAACCCACAAGGGGGGGGGAAGGCTTCTCTTTGGAACAGATGAAAACTACTGGTTTTAGAAGAGATTGAAAAGATAGAAAACCTCCTGGTGAAAATGGAGAGAATAAAGAAACATGGACTTCCATGGCCTAACCAGTATCTCTGTAACATAATTCATAAATTTAAGGCACAGTGAAAACTATAGAGGATGGTGAAGAAATATTCTATGAGCCACAGATACAGTAAACCAGCTGCTAGATAGTGTCTTTTAGACAAGATAGAGAAAATGCAACAATGAACTTCCAATGATATAACTTTCTGAACAAGACCACCATGGCAACAGTTGACATGTCCATATTGAGAGGAGACAATATTCCCACCTCTAGCTAAAGAGCTACAGGTATTCAGTGGCTGCTCAAATGGAAGTTAGTAGCTTGCAGGGAGAGACTCCTACGTGGAATGTGCAATCTCAGGTGGTCAGCCCTGGACATATGCATATATGGTCAAAGCTAAACGGATTCAATAAGTAATGCATACATTTACATACAACCCATACACAGCCAAATGCACACGTGTATGCACACACACACATACACACATAAACATACACACACACACACACACACACACACACACACGATTCACCCTCATATGCTAGCTTCCCTAGGACAAGATTGTGCTGTATAGCCTGCTGGGGGAGAAGGTCATCAATAGTCTCACTCATCTGAGAACACCATAAACTCTATGAAAGACCCATGTGACATGTGGATGTGACAGTGGCATGAATACATAGGGTAAGCAGAGCCTCCTGATTGTATCTAACACACACTCCACAGGAGGAAATGCATGCCTGGTAATGTAAACCTGGCCAAGGACTCATGCTTTAGGGCCTCCCATCCCCAGGAATGAGTTTACTATCATTCCAGCAAATGCTATGATATCAAACTCTCATCTACATTTTTACCTCTTTTTCCATAGAATAGTGCAGCTCTCAGACCTCATCAAAGAAGTGTCTTTGTGCAGTGGATGGTGGTTCACAGAGAAATTCACAACTGATCTGTCTTGGAGGTACTATTGCTGCAATGAAACATGATGACCAAAAAAAGCAAATTGGGAAGAAAAGGTTCTGCTAAACCTTCCTCATCACTATTTACTGCCAAAGAAAATCAGGACAGGAACTCAAGCATGGCAAGAAGCTGCAGACAGATGCTGATGCAGAGGCCATGGAGAGTGCTACTTACTGGCTTGCTTCCCATGGCTTGTTTGGCCTGCTTTCTTGTAGAAAACAGGACCACCAGTGCAGGGATGTCACTACCCACAATGGCCTGAACCCTACTTCTCTAATCACTAATTAAGAAACAGCCTTACAGCTGGATCTCATAGAGGCATTTCCTCAACTGAAGCTCCTTCCTCCATGATGACTGCGGCTTGTGTCAACTTCACACAAAATGAATAAGTCCAGTATCAAAGGGCCTAGGATGTGTCAGTTAGTGCTCAGCTACAAAAGGGACATTTGTATCACCCTACATTGTATTCTCATGGCTCAGAAAAATCATGGACCAGAAAGCAGAGACTTTAAGAGCCAGAAATTTGGAAGAACTGGAGAGAAACAATGAAATCATGAAAATTGTCATAACACTCTTGAACTAGAAATTGTGATCAGTGGATCTTGGAGGAGTTAGAATGAAAATTACAATATATTTAATATATTGGCGCTGAAGTCTTTCAAATTCATACTTCTATTAATTAAAATACTATATTGTTTTTATGGCTTGTGCTGTGTTCTTATTCATGACAATTTATTAATAATGTTTCCCAGTCAACAAGTAGTTCTTCAGTTTAATGACTAAAATATGCAATCTTATGAGTTACATGTTCATAAAAAACACTGGAGTTCATAAATTGGGTAGAAGTCAAATCTTTTTTTTTCCTAGTGCCGTTTTCTAATTTTCTGTCCAAATCACACTAGCTTCATATAAGGAAATGGGTAATATTTTCTCTTTATTCTGTTGAAGAGTTTACATATGATTTGTTTATTTTGTCTTTTGGGTTTATGTGTACTTTTCTACGTAAATATATGATTTCTTGTGCGTAGTAAAACAAAATAAGTTTACTGTAGCTTGCTCATGCTACCAATCTAAATAAAATTTTGGACTAAATTTAAAATTTATCTACGGTAGAATTCTGAAGCTGGTTGACTTAGGAAAGACATTATAATTCTAAGAAGGCACGGAGAATTTCTCAAGGTTTGGGTTGCTTGGTTTAGCTGTTGTTCCTTTACATTTTTGTTTTCTAATGTATTTCTCTCAAATTTTTCATCTGAAGTTAAAGAGAAGTCTTGGTGCTAACTAAAAATACCCACCAATAACTTGAGCATCTCCATCTCTCAGCACCTCAAGGGTTGAGCCCATGTAGAAGAGCTATAAATTTATTTCTCCATTTTTGTCTTCTCTTCTGTGTTCTCTCAGTAACATCAAGGAAGACCCCAAACCTTAGTTGTGGCAAAACAACAGGCAATTTAAACTCCAAAAATGGCTGATCTTTAAAACAAGCACTTGATAACTAAAGACGTTGGACATTTCTTTAAGTCCTTCTTGTCATTTGAGATTCCTCTGTTCAGAATTCTCAGTTTAGCTCTGTAGCCCGTTTTTAAATTGGGTTATTTGTTTTATTGGTGCTTAAATTCTTGAGTTCCTTATAAATTTTGGATAATGGCCCTCTGACCCACTAGCACACTATATTAATGAAACTGTTATACTTATACAGGAGCATAACATAACTGTTCTCTGAAACGCTCTACCCAGCATTTGACTGAAACAAATGTAGAGACACATAGGCAAACATTGGACTGAGCTCATGGAGTCTTATGGAAGAGTTGGGCTAAGGATTGCTGGCCCCAAAGGTGATAGAATCTCTATTGGAACACCAACAGAGTCAACTAACTTGGATCCTTGGTCATTCTCAGAGACTGCACCACCAATAAAAGAACATACATGAGCTAGACCTAGGCTCCCCACAAATAGGTAGTAGGTGTGCAGATCAGTCTTCATGTAGATTCCCCAACAACTGGAGCAGGGGTTGTGTTTAGAGCTGTCTGCTATCTGTAGATCTGGTTCCCCTAACTAGTCTTTCTCATCTGACCTCAGTGGTAGAGGATGCTCCTAGTCCTGCAGAGACTTGATATGCCAGGGTGGAGGAATTCCTAGGGTGAAACGCCACTCTCTCAGAGGAGAAGTGGCATGGGGATTGGGAAAGGGGGAAGGTGTCAAAGGCAGAAAGTTGGAGGTAGGACAGGGAGAAGTGGGACAATAATCCAGATGTAAAGTTAGGAAAGAAAGAAGGAAGGAAGGAAGGAAGGAAGGAAGGGAAGGAAGAAAGAAATGGAAAACAAAGAGACTAATACTGATTGAGCTAAAAGTGGTGTAAGATATCATATCAACATATAAAAATAGTTTATACTTTTATATTGTCAGAGATAATTCAACAACAATATTTATGATAGGACCAAAGAGACATGATCTATTGATGCATGGAGTATGTGTATGATCTATGTCAAAACTTAAAGAAGCATGATGACATAACATTAGATTAAGATAAACTAAACTATAACTGTAGGTAAGAAAATCTAATGAATGAATTTGAATCTCATGAAGTACACAGTAAATGTAATCTCAATAAGAATACCAGTAGAACCTTGAAAACAATAACAAAGCAATTTTAGATATTTAAGAAAATGTAAATGATTATTAGTAAGGTAGAATAATAGTGTACAAGAAACACCTAATACTAATACAAAACAACAACAACAAACCTTAAATAAGTTTGCCAATGGACTGGACTTGTTGATTAAGGTAACAGATTGCAATTCAAAACAAACTTTTAAATAGGGTCAACTATTGATGGTGTTTATCAATACACATAGCTATATCATTTGGATTGGTAGTCAAATGATTATTAGACAGACTTCCTTAGAATGTTGAACCACTGTATTTCCTGTCTGGCTAAATGGCTCCATGGACATACTGAGGAATATCTTCAATATTTAATCAGGAAATTTAAAAGTTTATCTTTTCCTTCAAATAATGCTTATCGAGCTTTAGATGAAACAGTTGTAGGCTCCTAGGAAAGTCTTGGCAATCTCAAGCACAATGCAAAGCAGAGCAAAGAGAGGCACAGCTTTTCCCATGCATGTGGTTGTCATGGTGATTGGGAATACAAGACAGTTTTCCAAAATCTTATATGGTTGTTTTATGAATATATCTGATAAATTCTCCAGAATTTTATTTAAGGTATTCATTTGGTTGCTTGTTTCATTTTTAGCTCACTATTTTCCAAGGCTGTATGTACCTTCTCAATTGTGACTGAAGATTGATTGTCACACATGTTCCTAGGGAAAAGAAGTTGTATATCAGGTCAAGCAGAGACCTTGATGGTCTATGAAGGAAGCAGAGAGATGCAATTTTACAAACCTTCATCAGTGGAGCATTACAAGAATCCCAACCAAGTTGTTTTCTCCAGTGTTTGCCTAGATTAGAGCCATTGCTTTTTTTGGTTTTCATTGCATTGCAGGGCTTTGAAGAACAGAATTAAAGCAAAGATCACAAAATTCCTCATTCTTATTAAGATTCACTCCTCTTTTTTATTTTTATTTTTGTATTTTTAATCAGTACTTCCTGAATTGCAATATGTTTTTAGTCAATTTACAGAAATCGGATGAAGTTAGAGCTAAAACCGTCTGCCCTTGTTTTGCTTCCTTTGCTGTGGGACAGTATGTTAGAAAGTCTGTGGTTCACCATTTGCTTTGATGTCACCCTTTTATCTTCACTGTATTGATCAAGTTTGCTTCCCTGTTTTACTATTTTATTAGCTGTATAATGGAGATTCCAAAAGTTATATTTTAGGCAGTAGATGAACTGAATTTATGCTTAGAATTTCATTTTTATCTCTGGACAATGAAAAGTAACTTGATGTGCTCACTTTGAAGTTTCATTGTTATTTTATTTTTTAATAACTCTGGAGATCAGAGAAGTATATGGCTGTTTCCTTATCAAGTGTCTGCTAAGAAACTGAATATGAACTACACAATTGGTAATATTTCCTCACTTCCTTCCAAGTAAATATGAAAGTTGACGTAGACGTTCCCAAAAAACTACAAGATAATAGTGATAAGGTTCTTACTTTTATGACATACTGGATGTTGGAGGTACCACGTATCTTGTTACTATAACTCTTCTGTATACCAAGTTATATATAATTTGTGTTCCTAGTATGTATAATATAAATGTCTGATTATAAGGCAAAAAGTACCTCAGTAGAAATATGAAATCATATATGAAAAATAGAACTACTTCAGTGGAAATTTTAAGCTTCTCTTTCAATCAGTTGCAAGCCAATATGCACAGAGAAGCATTCTTCCTTTTAGGAGCTGTACTATAATTCACTGTATATTCAAGTTCCTGGGCAGATATCAAAGGCTATGAATGGTTGCTAAAGGTTAGGTACAGTTCAGCCTGTTTCTTTTCTTACTTCATGATATATCTAAAGAATATTGTCCCACAATACATCCCACAAAGTAAATTCCCAGCAGCAAATTGTAACAATCTCTCTCTCTCTCTCTCTCTCTCTCTCTCTCTCTCTCTCTCTCTCTCGTACCAAAACAAAGTAACTATATAGGAAAAATTACTCTGGGTTCAGTTTTATTTTCTCCATTTCCTGTGCTTCTATATAGAAACAAAGCTAGTTAATATTGATGTTTCCATCTCTAACTCTGGGACACATTACATGACATTCACTTCTGTTTATTTGCTCTTTGCATAATTGCCTCTAGTGATTGCTTTAATTGGAAAACACATTGCTTTATGACAATAAAACTAGAGTGTAGGAACACAACAATCCAATGTCCTTATCTAGTAAGAACCTTAGCAAGACTATATTCTTGTTACCACTTTATAATATATAAGCTACATAAGATGTGTACCTTTAAAGCATTTAGGATCAAAGAGTTAATATATATTTGTTATTATGAAAGCAAGAGTCCAGCATTAAATTAATGCTTAACACAAAATATTGAGCTAATTCTGTCTCCATCATACAAGGATAACAAACTTTTAAGAATCAATCTATCTGAAACATTAGTAATCTCATCTAGGGCCCAGAGAACCAAGAATACAGGGTTTAGAAAACTTTGGAAGGAATGGTGTTGAGAGATACTTGAGCCACCAACCATGGGAATATCAAACTGGTATTCATTTACAAGTGCCATCTCTACTGGCTAGTTTTCATCATGCTCAAAGGAACTATACATGATATAGAAAGATAAAATTCAGCAACAGTCTCACCCATCTGTGAACCTTAAAGGCTAAGATAATGACTGCCTTGACAGAATATGCAACCACTGGTGCAACCGTTGCATGAATGCTAATGGGGGTAATCCCAATCATTTTTTTTTTTTTTTTGCTTGGAACAAAAGCTCACTCCATAAAATGGAACCCCTAACAGGCACAGTTAGAGGGACCAAGAGCATGTGTCCAGATAGTTCATAGACCCAAGAGGATATTCAATTACTATTATTCCACTAGATGGAAATAGTATTATAATTACTCTAATTACTTAGTGCAATATCTGTTTGTTAATGTATTTTTCAATTCTCATCAAATCTGTTTCTTCTTGTAGAGGATGTCATTTAACACAGAAACCCCAAAATTGTCACTGTGCAGAGGACAAGGGATTCTAGAGTGCTCAACCATTTCCCCAAAGATGGTGTGCTCATATTGGAGGAAATTCCATCTTGGAAGAGGGAAGATGGCCACACTATCTCTATAGATATTTTATTTCCAGTTGATTTTCAATAAACTAATTTCAATATAAATTAAGACTCCACTCCGGAAAGTGGTTTCAGAAGCCTGTGTTTTGACAAGGAATGCTAGTCTTGATTATACATGCTCATAACTGGTTCTATTTTGCTTTTACTTCATACCTGTGGTTGAGGATATGAGCTTTCTGCTTCCTGCAGCCATACGTATCTGCTGTCATGCATATTTCAATGATTGACTTATCCTTATGGGATCATAAACCTCACAAACCATTCTTATAATAAGTTGTGTCTCTCATGATGTTTTACTAAAGACGAGGAGAAGTAATGAAAAGTCTTGATTTGAGTAAATAAAAACAATATAGACTCTCAGTGTAATATAATATAACTAAAAGACATTCTGATGTGCTGATCCAATTTTGTAATTAGAGAATTAAACCATTAACAATCTGTATGTGATACATTTATTAACTAGAAGATCTCTAAAAGTAATCTATCTTCTTATTAGTGTTTCAGTACTGTTGGTGACCTTCCTCTGAGAAGAGTTTTGTTCCAATAAGAAAGAAGAGCTATTCTGGGTTAAAATTTTTGAAATAGGTAAGTGGCCTTGTCCCTCAATCTGGGACTTTTCCTAACCTCTGGATATGATCTCTATAGGTTCTCTCTCCCCTTTGTTGAGTATTTCAGCTAACACTCAACATCCCTGTTGTGCCTTGTGAGTCTCTTGCTTTCCTGATATCTGTGACTTTCTGGTGGCTGCCCCAAGTTCCTCATTCCCCCTTGCTACATACCTCAGAATTGCTCCTGTCTAAAGGAAATGCAAGGACAAAGAGTGGATCAGAGACTAAAGAAAAGGCCATCCAGAGACTGGCCCACCTGGGGATTCATTCAATTTGCAGCTACCAAACCTAGACACTATTGATGATGCCAAGAAGTGCTTGCTGACAAGAATCTGATATAGCTGTCTACTGAGAGGCTTTACCAGAAGCTGACCAATACAGTTGCAGAGTCTTTTAGCCAACCATTGGACTGAACATGGGTCCCCAATAGATGAGTTAGGGGAAGGATTGAAAGAGCTGAAGAGATCTGCAACCTCATAGGAAGAACAACAATATCAACTAAACAGACCCCCAACCCACCCCCAGAGTTCCTGGGACTAAACCACCAACCAAAGAATACACATGGCTCCAGCTGCATATGTAGCAGAGGATGGCCTTGTCTGGCATCAATGGGAGGGGAGGCCATTGCTCCTGGAAGGCTCGATGCCCCAGTGTAGGGGAATGCTGGGGTGGTGAGACGGGAGTGAGTGGGTGGGTGGTGGAGCACAATCATAGAAGCAGGGGGAAGGGAGGTTATGAGAGGGGATTTGCAAAGGGAAAACTGGGAGGAGGTATAACATTTGAAATGTAAATAAATAAAGTAACCAATGAAAAGTGAAAAAAGAAAGAAAGAGAGAGAGAAGAAAGAAAGAAAGGAAGGAAGGAAGGAAGGAAGGAAGGAAGGAAGGAAGGAAGGAAGAGCGAGCTATGACTAACAGAATATGCCTGGTCATGGGAAACAGATTATCTGCTCAAATCCATCATCTTTTGGCCACTGGAAATGTCTTTAAACCAAAGTGGAAAGTCCTGGACCAAGGTTAAAGGCCATTCACTGAGTTACATACAACTATCACCCCTTCACATTTTTGAACTACTACATTTGTACAGCACGTAGAGATGAGCGGAACAAACACAGAGAGATTTGCTTAGGAAAGCCCTGGCATAGAAACTTTGCAATATGTTTTCTGTTAAGATATCACCATATAGCTATATAAATAAAATATTTATAGAAACGACTGGCATCAGGATCTTGAATTTTCTTAGAGCTTCAGTATGCTACAGTTATATTCAATAAAAATAGTTATTACCAATACAGGCAGACATCAACTTTAAAATGTTCATTTAGTCTAAGAAATCATTGTTACAAAGGCTTGCTTTTAAAGTTAGAGTTCATTGTTCCATAAAACTCCTGGGTAGATTAGTGTTTGGGATTGCAGACAGCAGCCCAAACCTTATTTAAACTCAATATGCTTGAGGTGTTATGGCAGTAGTATTATTTCAGTTATTTATAACAGCTATTTGAAAATGGTTTCTATTTGCAACTGAATTCTGTGTTAGATATCAAGAAGCCAGCAACAGTGCACAACACTTAGAATTTAATAACAATGAAAGCACTCCACATCAAAATTTGTGTGATACAGCTAAAGTAGCACTTGGGAAAACGGGAAGCCTTGAACACAACTGTCACAAAACAAGAATAAGTGGAAACAATTGAACTACCACAGTATGCAGTTGTTGAAGCATCAATAATGCGTAAGTCCTTCTGTTTTGTGCTGATGAGAATATAAGGTATCTCCAATAAACTAATGAAATTCTTGTAGAAAGTCCACTTTTTTTTTCAAATGTCTATCCCTGTGGACACACTGGCTAAGAAAATGAGTGATATGTAGATTTACCAAGTACAATATCCTAAGTGCTTCAGTGCTAAGTTGAGTTTGCAAGATTAGCTATTAAGCCAACATCTTGAAAGGTTGTAATAAAAATTTTCAGAAATCCATGTAATTATGCAATAATATATGTCTAATTTTTCAACATACATCTGGTTCTCTGAGGTAAGAGAAATGGAATATGGAATACTAAGAAAGGATTTTTTTTTTTTACAAAATCCAGATGTACAATTGATTAGTGTGTTCTCGGTGTCCACGTTTCATAGGTTCTTAGGATTTATGGGGAGATTCTGAAGATATTTTTGGAATTAGAAAATTCATTTTAGATAGTATCTAGACAAGTTTGTGATGAAAAGAAGGGTTGTCAAGATAACATACACTTTACCACCTTCCTTTTGAAAAACTATTAACATGAAGGATTAACAAAAGATCAATTCTACTTCTAATCTTGTATCTAAATTTCATCCAAATTCCCATCTATTGACTCGATAAGGTAACATTCTTCAAGGTAAGAGCTGTAATTATTTTGAATTATTATTTCAGGGATATTGTTAACAGAAATAATGGACATGTCTACATTAAATTAGAATACAACATTAAATTTCTTTGTAAAATGAATGTGAAAAGATTATTCAGAGGACATAAAAAAAAGCATGGGGCTTCTTCTAAAATACTTCATTTACATGTTAGCAACTAACATTAGCAGTCATAGAAAATTATTTTTAATAGATATTATTCAATTAGTTTCCAACTCTCAATCTTTAATATTGTAATTAAATACTGTGAATCAAGTGACCAACACCTACAATAGTAGCCCCAACTGCTGCTTTTTAAAATACCTTGCTTACTTCTGTTGTGACCACATTTGTAAGTAGTTTTCCCAGAATAGTACTGTTTCTGAAACATGTATGACTCCTTCTGGTTTAACTTTTTAAGATGTTCTAGAATAGACTTGAAGGAGTCTCATTTGAAGCTTCATAATGGATGGAAGATTCTTAATTCTCTCTGGTGCATATTTGTATTGGGGGAAAGGGTTTTTTGTTGTTGTAATTATTATTTGTTTGTTTTTATATATTTCTGATGAATTAGACACTCTGCTTTCAAGTATGAATAATATATAAAAATAAATAAGGATTTAAGTTTAAATGTCATCTTGGAAATACAGTTATAAATTTCAGGGACTCCATAATACTCAGAACTTGTGGATATTCACAGAGTGTTTGGGACTAATGAACTGATACTGACCTTCTTAACCACTTACCCTCAAGTTCTCTTTTCTAGGTACAGACACCTCTATTTTTGAAATATGATCTAAACACATTTTTTAAATGAACTGGAATATAGATTCTATGAGATTTTGTTGATGCTCAGAAATCTATTTTGAGGATTCTTGGTAATTTTATAATTATAACTCCGGTTTTTTCTTTAGAAGAACAGTTAGATCACATTAGTATACATGTTTTTTGGTGTGGTTATTTCTGTGGTCAAAGATAATTTGATTGTAGTTACTAGACTCTAGCTAATGGTGTTTACTAATCTGTTTGCTGCAAATGATAGACCAAGGGAATTAATGCTGACAGAAAGATATAAGTGCAAATTATGAGGAGCCAATGTACCTTATACCCCATCCTCAGTTGTTTTTCTTTTTTCCTATTAGAGGAGGAAAATTCTGTAATACAGAGTGAGCCACAGTTGATCTTTGAACATATTATGGAGTTTAGTTCACCACACATCATAAACACTGTATCGGATAACATTCTTTGCCACTTCTTGAGGTGGATTAGTATTTACACATGAATTAGCAATTAGAATTGGAGAGAGAGGCATTGAGTTTGAAACCAGCTATCCAAGGACTTCTAATAGATAAGCTTTGCTGTCATCCAGAAATATTGAACAATAACAAGCATAATATCCAAAGCTCTCCTCTTCTCCAATTAGAATCTTGGCTCTTTTAAGTCTGACTCATTAAAAAAATGGGCTTAAATTGACCAGATGTATTTTACATCACTTCTAATATCACAGGAAACCTGGTGAAAGTCCTACCAAACACAGTGAGAAATAAAAGCCTCAGAAGTGAAGTACACATAGGGTTTTCTATACAGTAAGATGTAAGCTAAAACTTCACAACATATATTACTGTAGTGATTGTGATATATCGACTTGCCATGAAAGCAGAAACATGCATTTTGGTTATAGGCAGCATTGATTGGAATGTGAAGTCCTTTCTCCAAAACTCATTAACTCCATCAATGAATCAATTCATTTATGAATTCATTATCAAATATGAGTTCATTCATTGATGAATAATTATAGCTAAATAATAATGATTCTTTATAAGGTGCACAGTTACTGTTTTAGTTAGGCCTTCTATTTGTGTGAAAAGACATTTTGGAAAAAACAACATGTAGGAGGGGTACCTTATCTGACAATTTGTTTTTCATCATCATCTAGGGAAGTCAGAGCAGGAATTCAAGACAATAACCTGGAGGAAAGAACTGAAATAGAGACCATTGAGTAACATTTCTTAGTAGCTTCCTGTCCATGTTTGCCTCGTTTTGTATACCATTCAGGAGAACCTGTCTGTGATGGCACACTCCCAGTGGGCTGGGACCCTCAAATCAATTATTTATCAGGAAATACCTGACAGGCTTGGCACAAGTCAGTTTGATGTGTATATTTTTTTAAGTTGTGTGATGTTCTCCCCTTGGTTTACTTTAGCTCATATAAAATTAGCAAAACAAAGAACAAAAAACTAACCAGGATGGAGCATCTATTTTATTTCTATAATCTTCTTCTACCCAAAATCTAACACCTGTTTCTCACAATGATAACCTCATAAGATCAGATGCTAGATATATACAATCTTGTATAAAATGACTGTTACGTGTCATAGGATAAAGGGCACTCCAGTCTTTAATCATTAACCTTTCTTTGTCTGTGTTACAATTCAAATTCCTCTTTAGGAGGAAAAAACAAGAGTGGAATCATTAGACTGAGGCACGAGGATTAATAAGAATTCTAAAATACCTCATATTACATCTCATCCAGTTTGTCCTAACAAAAACAAAATACAGTTTTTGATGCAAGAATATATGATCAGTTAGATACCCAGAAAAATTATATGACTATTTCCTTCTTCTAAGCATCAAACCAGAAACTCCATTTGTGTAAAACACATGCCCCAACCTCCTTTTAAAATATTTGTGGTCCATGCCTTTCTATTCTCAAATTACAATTCCATGCATAGAACTTCTATGTAGTAATGAAAGTTTGATAAGGCATAGAATTCTTGCTTTTGAATTTATCAGAGTCTCTTTTGAGAAGAATTGTGCAAGTGTCTGGACAAGGTGATATCATTTGGTTTAACAGAGACACTGAGTAGTCTGTTCTGGCTATCATTCTGCTTTTTCAGTGTCCATTTCTTCCTGTCATGTTCTTTTCTTAATTTTTTTCCCCTTTCAGTCTGGTGTCTCTTCTCCCTTAATATCATTTTCTTGTTCTAACTTGTATTTCTCCTATATAATGAAATTGCCATTTTCCTGCCATGACTGGAGTTTCGTAAGAGAGTTTTTATACTTGATTGAAGGAAGTAATAAGACAGTAAGTAGGAAAGACATCCAGGCTTCATAAAAAATAACAATCATTTTGCTTTCTCATTTGAGTCTTCCACAGTAAAAAAGGTACTGGCTGCTCTTGCATGTCAAATCAGCACATATCACTTGCTCACCCTGGATACAACACTAACAACATTCATTTCTTTCCTCATATTAAGTATGGCAATACCCTACAATATAGAAAACAAGACAAAGAGTTCAAAAGTGAGCTGGGAAGCAAAGCATTGCTTTGGCAAATGTTGTTTCTAACACATACAGACTGTAGACCTAAGGCATGTGAATTAGAGAGGAAAATACTTTGCTGTGTATTCCCATCAGCAAAGCGGGGCAATAATTATAATTTGTTTAGCTTTATACAAGAATCAAAAAAAGTGCTTATATTGGTGTTCTAGTAAATGTTTAATAAATGTGTGTGTGTGTGTATATGAAAATTTGGATACCCTTGATTTTTATTGTTCAGTGATTTCTATTGTAGAAAAATTCTTACTGTATATAATTCCAAGCTCCAATGTAGCATTATTACACATGCTTTTATAAGAACTACCATTTGATATAATTAGTCTTTATATTATGACTCTTCTAAAACTTTATCACACTTCCTCTGTACCTGCGAGTCTGGTATTTGGCTCACAGATTTATTAACAACAAAAATACAAACAAAGAGACATGAAGCTGGGCAGCAATGGGCAGGGGAAACTAGAAAGATTTGGAAAGGTAATTATGAATGAAAATGTTTCACATGTATTGAAAAATTTATGGGACTGTGATAAATAATATTTAAACTGTTTGAATAGTTTCTATCACTAGTCTATGGAAATATTAGTTACTTACATAAGCTATGTGACAATAAATAATCTTAGAAGATAGTGTTTTAAAAGTATATCAGTGGCTAAGAGTGTTTGTTGTTCTTGAAGGTATTCCAAGTTTGGTTTCCAATACCAATATGGGACAACACAAAACCAAACATATCCAACTCTATATTCAAGGGTTCTGTCACAATCCTTTAGCATTTTAGGACATTTGGAAACACATGTGCACATACAATCAAACCCACATACATGAATAAACATAAATTAAATAAAATTCTCTAAAATAAACTAAAAACAATATAAGAAAGTATTAAACATAGTAACAAAGGTTTAGTAAGTAGAAACTAGCTAATCATTAAAAAAATGTCGGTCTGTAAGCCCATGTTTCTTACTTCAAGGATGACTATTTTGATATTTGGGGTTGTTTTATTTTCTTTCAACATCTCCAACCATTCAAGAATTTAGAATATGGGGAAAACTTGTGTTTAGACATAGGAATGATTTTTAAAATACTGTGCTTTGCATCAGTACTACACAAATTACAAGAAATAAGTGATTACTTTCCCAAGATCTGGCAGTCACAGCACAGCCTGAACTATTCAATGAGTTTAAAATAAAGGCAATTTAGGTTGACTCATTAATTTTCAAAACAGGGAAATCTATTTTGGGAACAATTAGCATGCAAAGGAATGCTCTAATGGTCAAGTTGCATTCTCTCCCATAGTTTAATAGACTTTAAAAGAATTAACATCTTTTCGTTTCAACAGTTCCTTCTAGTCTCTTTTATCAACAATATTTCTTATTTTTAAATAAATTTACCTAGTGTGAGACTAAGTAAAGAAAATGCACTCAACATTTTTTTTCAAAAAAAAAGAAAACTTTCCTCCTCAATTTATATGGATTTGAAAATTGTATTCCCCTATGAAGTAGCTTTCAGACAATAGTATGCAACTTGATGCAACTAGTTCATACTAAGTTATAAGTTTGGATTAGTTCGATGGATAGGAGGATAATTTTGCAAAGAGTGCATAAAAAGGGCCAGTCTATAAAACACACACATAAAAGATGCTAGAACTACAAAACTGAAAGCTTCAGAACTTAAAATGGTCTCTTAAAAAGTCATCCAAAATGGAACCAACATGGACTCCATTATTTTCTTTCATTGATTTTTCAGTGGTAATGTGACCTTCAACAAGATGGCTCTCTGCAGTAGAAACAATCCTCAAAGTCTGTGACTGCTGAAAGATACTGTCTAACGGGGCTCACTCAAAACAGGCAGGGATGCTTCAGTAAGGAGATCTCATGCATTGGCAGCATCTACCCCACAGTATTCTTTATATAGCTAAGAGGCTGGAGAAGACAATTTAGCTCAACTGTGCCTTTCATGGACAAACCAATCATTTCATATTCTTCTAAAAGAGAGCACCCTATACACTAATGCTACTATATTTTTTTTTGTCATTTCTGTGCTACACTTGTCTTTTTCTTAGTGTTCATCTCATACAACTAACAAAAGAAATATTAGTATCAATAAGTGTACCTAATTTTTCAAGTCAACTTGATAGTTAAAAGCACTGGTGAAAAATTATGTTCTGTATTATTAATCATACTCATATGACAAGCTATAGATTTTTTTTTACCCTAAATAGTAATTTATTAAATGCATAGGAATGAAATATGACTTGCTTTATCTTAAAAAATCTGTGTTTATATATATGCACATATGTGTGTGTGAACATAGACACATATATACATCAAATGCCACCTGAGATAAATAGCACTGTTAAGGCAATTTTCATTGACTCCTTGATTGTGAAATATGGTCATGATATTTCATAAAGTGTCCTAAATAACTATACATATATATTGTCATGTAGTATTAATTATACATATTCAGTACAGGTTTTCACATAAAGATACTAAATTACTTCAATAAATAATTTTATATACATTGCTTGTAGCTAAATAACATCTTGAATATTAATGGATTTTTCAGAAAAAAATGATTTCTTGATAAATTCACCAATTTTTCATTAGGTATAAATGCTGACACAACTCAGATGCTGTATGTTCACATGAAAGGATTCCTAAGGTGCAAAGCCTCCAAGGAATATTTTCTGATTGTTTTCTTAACAGTCAGTGTGATTCTGAAAAGACTACCAACTGGGCCACCTTCTGAGTGTTTTAGAGAGAGACTATTTCTCAGAGAATGGCAATGCATTTCATATATATTAGTGCGAATCTTTTGAGAAGAAATAGACTTGTGTTCCTGTGACTGATGCAATGACAGTGTTTGCTCATAATGCCAGCAGGGGATTATATGTCACTTTCCCTGGGCAACAACCCTCTGTGTATTTCAATATGCACTACATCATCCAGCAGGAAGGTCTTATGAAGATGATACACCTCAGAAAGGTACTCAACCTCTTGCCCTCTTTTAACGCGGACCAATTTTTGATGAAAGACAAAGGTGAAAAAGAGTTCTCACAATTTCTTCAATTCTAGAGCTAAAAGAGTGTACTATTCCAATTATGTTCTAACAAATGTATGCCAAAAATTATATAGCCATTCAGTGTGGTAAAAAATGTGTTGAAAATTGCCTCATTTCTTCAGATATAATACTATCAAGAAGGATATATTATATATTTTAAATGACTCATTAATATTCTAAAATTAAGAAAGTCTAACATACTTAAAGTATTTTGTTATTTTCCTATTCAGATTGTATTAATTGCTTTTCTTGTCACTGTGACAAAATTAACTTAATGAATACCCTAAGAAATTCTTCTAACACAGTGTAAGGAGATATAATCTACCTTGCCAAGGAGGTCATTACGGTAGGAACAACTGCTTTTAGTGGCTGGTGCTTCCAGTGTGGCTTGCTATATCTTGAGAGATTAGGAAGCAGCAAGATTTGTTGTAATGAGAAACTGATCTTACAGATGAGCTCCACTGTGACAGACAGACCATAAACCCAAGGGCTTCATCATCTCCCCATCTCACGGTACAACACTCTTGTTTGGAGACAGCCTACTGGGGTTTTTTCATATTAAAAAGTATTGACTATACATTTTGCAGTTGATTATTTTCCTTAAGGGCACATGCTTAACATGTAACTAAAGAATTTTATAATTTAAGAAGACCAAATTTCAGCAAATATAACACAGGAACCTAGAAATGATTCCAAATCCATCTTAAAATGTATAACTTCAATATTATGTTAAAAGTATTGTTGTTTTATTTGAAGCGTCTCAATGTGTCTTAAAAGTTGCAAATATATATATATCAAGATACCTTTTAAAATAAAATATTCCAAGAGAAAAAATAAAATAAAGTAAAAGATTAAAAGGTAGAGTATTTCCAAGTGCAGTGTTACAAATTTAAATGAAATATTGTTTGACAGGCATGCATTTGTGCCATAATACATTTATTCTCTTTATACTATCATAGATTCGCATCTCTGAGAACTCTGGTTGGAAATTATATATATTTGTTTAAATATATTGTATGTAATGCATCTTGCTAGTCATTTGCTTTCAAATAAAATTGTTCTGTGGGGAAGAAATTGTAATCCAGATAATAAAGTTTTAGACTTGTGTTTTTATAGCTCTTAAATTATGCATGTTGTCGTAAGTATAGATCATTGCACAATAATATTTAAGAAATAGTGATTATTGAATCATGTATTCTTCTCAATTTTATTGTTTGAGAAACTTAAGCTCCTTAGCAAAAAAAATTTATGAATGACATGATATTTTGAATTTAAAATGTTTTCATATACAAGAGCCTGATATGGCTGTTCCCTGAGAGTTTCTACCAGCACCGGACCAATACAAATTCAGATACTCACAACCAACCATTGGACTGAGCCCAGAGAGCCCAATGGAAGAGCTAGAGGAAGAATTGAAAGAGATGAAGGGGAATTGCAACCCTACAAGAAGAACAATATCAACTAACTGGACCACCCATAGCTCCCAGGGACTAAACCACCAACAGAAGAGTATAATACAAAGGGATCCAGGACTCCAGATACATATATAGCAGAGGATGGCCTTGACTGACATTAATGGAAGGGAAGAGAGGCTTGATGCCCCAATTAAGGGGGATGCTAGAGGGGTGAGGCAAGAGTGGGTGAATGAGTGGAGGATCACCCTCATAGAGGCAAATGGGAGGAGGGAGAAGAGAGATGAGATGAGGATCGGTGGACGGGTAACCTGGAAGGGGGTATCATTTGAAATGTCAATGAATAAAATGATTAATAAAAAGCTAATATTTGTGGGAGTTTTCAGCTTCTTTCAGATGATTGATCATGTCCCTTTAATATGAATAAACAGAAGTATTGAGAGAAAGACACAGAATAATCTACAATATAGGAGAACACTCTGTACCAACCTTCTCCACTAAGCCAAAGCACACCCAGTGTCATGGTTTGAATATGCATGGCCCAGGGAGTGGCACTAGTTGGAGGTGTGGCCTTGTTGGAATTGTTGTGTCATTGTGAGCATAGGCTTTACAACCTCATGCTAGCTGCCTGAAAGTCAGTCTTCCACTAGCTGCCTTCAGATGAAGATGCAGAACTCTCAGCTCTGTCTGCACCATGTCTGCCTAGATGCTACCCTTATCGCACATTGATAATAATGGACTGAACCTCTGAACCTGTAAGCCAGCTCCAGTTAAATGTTGTCCTTATAAGGGTTACGATGTTCATGGTGTCTGTTCATAACAGTAAAACTCTAACTAGGACACCCACATTCAGGAAATAACAAAGAAGTTGGAGATGAAAGAGTAGAAAGGCTTGAAGATGGAAAGGCATACTATGAATTGCTCTTCTTGGAACATGACATGGCTGTTGCACATTTGGAACTACAGCTGTGGTTCCCTGTTTATGGTTTGTACACAATTAAGTGGGGCCTTCCAAAGGCTCCACCCTAGTCGTTGTTTTCTTTAAAGATATAGCCACCAATAAGTTGCTGCATCCTTGTGGATGGCTTAATGCCCACCATCATATAAGCATCACTAATTTAGCTCAGTGAATTATGAAAAGCAAAAGCTATACTGATTTGGAATCAAGGTGCATTGAAACTGAGGCTGGATAGAACTGGAAAGTGATAGAAAGGAGTAGGTATTGTCAAATTATGTGATACAGATGCATTGGATTTTCATAGAATAAACAAAGGTTTTAGTTTAAGACATTGAAACCTTGTGTCTTTTTCAAGGTCATAATGGCCTACCAGAAAGTCTGAAGCCTAGCAACTAATTCTTTAGATGCTGTATAAATAGCAAAAAGAAAGAGAAGTAAGGAAGTAAGGAAGGAAGGAAGGAAGGAAGGGAGGGAGGGAGGGAGGGAGGGAGGGAGGGAGGGAGGGAGGAAGGAAGGAAGGAAGGAAGGAAGGAAGGAAGGAAGGAAGAAGGAAGGGAGGAAGGGAATTTACATTCATGAAGTCTCAACAACATTCCCTCTTAAGTTACAAACAAGGAAGATGCCAATAGCCATCTTAACATTTAAGAGGAAAGTATCACTTGTCTTGACCATTAGGAAAAGAACTACAAACAACTAAGTAATGCTGAGAGTGGATGGGGTGAAGATTCTGCTCTGGAAAAAGACCCTCTCCAAATTAGTTAGCTTATATGAAGTCGTCACCTCTGAGCTCATATACACACACTATACAACCTAAGTAGGTTGTATTTACATATTTAGATATGTGTATATGTTCTTGTTCATGTGCTTATCCATGCATGTGTGTGTGTGCACATGACTGGTAGGGAGAGAAAGAAAGAGAGAGGGAAAGAGAGAGTAGGGGAGAGAGGCTGTCTGTGACACAGTAGCAACTAAAGAAAAGGAGACAGGAAACTATGGGTTTGAGACAGTGCAAGAGGTTGAGATTATACATAAGAGGCAACAGAAAGAGGAAAGAGAAAGGGAAAATGATTTAATTATATTTTAATTTCAAAAAACAATTTAAAAATATGTAGGAATATGAAGGAAAATGGCCATTTCTCTAGAGGCATCAGTTTCTCTCTGCTGATGGGATCTCAGTTACAGTAGATAGAGATCACGTTTGTGAGTCACATGCATTTTGGTATCAGTTGCCTGTCTGCATAACAGATGCATGATGTTGCAAGTATACTTTTTTGATGTAAATAAGTATTTCATTTGGTAAATCTTAAGAATTTCCAAATCATACTTCTTATAAATAACAGTAGGAATATCATAACTGAAAACTACCACTGAAATCCACTTACTACATCTCATTTGGTTTTGCTTGTTTTGTGAGACAACAATTAGGTAAACATAGAAAATGAGAAAAGAATGGCAGTTTTGGAAACACATCCTGTGTGACTAGAAGACTGGCTCTGCTGCATGTGCTAAGAGCACTTGCTATTTCAGAGGACCTGGGTTCGGTTCCTAACACCCACACTGTGGTTTTGAACCATCTGTAACACACTTTCCATGGGAATCAACATCCTTTTATTGTCACTGGCCCTTGTGGGCTCAACATTTGAGATCCACAGACATATGAGTATGCAAAACACTCATACATATAAAATAAAAATAAATAAATTTTTTTAATAAATCTTTTTTTAAAGCCAGTGTGTCTGATTGAATAATGTATTCAGGGCTTCAAATATTTATGACCAGGTTTAGAAACCTGGGTCTAAAAATCATGAGCTTTAATCCTGATTTAAGCTTAGTTACTTGCCTGAGCTTTTGTTTTCACAAATAATTGAAACTGATACTACCTTGATCAATTGTTATAATTTTGAGTTAAATAAGCAGATTAAACTTAGATCTATATAAGTATATATTCCTTAGTTGTGATAATTTAATTAATGATCATTTCTGAATTCTCATTTTTGTTGTTTTTGCATCCAGAACAGTTGAAGAAATATAATCCCTGTATCCTGTTAAACATGTGATGCTGCTTTAAAGGGCTCAAAGTCATTCAGAACCTCTTCTATAAGCTCTATGGGGCGAGGTGCAGAACACATGCACATACATAGCACACTTCTTTCTTATCTCGTTTTACATGTCTGTTGTAGAGATTGTCTATCTTTGAAACACATAAACGTAAGCCGATATGATACAATCAGAAAACTAAAATGTAACAGAGAACCCTAGTACCTATGGTATCCCTCTGCTATTCTGATCCATGTGCTGGTGAGGCACCTGATTCAATTGAGCAATATGCCTTATGCAGTCACTATATGACAAGACAGAGTCAAACATGGAAACAGTATGCCTCCTCTCAAAGTGTTTTATGACATAGGGGATGTGAAAATCACACACGCCCATTTTATGTGTATATATACAATTTTTATGTATATATATAAAATAAACCTCAAAAGTTCACACGCTACTGGGGAAAGCCTAACAGTATGAAAGGAATCTATTAGCGTGCATTTCAGTAATCCTGACTCAAACTGAGAAATCTGAAGTGAGATCCTCTGAATGGGAAAAAGGAAAAAGGAGATGACACTAGAACAGGAAAAGATCTTCCTTTCCACAGTAATTTGAAAAATAATTACAAGTTCCTGCCATGAACTTTCAAATCCCATCCTCTTAAAAGTAACTTACTTATTACTTTTTAAGGTTAAATATAAGAAATTCTTTAATCTTCATAATTTACTCATTTTGAAAATGAAGATACTTATAATTGTACAACCAATGGCCAAGTATTGAATTGAATTTAAAAATATGAAAAATAGAATGCTTTACTATATTTTGCACATAAGAATTAAACTACGATTAAGATTTTTTCCATTTTCTTTAAGTATGAGATTACTGGTGAACGTATTTGTCAACTGTTAGGTCATTAGTCATTATTCTTAAAGTAATAGTACTTGCAATTAAAGAAATTGATCTGAATTATCATTTTATAGCTCTTCAAAATTGCTCAATATTAAGCAATACTAATGTTATTTTTTAAAAAAACTTTCATTTTTATTTTATCTTTCAATTGGTAAAAATCATTATTAACATTCTTTGCTAGAATCTTATTAATTCTGGTGTTTAGTTCTTGTCAACCACATTGTCTCCAATATCCCGACTTACTCTTTGCAGATACTAGAAAGACACACTGGATTTCAGCTCTGAATTTACTAAACACACATTGGCATACTTATTCCCACCCCTCTCACTCTGATTTCATATTAAGTAAAAGGGCTTCTGTTTATCTGACAAGCTGTATTATTGGTCTTGACATTGGCAGCATATTTGTAGATAACCTGTTTAATGTCATACTATAAGGAAATCATTTTTTTTGGGTGGCCAGGAAATGAGAGAAATAAGATTCAAATGCTTCATTATAACTTGAAATGATGTAGCATATCTAAAAGAATTCCATTTACATTTCAAGCATTTAAATTAAGAGAAATTCAAAGAAAAACATATATAAAGAATGAAGAAAGTGTTATTTGAGGAATATTGCAAAAGGAAGGGATGGATATTTCCATGAATTAATATGGCTACTGAGGACATTCAAAGTGACTCAGAATATCCAATTTAGATGGAGACATAATTCTACTCTGACACAGAAAGGTATGTTTTTGAGGTACTGGCCTCACTATTGTATACATAAACAGAAGGTCAAACTTTTGATAAGGTTTCAAATAATATAGTAAATGACCATATTATCTGTTTTGGTTCAACATTCCATATTTCTGAGTTGTTTTTTTATATCTATCACAGACATCTATCTTAGCTTGGCCATCAAACCAGAAGACATAAAGTCACTGTTTCATGTAGCCCATTTTTAATTTGTTCATTTGTTTTTCCACCTTTCAGTAACTATGACAAACTTCACGATTAGCAAGTAAAGAACTTGTGGTAATCTTAATGAGATATCTCCATGTCTTGGGCACTTCAGTACTACATTATTGACTATGTAGGGATGCTTCAGAGTTGTAGCCATTTCAAATGCTCTGTTTTTTGTTTGTGGCTGAGATGTGCACACTCACCTTTCATCTCTGAATACCATATCTGTCACCTGAAGTCCACACCATTAAAGACACTAATCCTCTTTGAACCTTAAGTCCAAAACAAATTCTTCCTTCTTTAAATTGTCTCAGTCTTAGTGTCTTATCACATGTATGGGGAAATAATGGGTACACAACTTGAAATGAGCTAGTTAGTTTTTGGATCATGGTTGGTTCTAGGTTTATATTCTTAGTCATTTGTTTCAACTTGTTGGATCAATTACTGAATTCAAATATTATTGCAGAAGGTAGTACCTGGTAAAATTTGATGGTGGGAAGTACACACACACACACACACACACACACACACACACACACACAAACAGATGGTACATTTCAGCTACTAGGCCCCAACTCTTAAAGTGTCAACCAACTCCTGAGAGTGTGCAAAGGATTTTAGAAGGCATTTAAGACTAAATCCAAAAGACTACATTACAGGAACGTTAAAATTTGTGGTTAAAGATTGATGGAGAAAAAGAGTCAAAGTACACAATGGAATTATTATTGCCTAATGGATAGAGGTCAGGGATGATTATATTTGGTTAGCTTTCTTTTCACTATAATTGTTAATTACTGAAACAATATGTGCAAAGTAGTTTTCAGCAATTGCTCTTGTAGAGATAGGCATACCCCAGAAATATTCAGTTCTTGATGCTGCCCACAGAATATAAAATCTACCACAGTAATAGCATCCTTTCATCTAATATATCAAGCTTCCATATTTTACATGTATAATTTTATGTACAAGTTGCCAAATCTGTAAACAATAAAAAATGATACTGTAAGATATTCTTTAAGAGAATACTCTGAATAGTTTTCTCGTTTTGCTTTTCAACTTTAGAAACTTTGTGTTCCTTGTGCCTTCTTTTCCCTTTCTCATATACATGCAGAGAAGCTCTGGACAACTCGTTGCTGCTTTCAAACCATCTGGTGGTCTTAGCATCCTCAGTGGCTGGTTGGGAACTCCAGTATTCACTAGAAAACTGCTAGATAGGCACAGAGGGCACCTGTATTTTTAGAAAAGTCTGCTACATCTGGATCAGCAGCAGTGAACACAAATCTGGTAATGCCCATTCATCTGAAATTCTGCCTTGGTCACTGCCTTCTCAGAAAGAGTCTCTTGCTTTTCAATCTCTTTTAGGTCTCTGTAGAAGTACAGATCAGATATAATCTCCAGTGTGTGCTCACTGTAAATGATACCACTAATTTGGAAATCTTCCTGGTATAATATCTATCACAAACAGATCCACAGAGTAAGCTCCATTTTTGTTGAATGAGATAATAACATCAACATCCTACAAAGGAGAATCTGAATTACACAAAGAAATGGTGGGAAAATTGACATATAATGCCTCTGGGATGGGTCAGTCATCAGCCTTGAGACCAATAAGATTAAAAACAGTGGCTTCAGAAAGGCTGATGGATTCTATTTAGTGAAAGTCTCAGATATAAAACAGCCAGCATATGAGTTGTCCCCAGTCCATCAATGAACATCACATCTTGCTGGAGATGACACTGACATCCATAATGTACTTAATGCCAACCATGGCTTGAACTATGAGCAACTGTTTCTTCCTATTTAAATTTATGACGTAGATGTCATTACTTATCCTTCATTTTATCAATACACACTTCCATCTGGATATCAAGCATAGTTGTATCAAGGTAGTTTCCTGTGGCAAAGAACTGAAGGGCATCTTCCTCTGTCATCTGTGGTACATCAAGGGCTCGGGACATTGCGTGAGATTATCTTTAAGATTTTATGGAAATAAATAACAAGATCATATGGACCAATTCTTGCCTTGCACAAAGATCTAAGTGATTTTATTCACCATTTCTCTAATGCTGAACATTTGTGGTTTTTCTTTTGAGAACCCGTCCCTAGTCAGAATTGCAAAATAAATAAGTAGATGATAGATCGATGATAGATAGGTAGATAGATAGATACATAGATACATATATACATAGACAGATAGGAAGGAGAAAAGAAAGAGAAGCAATTGCCAATAAATCCTAATGTGTATGAAGAGAAATCAGAACACTTATTGTTAGTTAGAGTTCAAACTGGTGCAAGCATTAGTGAATTCAGTGTGAAGTTCTTCAAAAAACTATAAATAGATTTACCTTATGACCCAGCTGTACTTCTGGACATGTTCCCAAAAGACACTACATCCTATTACATAGATTCTTTCTCATCCATTATTCATAGCTGCACTAATCATCATAGCCAGGAAGTAGATATACTGCGATTGAACATCAAGCAATTATTGGACAATAAAAAGTGTGGTAAATATATAGATTGGAATACTATTTAATGCCAAACAAAATGAAATTTAAGGTTAATGGATGGATGAAGAAACAACCATTCTGAGGTAACCTAAACTCACAAAAGGAAATATCATATTATGTTGACTTGAAAAACATCCAATTAAAAAAAAAAACTAAAAAAAAAGAAATTGTTATAAAATTATACTGGTCAAAAATAAAAAAAAACCTAATAGCTATTTAAAAAAAAAAGAATGGCCTCCATATGCTAAAGTGATTCAATATTTAGTCCCTAGTTGGTGGTTATTTAGGAAGAATTAGGAGATGTGTCTATGCTGGAGGAGGTGTGTTACTGGGGGGCAGATTTGAAGGTTTTAAAAGCTTCACATCATTTCAAGTCAGTTCTCTGCTACCCATTTATAGATTGAGATATGAGTTTTCAGCTGCCTACTACCTTTATGGCTCTGTCATCCTGGACTCATAACCAAATTAACTATTTTTTTCCAGAAGATAACATGGTAAGCTGTTTTTCACAGCAATTAAAAATTAACTAATATGGAATTTGGTACCAAGGAGTGGGGTATTACTGTGAAGAACCCAGTCATACTGCTCTTTGCAGGAATAGGAACGGTTTTAGAACTATAGACTAGAAAAGGTGTTGAATGTTGTAATTAGGATTTAATGGACCATTCTTGCAGAAGCCAAGAAGACAGTTCAGAAAGCCATGTGGACTAGAGATGCCAGATACAATAGGTTTCAGATGGCAGCCATAGTAGCAACTATACTAGAGATTTTTCTTTTGATACGTTGGAAAAGACTGTGGGAGCTTTCTGGCTTTGTCCTAAGAACTTGCATGAAGCTAAAGTGAAAAGTACTTGACTCAGTTGCTTAGTGGACAAGATTTCAAGACACCCTACTCTTGACTTTGTCATGTGCTCATTCATCATAGTTTGTTTTTCAGATTTACAGTGAAAGTGAACAAGGGGTCAAGAAGAAAAGGAAAAGGTACAGTTTAGAGAGAGAAAGAACACCAGAAAATTTACTGTCAGATCCAAGCCTTATATGAAAGAAAAGGAGATTAAGGACATGCCTGATCCACCATGAAATAGTCAGGGGACTCAAGGCAAGTCTGTACCTAGGTAAGCTTTGAAACTGTGAAGATAAAATGCCTAAGAATTTTTCTGTTGCTGGAAAAGCAACAAATCAAAACTGCATAAAATGTGATTTCAGGACTGGTCAAACCCAGTAGAATCATCCACACGGTATTCTGGTTTTAGAGTTATGAAAAATAAATGAGAAAGGGAATCGAGGAATCTTGATCCATGGCTATATAAAGCTACTGAGGCCAGCCATTTGGAATGGAGTTCCAGAGACAAAACTGTAGGTATTATGACTGTGAAGCCTCAGTTTCACTAGGAATACCAAGAACAAGATAAACTGCCAAATGGACCCTGTATACAGTGAGTAGAACAGTCTGAGAAGAGAGCCATATTTGCAGGTGACAAATCTGGAAGGGTAAAGCTATCTGAGACCTTTGACATTGGCCTTTAGGTTATAGTATTTGTGGTTTAGTGTTTGTTTTCTTTCTGGGTTTGGTCTGACTTTATTCTATTATTTTCTCATGATGTCTTAATTCCTGACCTTTGGGACAATAACGTATATCATGTGCCATTTTCTGTTGGAACTATGTAAATTGCTTTTGTATTTTATAGGCAGTTGCAACTAAGGGAATCACTCCAATCTAAGAAAAGATTTCGAAAGTTAGGCTTTTAAGCATTGTTGAGATTGAAGGAATATGGGAACCTTCAAAGACAGACTAAAAGCATTCTTCATTATAATATGACCATAAAACTATGGGGGCCAGGGAGTGAAAAGACGGCTTTTAATGAGATGTCTATCATATGTATATGACATTTGAATGATTGACCTTCAGTTAGTAGCTGTTTGGGGAGTATTAGGAGGTATGATGTTACTGGAGGAACTATGCAACCGAGGTCAGTCTTTTGTGTTTCAAAGACTCCCTTTGTGTTGAGTTAGCTCACTCTGCTTCTTGTTCTGGACTGAAATGTGAGCTCTCATCTGCTGCTGCAGCACTGTGCTGCTTGCTACTTCAGGTCTGCCATCCTGGACCCTTTATCTTTCTGTGAGCACAAGCTAACCAAACCTTTCCTTCAATAAGTGATCTTTTTAGTATTTATCACACAAGTAGAAAAGTAACTAAGACATGCATGTTCCTTATTATATGTAGACAGTCTTTAGACAGATGTGCCTAAATAGAAGTATCCATTGAAGTCAGAAGACATACAAAGAATTACGGCAATGGGTATTTCAAAGGAAGAAAGATAGAAAATGAGTAGCAGGAAAGAAGAAAGAGGAATAATGGAACAACAATGTAAGACAATGAAAGGCAGCCTGGTTCCTAGTTGAGCTAAGGTTAGAAGCCCAGTGACCCGGAAGGGAAGGCAGGTGTTTTGCCGTTCCTGGACAGTAGGCTCCTGACATGAGGCCACAACCTTCCATAGATTTGTAGCCATCAGTCACACAAGGGTAATGCCACAAACCCCATCCTATGTAAAGGACATGAGCATGGGCCATGTAGGCTCAAGTCAAATTTCCATTTTAACTAGGTGCTTAAATGCCTGAAGGGCTTAACCAATTAAGGCTTCCTTCCTAGATACTCCTCCTTGATAAAAGTTTAACCTCAGCCTCACCCCGAGAAGTGGAGTATGTTTTTACTCATCCACTTTCCGCCATGGCAATAAATGCCTTAAAAGCACGGACTGTCTCTTTTTACCAGGATCTGCCTTGGTTAGCCATAGAGAAGGCCTTCACCTAAAGAGTCACCGTCTAATCTCCCGTAGAATGCTTCTCTGTGCCCCTAGCCACGACCATCAAGCCAGGCCAGCCACTCATCAACAAGCCAAGGACTCCTCCAAAGAACTCAGCCAGAGCTCCCCTGTTCCCCCTAGGCCGGACTAGATCCAGCCTGCTGGCCACCACTTTATTTTCAGCTCTTCTGTGGCTCCCAGCAGCACCTGCGTGCCTAGAAGCCGGAAAACCAGATGGCCCTGGCCTCCCTGCAGGCCCGGGGATCCCAGAGCCAGCTCCAGCTATCCTCGGGGACCTCAGACTGTTCTCCCCCATCCCTGGAGTGGTGTCCCAATGCCTTCCCATAGGCTGCCACCATCCCAGAGCAGGCATGGGATAAGTGCAGTCAAACTTTCTGCCTCCCACCTCCCTAAGTGACCCGAGCCCTCTGGCAGAGCAGACACCAGGCCCCATTAATCCTGACAAGAAGAGTTAGATTAGTGAAGATCGGAAAGTCAGCTAGAGAAGGACATATTAGAAGGTTAGTTATGACAGAAGGCCTATGAAATGGTCACATAAAAACCTATTGCAGAAACTTCTAATTGCAACATATGCATACATACATACATACATACATACATGCATACATACTTGCTGTTTCAATGGAGTTACTGTATTGTTAGGGTTGAAGATATAATGAATTTATGACATGCACATAGGGTCATCCAATGTTGATGACTCTCAAAAGGGGAAAATCCCAACAAATGTGGGAAGAAACAAAAGAAATGCCTGCAACCTTCCTTAATCATTAGAGAACAGTTACAGTAAATGATGTTCCCATTCCTCAGATGTTTTTTGAAGACAAATAACATTTTTTGGCTTATATAATCTTCAGTATGCATGCATACAAAGCAAGCTTCTCTGCTGAAATGTAAACATGTAACTCACTTATCAAAGAAACTTTAACCAAAAATAAAGAGGTTGGTGGTACAGTTTGCACTCTTCTAATCAGTTGGCTTGTTTTAACGTTTCGGTTCTTAGGCAGTTCACCATCAGGAAATGTGATTTGGTTGTCTTCTTGCATCCTATAATTGGAAGAGAGCTGTGATTTTTTTCCCCAGACACCCTAAGCTCTAAAACACTGTAAAATTCCAGGTAGAGTTTACCTCTTTATGGTCTAAGAAATCATAGAGGTATTTCAAATATTTCATCTTAATTCCCCATAATTTTGTGGTAAGGGTTTATTAGTGAAGATAAAACACACTTGACTGCTAGGACTTAAAAATAGCTGGTGGGGGTGTGTAGGTGGGGGCAACTAGAGGATATGTCAGAAACCTGAGATGGGGGAGGCTCCCAGTAGTCAAAGGAAGTGACATTTTTGAGGCTCATAGCACTGCAGATATGGAACTTGAAAAGGCCACCTCCTGTAACCAAGCAGAACTCCCAGTGGATAATGACAACAACCCACCACAAAAACTTTTGACCCAATATTTATCCTGTCTATAGGAAATGGAAGGACAAAGATGGATCAGAGACTGTGGCCAACCAATTGGTCTTAAAAGGCCCAACTTTTAAGACCAATCCTATGGACAAGCATCAATCTATGAACACTATTAATGATACTGTTATGCTTGCAGAGAAGAGCCTATTATAACTGTCCTCTGAGAGGGTCTATTCATAAGCTGACTGAAGCAGAAGCAGAGATCCACAGCTGAACATTGGATGAAGCTTGGGGACTCTTAAGAAGGGCTGTTGCCTGTCTGCGGAATGTGTTCCCCAAACTGGCTGGTTTGTCTGGCCTCAGTAGGAGAGGATGTGCTTAGGTGGACAGAGACTTGATGTGCCAGGGTAGGAGGATACCAGAGATCTCCATCCTCTCAAAGTGTGGATCAGAGTCTGCCCTGCCACTGGGAATGGGCCTCTTCAGGAGGTGAAGCTCTGGGAGTTTGATTATGTCTCACAGTGTCACTGCCAGGCGGGTAATGGGTTTCAGTGAAGCTCTGAGACAATGCTCCAGGGGTGTTAAATGCAGTCTGGCATGGGGGAGAAGCTGAAGTTGGAATTATCAGACCACTACAGGACAACTAGTTGTTCCTAGGGTGCCTCACAGAGGAGTCAGGAACAAAGGATCGGGCATCCACTGGCCAGTGATGCTTCCAAATCCCTGGACATCTAGGCATTGCTGAGTAGTGAGGAGTTGGGATCAGAATTGGGGCCCACAGAATGAGCATGGCATCTAGCCAGGGAACAGGAGAAGGGAGAGCTCCAGCTTAGCTCAGCTCAGCAGTGATTATCCTTAGCTTGGCTGCAGTTGAGGCTAGAAGCACAAAGAGGTCTTCTGTGGGAGATTTAACTTATGGATCTGTAAGCAAAGGCCTTTTCCATGTTCCTCATGGTGGAGGTGAACGAAAAAGACAGTCCTTAGTTCCAAACTGTTTCTTGGCTGTTCATCATGGAAAAAGGGTGCATACCTACTTCTCATGGTGGGTCTGAAAATAAATACCTTTGGCAGGGAGAAATATCTGGAAAGGGAAGCTCATTGGCTAAGCCCTCCTCTAAGTACCTTATTAGCATGAAGAATTCTGTTTTGGATTATGTAACCTAAGTGGGGAACATGGCACATGTTCTAGGCCAGGAATCTGACAGGGAGCAGGAAGTCGCCTATGTCTCAGGTGTGTGCCCACTGAGTTGCGAGGACTCAGACCCAATCTACCTTACCAAGCTTCCTATCATGGTTTACATCCAGAAGATGGGATGAATAAGGGAGGGACAGGGATGGAGAAGCAACAATCATGTTGTAAAGAGATTATCTATATCTATATCTCTATATCTCTATATCTCTATATCTCTATATCTATCTATCTATCTATCTATCTATCTATCTATTTATCTATCTGCCTATCTATTTATCTATCTGCCTATCTATCTACATCTGGAACTCACTTGGAAGCTTCATCCCTACTGCCTGTCTTTTACAGTGATAGAAAGTACCACATACATCACCAGACTGGAACAATTATGAACTCTGGAAGCTCCAATAAGCTTCATAGCAAGATAAGTCCACAGTGTAATAGCAACATGAATGTTATGGGAGTGACTGAATATTTTCTGCTTGGGTCTAAAGTCTGATCCATTCGATTAAACCCTTGCTCTAGGTACCATTAAGTGGCCCAAGAAGCCATTGCTGACTAGATCATAGACCACTGAAGAGAATTTACAACTAATATTCTGCCAAATGGAAGTCATAGACTTGATTTCTTGTCTTTATATTCACAGACCAGATCATATCTTTACCATTGAGAAGCTTCTTTTTTTTTTCCAAATAGGCTGAAATTACTGCAGAGACTCCTAGTTGGACAGGGTGCAGAGAGTAAGAGGTTGTGAAATGTTCAACTTTCATTTAGACATCTATATCACATACCTTTCCCGCCATCTTCAGCCTTAGGGAATTTTTGATGACAGCAATGATTGACCTGCTTCCTGAATCTATTAGTAATAAATGATGTAACAGTGAGAACTTGTGTGTCCTGCTCCCTTCCTCATGGTTTGAACACCTACTGGTGTTCAGATTACTGAGAGTTAATGTTTGGCTTAAGTTATCTTGCTTTAACTGCCATAATAACTGAAAAATCAGACCAATTATATTTTACCTCCTTAAAGATTCGACGAGGAGTGGGATTAGAATTCATAATGAATAGTCTATCCTTTATATTATGTTTCACAATCCACGCCCAGTGAACAATAAATATCTGAGGCTTTGTCACACATTTTGAAACAAGGTCATGTGTCTCCACTATTTGGTTACATTATAAATTGGGTGCGTAAGTGTATTGGAATGTGTTGGTAAGTGGTTAAGTGAGTGAGTTGCTAGTGTTTACTATGTGCAAATCTGTTGCAATTGTGGGCTCTGGGAAGTTCTTGAATAATATCACCAAGCATCCACTTCTCATAATGACAGCATTAAAGAAACACCTACAGAGAAGAAAAATTAAAACTTTCTAAAATAGCCTAATTAGCGCAAAAACCCATTTCACTTGGAACCAAAATAGGATTTTCATTTTAATCCCTTATTAGAAGTCCTATTTTATGAACACAATCAGTCAGCATAGTTGTGAGCCAAGTTAGAAATTAAAAAAAAATATCAAAACATTAAAGATACAATCAAAAAGCTTCAGATCTTTAACCTTTAAAAATAAAATTACTTCTACCACTCACTACCCAGTACTGCAGCTGATTGATAAGGAACGGAGTGGAGACTGGGGAAAGGAGATTGTCTAGTGTTAACAGATCATTAGGGCACTTTGCTAACACTCAGTAGGCACCATCAGTTTGAGTACACAGTCTTACATATAAAAACCACAATCACATACTAAGGGAAAGGTATATTGGCTTCAGGTCAGTCTCTTTTTGGAAATGCATTGTTTACTTTATCAATGTTTCTTTACAACTGAGACAATCTAAACTGAAACTCTCAGGTTCCCCTTTTGTAGTGACATGGTTTTGATGAGGTGGAATCTGCGTTACTTTTTCAGTTACCATTGAGACTCAATATTCACAACACTTCTGGCTATGCCATGGTTTTCATGTTGTTGTCTTCCTGTTAACCACTGCAACTTAAATGTCCTCTAAAAGCTTAATGAACCAAAGGTTTTGTATCCCAAAGTGACATTCTTTTGGGAAATTCCAAGCATAGGAAACTGGGCATAAATAAAAGTCTAGTAATGAGGTTGACTGTTCTCCGAAATACAAACAAACAAACAAACAACAAAACAAAACAGACAAACAAACACCTTGCTCAGTCACACCATAGGTCTGAAATAACTGGACATTGATGTCTGCTCACAGAGAAACACATGAAAACAGCCAAACTGAATCTTTCTCTTTTTATACTGTTTTCATCACATATATTGTCACAATGACCAAAAGCTAACATACATTCACGTCTGAGATACAGTGTTCACCCCAGTATCAAATGCGTTGTAAACAACTTTGAGCAATAAGAAAACAGAGTTAGTATTTCCAAATCTTCATTTTTCAGGACTTTCCTACTCTTTCAGTTTCTTTGATAGAGGGAGAATGTGTGTGTGTGTGTGTGTGTGTGTGTGTGTGTGTGTGTGAATTTAATGTCAATTTTTCTCAATCTTTACTTTCTATGCAGTGGACAGTCTTCAAAGTTTATCAAGACAAAACTAACCTTATGAGGCAGGTGTTCTGTTAACTTTCATTGTGGAGAAAGAGCAAATATCTGTACAGGTGACAGATCAAAGAGATGAACGACCTATGTCAAGAAAGTATATGACTGAATTCATTATGTTTCCTTAAAGAAATATAGGCGACTCAAAAGGCTGGTGTGTCAGTAAAAGTGCCACTTCAGAGTGGATGAAAATCTGTACCCTTGAAGCTTCCTGTTCAGGGAGAAGATTTTTCCAGGGCAGAGTCTCTTCACATTAACAATTGCCCACTGCTTTTGTCCTCTCTGGGAGAAAGCTCATGCATCTTGTAGTTTTCTGTGTTTCCTGAGACTTTTAAGTTCTCTCAGCTTCTCAGTGCCATGAGTTTCTCCCTTCCCTCCCAGAGGGTATTGTTCAATTCTGAGGAAGTAACCACACAACACAGGATCTCAGACCTAAGCCATAGGCTGGTGAGAAGCTAGTGAGAAGTTCTTCTAACTTTTCTAATAGAGCAACTTAAGAGTAGAGTGGAACGTTTTATCCGAAGCCTTGACTTTTGTATGTTTGTTTACTCAATACGAAGCAAACGTGAGATGAGTAGATAACTTGGTTAAATTTGTTTCTAAACCCCTTTTCTCATGATGAGGGTGACACTTTGACTTAAACAGTTTTACTTTGACCTTTCAAATCGCTTTGGACTTCAACATTAGTTTAGGATATTCTTTTGCCTATACCTTGTTTATCTAAGTAAGTTTCATGATGTAATTTTGACACTAGGTTCTTACTAGTGTGTCTTAGTTGTCATTTGGAACTGCTTTGGTTGTCTTCTCATTGCATGCTGCCCTGTATGGTAAGACCAAGAACCCAGCCAATATGATGGAGGCATTCACCCAAGACAAGGGTATCCTTTCAGTAGTTACCAAAACCAGGGTAACTCTCAGTGACAATATAGTAGAAGTACCTGCCAAGACTAAGCTTGCTTTATTTCCTCTCAGCACTAGAAAGACTGCTTTTGCCAGTCCTGTGATTTCTTTTCTGGGAGTATATTCTTTTCTTCCTTGAATTATCAGAGGAGGACTCCTAGTCCCTGCAGGGAATGTGCTAAATTTTCTGCTTAGTTGATCCTGATTTCCTTTTCTGTGAAGTTCCACAACCCAGGAATAATTATAAGGTTGGCAGTTTTCAAACATGGCCTCTCATTCCATATATAAGCCACAGGCTCTCCTCAACTGTCTCCTACACTGATCACTTAAATTTTTCTAGAAGATTCTCAGTTCAATTCACCAAGCAGTACACATTCTTGACAGTGAATTTTGATAAGTGAGACTTCTAGTCAGGAGTAGTGTATACTTTTGATTGTAGATTAAAAATAAAAATATAATATGTGTACAGAGAGATGTGTTATACCAACATTAATATATACAAAATATATACACAAAAGTCTGTGGATAATAGTCACAGGAGGGCACATCATGGCTTAAAAGAAGAAGATTAAATGAATGGAGATCTGCAACTGACATGGGTGAAGTGGTGGGGGCATCTCCAGGAGGAGACAAGGCAAGGGAGGTGCCAAAGAATCAATGGATGTGACTTTAGCTATGACTTACTACACTAGGGACATAGAACCTGCAGAGGTCACCTCCTGCATCAAGAAAGGAACCCCAGTGGAGTGATAGAGACACCAACCCAAACACAAAACTTTCAACCCCAAATTTATCTTGGCTACAAGTAATATAGGCACTGGGGAGGGAGCAGAGACTGAGGGAATGGCCAACCGAAAATAGGCCCACTTTGAAACCCATCCCATAGGCAAGCACCAATCCCTAACATTATTAATGATACACGGTTATGATTGCAGACAGGAGCATGTTGTCCTCTGAGAGGCTCCGCCCAGCAACTGACTCAGATAAAGAGGCCCACAGCCAAACAGTGAATAGAGCTTGGGGAATCTTATGGAAGAATAGGATGAAGGATTGCAGGCCTTGAAGGTGATAGGAACTCCACAGGAAGATCAACAGAGTCAATTAACTTGGACCCTTGGGTCTCTCAGAGTCTGAACCACCAACCAAAGAACATACACAGGATGGATTCAGGTCTCTACGCTTACATATAGCAAATGTGCAGCTTGATCTTCATGTGGATCTTGAACAACTGGAGCGGGGGCTATCCCAAAAACTGTTGCCTGTATGTGGAGTATGTTGTCCTAGCTAAGCTGCCTTGTCTGGCCTCAGTGGGAGAGGAAGCTCCTAGCGTTACCTAGACTTGTCAGGATGAGGGAGATACCCAAAGGGTCCGACTCACCAGGACTCCTCCTGGTGAAGGGACAGGGTGGATTATGGGAGGTGGTGACTGGGAGGGGTCAATGAGTGGGATATAAAGTGAATAACTATAAAAGAAATTAAATTAAAAAATGGAGATTTTAATGATTAGTAATCTTTCATAATAAATCACATAGTATGTATTGGCTGGTATTCAAACATACATCAGGTGATAAGAACTCTGTGTATGGAATTGAAACAATGGATATCAGCAGAACAGTTGAAATATAAGGAGTTTCTGAGAGTCAGTTTAAGAATATCACCAGGACATTGTCCAACATGGCAGCACTTCTGAATGCTGGTGTAGGTAGCCCTGAGTACTTCCCAATTCAAAGCATTTTGAAAGTGAGTATTAGAGGAGCTGATTAGGACCCTTATACCATCTGTTAGGTACTTGGAAAAGACTTCTATTGGGTTGCTACCCTCTGTCTTAAACACAGCCATTGTTACAAACAGCGGCACATGTAACATGAAATGATCTCCCACTAGTATCAGGAAGTAAATGAGGTTTTGATTCCAATAAAGAAGAGCTTTTGAATACAGCTGAAAGGTAAACAGAGTAACCAGTTTGAGGAAGAGATCTTATTTTGCTAAGTTGTGTGGTTCAATAATTTTACTAATTAAAGTAGAAGCATTCTAGTTCACTCTAAGGTGTTTTTGAAGAGTGTGGACCACTTATCTAGAATCCTCATTCTTGGTTTGGATTATTCTTTACAGTTTAGGCTACTCTACATAGTATCATGATATCTGGTAGTGTGCGGCTAGGGTTGATGAATATATACAAGGATGAAATGCCTTCAGCACTTGGCTACTCCTGAGGATCTCATTTCTTTTGTTCATCTGGTTAAAGTTGTTGCCAAAGATCACTATACACATGGATACCCCTTATAGCCTTGTCACTATGGTCTCTCATGGATTTATTAAGTATGCCCACTGCACACACACCCTGGTCCATCTAATGCAGTAATAGGTTGGGTGTCAAGGGTGTATATGAAATTATATTCTCCTGGCTCTTTTACCTCTTTTTTTTTTTTTTAATCCATCATTGCCTCCCTTCCCACAGTTTCTACGTTATCTGTTTCAGAGACCAGAGGATAGATACAGGAGATTCATGAGCAACTGGAGATGACATGAGTGATTTGCAGTCTGGACTCAGCTGTGCTCTCTAGGCTAAGCTGAGAGGTGCCAGGGAAGGGACTGTCCTTGTGCATAGCATCTTCATTTACTACCCTTCCAGAATGAGCTGTCAATGGCTATGCTGTACCACTTCTCTCATGCTGCAGTTTCTTCTAGATTGTCTGAAGGATGGAGAGGTTGGTAACTGGGCTAAATCTATCATTATGAAGTAAGGTAATAAGCCGGGCAATAGGATTCTTTTTTAGTTTTTATTTATTACTGTGTCAGTAGGCATGGGATTTCTCTTTCTCTCTCTCTCTCTCTCTCTCTCTCTCTCTCTCTCTCTCTCTCTCTCTCTCTCTCTCTCTCCTTCTCTCCCTCCCTCCATCCCTCTCCCTCTCTCTCTCCTTCTCCCTCTCTCTCTCTCTCTCTCTCTCTCTCTCTCTCTCTCTCTCTGTGTGTGTGTT
>NW_021604646.1:5129947-5143203 GCF_004785775.1 Grammomys surdaster | reverse complement strand
GAGAGAGAGAGAGAGAGAGAGAGAGAGAGAGAGAGAGAGAGAGAGAGAAACTCAGTCTCACACATGTGTAACTGTCTAAAGGATATGAGGCAGAGGACAAATTTGTGTAGTTGATTCTTCTCTTCCGCCTTTAATGTTTATTCCAGGGATCCAATTCAGAGCAAAAAGTTTGCATGACAGGCATGTTTACCCATAGAGCCATGGGTACCTTGCCTACAAACCCTCTTCCCTTTTTTGTAATCTCCATCAGAGACCAATTTCATAGCAAAGAGTAAAAGCAGAACATTCTTTAGAAGCCCTCTATGAAATTAAGAAGAGGAATAGAAAGTGTCTGCTGGACATTAGGCCCAAAGTATTTTAAATAAAAAGAAACCAGAGTTGTGAGTTGGGGATTCATCAGAGCGGCAAGAAACCAGAATCCAAGTAACCTCGTGCTAACCACTCAGCCAAGTCCCCTCAATTAATTCCAAAATTGTGGGTCAATCTTTTACATTTTACATTATTTGAAAAGTGTGGAAATACATACTTAGCAGTGAGCACATTGATTTTCTTGTTGGTTGTGCTTGATTTTCCATAAGCCATTTATATCCCTTCCTCAAAGTGCAATTATTTATAAAACAGTGAAGCAATTTTAAAAGCCAGTACATGATTTTGATACTATTTATAGAGTTTGATGTTAACTAATTAATTTAAATTAACGCTACTTTCTCCAATTAGCAACATTGTGTGCAGGAAAGTCAAATGGATGTTTTTAACTCACTTGAACTTTCTGTTTGTGTTCACTTTTGTTTACATTCTGTCTCAGCTGCCCCTATTAGTCCAAGGAATTTGAGCAAATGATTGTAGGTCAAAACAAGCCCAGGTGAATCTGACAAGCAATGCATCTGGCTTCCTCCTTCTGCTTTCTTCAGCACAGTGCCATTGCACTTTTATCAGAGCAAGAGTTCTAGAATCAGGCAAGATCTATTCAAGCCTGATTTCTGGTATGTTTAGTTCTGAGATGTCAGGAATGCCTGAGTTGAATTATCCTAACCCTTCATATTGTCATAATGGCATCTTACTTCAAAGCTGTGCTGTGAAAATATAATGTGTCACTATAGAAAAAATCGTTTAGTTTGAAAATTGACGCAGAATGCATTTTCAAATGGTTGTAGATGTTGCTATAAATGGAATGAATATTCAAAAATCCTTCAAAAATCCACTAAACAAGGTTAAAAAAAAGCAAACAAACAAACAAAAACCAGAAGGGTTATGACTGGTCAGCTCTTGAAATTATTAAGGATTTTAGATATTCCTAATATTCTCTTGTATATATACAGGTAAGAACAGAGTTATTATGACAAAATTCTTTCACTGGGCGGGGGGGGGGGGTGAGAGGTGGGGCGGCAGGACAGTGGGCAGACAGATATTCTTAGGGAAAAACAACTTGAATATAAAACACAGAATAAGTGTTGTGCTGTTCAGCATGGCAGGTGATCTTTTGCTTCACTTTCAGGATTTCTGCACACGTATCACTGAGAGAGGATAGAACACAGCAGGCATTTTTATAAGAGCCCAAGGGAGAGGTCGAGGAAGGAGTGGAAACAGTTAGTGAACTGGGCACTCAGGAATCAAAGCAGAGAACAAATTTCCAACTGAGCTTTGAGTTACAATCTCAGGAGGGAGTCTGGAATGAAAGATTAGGTAAGGAGGCCAGACTGTTGATGAGCCTTTAGGATCTTTGCAGTTTGGCTGTGTTGACTTTTCTCTATTTTACCACATTAACTCTTCTTGGTGACATTTTGCAATGTTCTCAAGTTTGGTCCTGACCATGTCCCAGACAGAAATATATATGATAAAGCCTTACCTCTTTTGTGATGGTATTAGAGTATATGGCATTTTGGAGGCGTTTAGGACACATAGCTTAGCTTTCAAGAATTAGTACCCTTTAAAAACTAGTCATCTCTTTTAACAGTTGGGAAACACTGAGAGGTGATACGTGTATTGGGAAATAGTCTCTGCTGCAGACACAGACTCTGTTGTCAAGTTAAAGTTGCACTCCCCAGACAACAGAACAGAAGGCAATGAACATGCTTTCAAACTCTCCCATTCTAGGATATGTTTTTATAGAAGTACAGCAGGACTAAGGCCACTTGTTATATCTTAAAGTGCCTTAGTATAGAGTATTAAAATGACCCTTAAGTACTTATCTCTATATCTGTAATACATGCCTTGACCCTCATCAAAAATACTCTTTATTGTAGTTGAAATTGATGAACACAGACACTCATAATTGGTCAATACACATATAACCAGAAAATTATAGTGTGTAGCCTTAAATGATAAATCTATAGGCTCGATGTCACCATGGATAAAGGAAGAGAGATTGTAAGAGCCATAGGCATTGATAACTACAATTAAATTGTGTTTTATATACATGATAGAGCTATTGTACACATGAACATATAGTGGCTGTAGCCACATGCACAAGACATCCACAAGATGAAGGCAGACAAAATCTCAGCATGGTTAAGAGAAGGAGTCATAAAGCTGATACCATTTGATTAGAAGATATTTTAAATTGATGGCTGCTTATAGAAAAAGGGAGGGGAATAGAGGCTAGGTGTGATAAAAAAAACAAACAAACAAATAAAACCTACACTACCTGAATGTATAGAATTATCAAAGAATAAATTTTTAAAAAACTTGTTGAGAGTTATGTCTAGTCCAATTGTATCTTCTTAGGTCATTTTCAGTTGGAAGGTTTGATCTCTTTTGAAGGGAGACAGAGAAGTACTGGAACTTGAGGAAAGAGAAAGTTGGGGGAGACTTGGAAGAAGAAAGGGAGGGAGGCTAATGTCTGGATGTATTAAATGAGAAAAGAACAAAGGGAAAAAAAACATGAATTTTGGTTTTGGATATGGTTGAAAGTTATTTTATTATTCCTGATATCTTGGGTTAGTTTGTAAGCATCTGAGTATTTATACACAAATACACACACACACACACACACACACACATACACACTCACACACACACACGCACACACACACACATACGACATTTTTTCTTAGAAGTTATATAGTGATAGGGCAGTACATAACTATATTACATTGTTGGAGGGAATATCCAAGAGTGGTATCCATATATGCTTAAAGAAGACAAAGAAAGATGCTGAACATCTACTTTGAGTAGGAGAAAACTTAATTACATTTTAAAAGCAAGAAAAGAGTGAAGGAGTAAAGAAAAATTGAAGCATAAATGAAAAATTGAAGCATAAATGAAAAATTGTAGGGGAATGAGAAGGGAAATGAGCCAACCTCTGGAAGTTTGTTAAGGCTTCTCACTAGCAGAGACACAAGAATTGCAACATAATTAACAAGGGTTACTTCTGTCTTAGGGCTTTCATTGTTCTTAATAGACACCATGACCAAGGAAACTCATAGCAAATGACATTTAATTGGGGATGGATTACAGATTCTAAGGTTCAATCCATTACCATCATGTCTGGAAACATGGAAGTATCCAGACCGGCATGCTGGAAGAGCTAAGAGTTCTACATCTTATTCTGAAGGCAAACCAGGAGAAAAAGAACTTCCAGGCAGCTTGTAGGAGAGTCTCAAACTTCACCAACAAAATGACACTTCCTCCACCAAGGCCACACCTACTCCAACAAGGCATTCTCTAATAATGCCATTCCCAGGGATAAGTATATTCTACTCACCACACCATCTCAGCTGTAAACAAATATCTTTGTAGGAATCTCACCAGTAGTCTTTTACAGTAAAAGACATATTCTAAACACCTTATACAATGATGATGGCAACCAATTTTATTTTGACAATTTATAATCAAAAGTACCTCCAGGCTTATCCTGCTATATCATTTTGTAGTAGGAGAGAAAGAATTTATTTTGCCCCATTTTAAGACATAACTTGAGGGGCATAAAATTTTATAGATGGACAATGCTTAGACTGAGGTAAATGTTAATTAAGAGGAAGTTAGTGTCCATAGAGTCTTCAAAAACAACAGTAAGATAACTGGCAGTAACCAGGGCACAAAAAGGGCATGTTTGTATGAATTACGGAAAAGAAGAAACATGCCAGAGCATCTGGGGAAAGCTTTAATATAAGAACTGTGGACTGCAGCACGAACCTCACAAAGCAATATATATCAAGCAGAAATCCAAAGATTGGAGATAGATAAACTGGTGCTGGAGAGTCTAGAGAATGTTTCCGAATCCAAAACGGGGAGACTCAAAGACCTTCTTTATTTTTTCTACCCTTCCCCCTTCTCTTGCTCCTCCTCCTTCCCACCTCACCCTCCTTTAGATTCTTCTCTCACCCTTCTCCTCCCTGTTTCCTCACCTATTTTTCTCATCTTCCCTTCCTGTACTTAGCTTCCTTTCCATCTCCTCTCTATTCTCGTGCCTCACTTCCATTATCCCTTTTACTCCCCTTATCTCCTCATCAAAATTTTGTTTTCTTTCTTCATCTTCACCCTTTCTTTATATTTAATATTTCTGTGTGTCTATGTATTTTGCAGGTCTCAGAACTTCTGACACTTTTATAATCAATTCCTCCAACACCCACTTGTCACTTGAGGAGAAACATTCTTTGTCATTTTGTTTTCTTTCCTTCATTTGTAGAAGTTACATGAATTGTTTTCAAACCTTAAGGAAGACAAAGCATGTCGTTCACTTAAAGTAGTATGGAAACATTGATACATTCTCATCTGTGTGACTCGATACAAATGATCAGTGTTCCATTTCTTAAGCTGGAAGCTCATTCTTATTCCTATTTCTTGCTTAATGAAAACATTATTCACTTTTGAGAAAAAGTATACCATGATGGCTCTTATCCTACCTGTGGAATTCACCTTATTATATGGAAATATTTAACAATATGCTTGAATATCTAAAGTTTGAATTCCTTCCTCAGGTTAAAAAATCAACACGTAACTCTTGGGGTTGTAAGGAAAACTGAATATAATTCTACACAGTGTACAAAGCTTAAGCATAGATGTGTGTAATAACTGCTCAGTGAATAGTAACTATCTCTGTGTAATTATCTAGAATGATTTTTTTTTTCTGGGAGGCTTACCTAATGGCATGGAAACATTTAAAGAAAATTTTGTTCCCACAAGCCATTCTAAATGAAAACACTTTTGAAGTTTTACAAATTTTCTTTGTTATACTAGCTGAGGTCAATGTCAGTGAATGGAGAGGAAAATAATGACTTTAGGTTTGTGTAACTCCCTTGTGACACAAAATCAATCAGTCAGCTGGTTGAATGGAGTCTTTCACCTGCACATTATACATACTGGTAGTTAGACAGCTATTAAAATCTATTAACCTGATATTCTCTTTAAAATGAGAACCGTGTTTCGAATTGAGGATAAAAATATTTAAGAAGAAACCATAGCAGAGTTCAGATGGCCACTTGCTTCTGCTTTCCTCCTTCTCATAGGGATTCATTTCTTTCATTGACATATTAAGCATTGCCTCCAGGAAAGAAGCGAATTAATTGCAGTTTCCTCAGTGAATGGCATGTTGAGTCTGGAGCTCCTCAATGTGGTTTAAATGTTCCTCCGGGTGATGTCCTCCAATTAAAATAAGTTGTTTAGAGAGTTCATGTGAAACATTTATTTATTTATTTATTTTAAATTACCCGGTAGTAAGGGCCTCTTGGGATTCTGAAATTGAATTTGAAGAGATGGACTTATAAAAAGCATATCTTGCTTGTGAGTTTTGCTCTAATATCACTTGGTCAAATTTGTGGAATTTGTTTCTATCTGTTATCAACTGCCACATTCTTCTCAGACTTGTCATGAGTGTGAATTTTATGACAGACCACAGTAAAACAGATTTTTTTTTTTTTGTAGAATGTATGTACTTCAGACTTAATTGAGAATTACTCTATGATGTCAGGCAATAAAGTCTTTGTGATAAAGCATAGATCAGGAGAGGACTTGAGATAAATAATAAATAAGAATAATAAAGATATGTTTTCATTTGAAATTGCTGGAGCTTGGAGGTGTTGAAATGGATGCAGAGGGCAAGGTAATTCTTGATAAGAGGGGCAATGGAAAGTAAAGCCCTAAGCTGATTGTGAAAAAATAGCACAGAGGATCAAAAGAAATATACTTTCCTTACTGTGAGAAGGATATATAAAAGATTGGTCTGTAAGAAATCTGACCTTGTTTCCATTTCCCACCTGACATTCATATATACAAAGGAATCAAAATATAATTTTATTACTTATCACTGAAAGAAAATATAACAAAAATTTATTAAACTTAATAATCACAAATATTATACTTAGCAAAAGCCTGACTGAAAAAAGATTCAATTTCTTGATTTTATTTATATGATTTGAAAGAGCAGACAAGAATAATTAGGCGCATCAGAGTTCAGAATACTAGCTATCATTGGAATTATGGAGAACAAAGTCCTCAATCTGATGTCTTGGGTGTGCTAGACTAGAACTTTTGGGACATGGGAAAGACCTTTAAAATTCTCCATCTATGCTTGCAAGATAGCTCAGTGATGAAATGCACCAAGCATGGTGAGCTGAGTTGAATCTCTAACTTACATAGTTAAAGGAAAGTACCAACTACTGCAAGGTATCCTCTGATTTTGTCAGGCACATTGTGACATACATGCATATATATGCACATACTCACACATGAACATACATACACAAGTACACATAAATACATGTATACATAAACATATCAACACACATGCAAACCTGCATGCACACCACGTTTTTTTAATGTAAATAAAGAATCAGGATCTAGCACTGAATTATAAATGGGTGGCTACAGAGAAACTCTTCAACTTGTACAATTAAGAACACTCTAATGGGAGGGGAGCCCTTGGTCCTGTGGAAGTTTGGTGCCCCAGCATGGGGGAATGCTAGGGCCTAGTGCTCTTAGGTGACAGTAGGTGGGCAGATGGGAGAACACCCTCATAGAGGCAGGGAGAGGTAGTAATAAGGGATGAGGAGCTTTTGGAGGGGAACATGAGAAGGGGGATAATATTTGAAATGTAAATAAATAAAATAATTAAACAAAAACTTCTAACCTGAACTCTTGGTGCTCTCTGAGACTGAACCACCAACCAGTGTCCATACACAGGCTGGACCTAGGCTTTCCTTGCACATATATAGCAGATGTGCTGCTTGGTCTTCATGTGGGTTGTGAACAACTGAATCCCTAAAAGCTGTACGTGTGATATAGTCTTCTAACTGAGATGCCATGTCTGGCCTCAGTTGGAGAGGAAACTCCTAGCCTTGCAGAGACTTGAAGTGCCAGGAGGGTCGAAAAACTAGGTACCCCCAGCCACACGGAGGAAAAAGGGAGTGGAAGTGGGGGAAGGATTGTGGGTGAGGGTGACCAGTAGGAGGGCAGCGAGTAGGATGTAAAGTGAACTTAAAAAAAAAAAAGAAAGAAAAAGAAAAAAAAAACCCTCTCATCCTGTTCTCTGAATTTTGTACAATAATTCTTGAAAGAAAAACTGTAAATTTGCCCCTGGTGGTTTTAATAAGAATGGGCCCTATAGGCTCATATATTTGAATGCTTGGTCACTTGGGAGTGGCGCTACTTAACAGGAATTAGCAGGTGAGCTTTGTTTGAGTAGATGTGGTCTTGATGGAGGAAGTAGAGGCTTTGGGGTTTCAAAAACTCAAGGCAGGCCCATTTTCTTGCTCTTTCTTCTGACTGCTGGTGTGGATATAGAACTCAAAGCTATTCTCAAGCACCATGTCTGCCTGCAGGTCCCCATGCTCTTCATCATGACGATAGTGGACTATACTTCAGAAATTGTAAGACAGCTCAGACTAATTGGTTTTATTTATAAATGTTGTTGTGTTATAGTGTCTCCTCACAGCGATAGAACACTGAATAAGACATTGTGCAATCAGCTTCTCAGCATTGGTTTGTATTTTCTGCTTGGAATGTTCTGGGCACTTATTTAATTTTCACAACTTGGTACTCAAAACAAACTTTCTGTCTATGTAGAATCCCCCCTCCCTTTCTATCTCTCTGTCTCCCTGTGTAATTTGTGTGTAACTTGTGGTATTAAAAAGAAAGAACAGAATATATGCAAATAGTTATTATCAAACAATATTTATTCTCTTATTATTGTAGAAAAAGATAAATCATACCAGTTTTTTTCTGGATACAAATAAATATATCTTCTGATACAACACACTGACTAGGATTCTTGTGACGCTTTGTATGGATTAACAATTTGATACAACCTAGAATTTCCCAGGAGAAGCGGTCTGTGTTGCATACCTGTGAGGAATTATCTAGTTGAGGTTAGTTTGTAAGTTGGCCACTGAGAGATCTTGCCTTTTAAGTTAATTGACATAAAGAGACCCATTTTTAATGGATACACCAATACACAGTCTGACTCCTACACTGGATGAAAATAAGAGATCAGACCAGCAGAAATCATTTCCCTTGATGCAATGTAACCAGTTACCTCTGATTCACGTGGAAAACAAACAAACAAACAAACAACAAACTTCCTCTCTTAAGTTGCATTTGTCAGGATTTGTTGGCACAGTAGTAGGAAAGGCAACTAATCCAATTCCCTGATCATGTAGGTTAGTTGAATAGATAGATAGATAGATAGATAGATAGATAGATAGATAGATAGAGATGGAGATATATCAGATGTAATACTTCCTTCTAGCCTTATGTAGACTATATCATTCAAACATTTTTAAATATTGAAAATTTGTAAATACCAAAAATTGTTCCATTTGGACTTCTTTAAGGATAGAAATACTGAAGCATTTTTAGAGTTTGCCTACTTTTTTATGCTCTGCTTACTTTATCTTCAAGACGATATTTGTAAGTATATTTTAAGAGAGTCACTTTGGAATCAGTTTCTACCTAATGGTGTATTGTCTGAGAAATACTCATTACTTGTAGTGTTTTTATGGTTTATAGATACTCAGTCTCACTTTGTAACTTAGCCTGCTCTCATTAGAAAATTGCTGCATAGTCCAGACTGCCCTCAAAGTTTGATCCTTCTACATCTTCTTTCAGAGAGCAGGGATTTTATTAATGACTCTTAATATGTATTCTTGCTAAAACTATTGATTATTATTTTTATAGTCTACTGAACATATAAGCTAAAAGGCATAAAAGCCTGCCTTCATCTTTTGCACAGACTTCTGGAGTTGGAATTTATACTTATTTGATTTCCTTTCAGTCAAAGCGAGGGAAGGAAGGGAGGGAAGAATTGTACTCAGATTCACCAGAGAAGCCTCGATTAATGTGTAAGAAAGGTGAGGGGTTACATGCAATTCAGAATGGAATAAAAAGTGGCTTCTGAATAAAATCTCTTCCTTTTGAACCCAAAATATTTTAACTTTGCCTTGGAACATCTGCATCTCGAGCCTCATTACACTTCCTAAGACATCCAAAGTGACCCACCTCAATACTCCTTAAGATAGTGTTTCGACTTTTTCTTGAAGTCATTGAAACCTGGGTGGCCTGTGTCGGAGGACGTGGTGTGCCCATTCACTAGCAGTTAGATCAGTTAGGAGAGAATCCTTCTCCACAGATTCCCCGCTGGTGATATAAGAAGCATCAAATAACTTGAGTTTAAATTCTTTTAGGTATATTCCTTCCTAGAACTTATGCGTGCTATAGGTAGAAAGGAAACATTTCATATGTCAGTACCCCAATCGTTTAGACAATAGCATCCTTCTTTTTAAAAAGGGTTAAGAAAGATGTAACCTAACCTTTTCTTTTTGTTCACTTCTTCAGGATAAGTCATCTTCTGCTCAATTACATAACACAATCCTAAAATTCAAATTGATGGAATTAGGTTCTTTTTCCCCTAAATGATTCAGTAATGCTGGAAATCATCTCATAGCAGCTCCATTCTATTGTTCCTGCTGTATAAAGAGTATTGTATGTTCTAACCTTTTCATGCACTTTCCCTTAGCATATAGAATTAATGAAAATCTTTTTTATTTGAATTTTACATTTTAGACATAGGAAGAAGGATTTGTGTTATAGATTTGGAATTTATATACATGTGTGTGTGTGAAATAGCAAGAACTGCAAGTATTGAAAGACTATTAAATACAAAGTCCTATAATACAACAAATAAATTCATTTCTTGAAAAATGAAGATGGCAGTGATGTACAAAGCATCTTTTTCCTAAAACACTTTAGCCCACAAATAAATACGGCAGTGAGCACTCCTGATAGTAGATCCTTTGGCTATATGTCAACATCTAAAGTTAATTTCTATGCAGTATATTTGGCTTCTTTAGGATGTACAGTGTTGAGAGGGATCTGGGCTATCAGTATTAATATTCCTATAATGAATCAGTTAGGCATCGATAAAAAAACACCTCCTGAGATTTCAGCAGTCAGATGAGGTTTTCTATAGAATACAGGTTAGATACAGGTTTTCTATAGAAGAATTCGAGAATCTTGTGTCAAACAACAAAAACAGATATTCATTGAGTCATAACAATACTATCTAAAGGAAAGCAAATATATGGTAAATATAAAAATGAAGTAAAAAGGTATATGTGATCAATAATAGAACCAATAATAGACTGGTAATATTTAATATTTGATTTTTTGATGATGCTATTGGTTATAAATAACATTACATTAGAGAGATTTTCCTCTTGCTTGCTGAAAGAAAAATCAAAACTATATTTATATTAAACTGGTTATACATATTTCCCTAGTTACCCGCATCATAAGCAAAATAATTCCTTTTCTTGGGAAAAATTATTGGAAAAAAATGACTTGGCACAACTGAGTCCTTATAGCTACAGATGCTCATTGAAAAGACAAATTATTTTGTGGTGAATATTCTCATGGTTTGTATGAATGTGTTGGTATCTCTAGCATAAGTTATCAACAAACAGTGACCTTATTTATTCTCTGTCAAAATTCATCATGTGTGTTCTATCATTTAATATGTAAACATTGTTAACATCCGCAGCATGATTCAAAAGGAAACCAAACAATATTTCAGTGAGACAAAACATAAAAGCTTCATATTCATTGAAACAGCACCATGTGAATTGAATGATCAAAAAATGATCTGGGTACCCTATGTGTTGTAGACTGCATGTTGCTTCCTGACCATGGGTCTCATATAGCCTCTTGTCTAAACTGAAGCAGGACAAACACTAGTTTCCTAAAGAAGCCATACCTGGAACTAGTTGACAAGGTCTATGTAGATGAGGGAAGGTGTGAGCATAGATTCCTTTAGTCTGGTAAGAGCACACAAGATGCTTCCATTTGCATTTCCTCATTGCCCATACCCCATGGTCAAAACTAAGGGTAAGTAAGGAAATGATTGTTCCTTCCAATCTCTAAAAGGGTTGTTTATAACTTCTTGACATATTGTTATTTCTTGTGAATAAATAATTGAATAACAATGAATACTTTAAAAACATTTCCATGAAGCAAAGGTTGCAGCATATCTAATTGCTTTCCTTTCATCCATTTCTTCCTTTTTAATTTAAAGTATTAATAATACAGCATTCACCTCCCCATAGAACAGGCATTGTGTTGGTGACAATGGTGTCCAGGGTCTTTTTAGTAACATAGAAGATACTCTCAAAGCTTTTCTTCCAAGGTTGCTACTTCATTTGTACTAGCATAACCTGAGACTCGGTCTGTGAATTTCCATTTATTAATAAAAGAAAGAATGTAAAAGTTATTTCTTAGAAGTTAAGGACATTTTATGGAATGAAGAATGTTACGTACCATTTGGTAGAAGGGTTTTTCTGCATGACATTTTAATAATAAAATTCTTATGTTTGCATACTTCTAATACTTAGAAAATTTTCACTTAATATCAAACAAGAATGAAAAATATGAAGAACAATTCTCATCCTTGAATATTGAGCCAGGTATGGTATATTATACCACAATTTTGATTCTTAATAATAATTATAATAATAACTGTGTGATATATATGTACATATGAAATTAATCTATAATAATAAGGACATACTATATTAAAATACCACATACTACCAGTAAAAACATGATTAACAAGAATCAAGTTTCTAATTTTAAGTTGTTGATTAGTGGGATCTCACAGACTCTCAAACATTGCTCTTGTTTACCCTCTAGAATTTGATGATAAGATCTTATTATTTCTGAAGTCATCAAATATCTGCATTATAAACATGGAAAAACGCTGACTTGAAAGTTTCATCCTTGCTAACTGGATTTTACAGTGTTTGGCACTGTGTTTGTCATGGTGCCAGTGGAGAAATAGAACAATAAACCTCACTCAACTGTGAATCCTATGAGATATGATAAGTGAGCTATCTGTAAGCATATGCCCACTGCTACATAAGTGGCAAGAACGTAATGGGGTAACCCATCATTTTAAGACTGGATGTAGTCCATACCCCATAAGATGTAACCAATAATGGGCATTATTAGCAAAACCAAGGGCCCATCCTTAAACAGGATGTAATCCCTAGAGTAAAACCAACTACTAGTCTTCTAAATGGACGTAAGGTTAAAATTAATTAAATTAATCCTAATGACTTATTGCTTATTCATATATTAGTGCATTTTTTTCAACTACCACAAGAGAACTTTCTTGTAGTGTTGATGTTAGTTAACCCAGAGACATCTGAATAATTAATATTCAAAGAGTAAAAGACTGGGATGTACTTTGACTAGAATGGCAAGTGACATTAAACTTATTCCTCATCATGCTGCTTGGAAATCTTCAAGTGAGAAGGGGCAGAAAATGATGCAGAAATGGTAGATAACATAGAGAAAACAACGTTTCCTAGAAAAAACAATGAAGATGGACATATGAGGTCACCAAGATTGTGTCAGCGTGTGCACAAGCTCAATCAAAAATAAATAATAAAGCATGGGGTTGTAGAGAAATTTTAATAGAGTAATGTGGTTGTTTTGGCAAGGGATCACATCGAAAGATCTAACCAGATTGCAAACACACCGTGGATTACAATAGGATCTTGTGGAATACAGACATGCCTTTAACACACCTTTAATCTCTAACGAAGAAGGTAAGTAAGGTTAGTTTGTAGAAGGAAGAAGCCATGTTTGAAAGCAACTACTAATTAAGTGGCAGACAAAGTGACAAATCAGAGAAAAATGTGACAGAATGTGTCAAAGAAAATGTATGTCCAACTCACAGGAGAACAGCACAGGAAAGAGGAGATACTTAAGAGGAGAGAGAGAGAGAGAGAGAGAGAGAGAGAGAGAGAGAGAGAGAGAGACAGAGA
>NW_021604646.1:5118561-5129847 GCF_004785775.1 Grammomys surdaster | reverse complement strand
GAGAGAGAGAGACAGAGAGAGAGACAGAGAGAGAGAGAGACAGAGAGAGAGAAAGAGACAGAGAGAGAGACAGAGAGAGAGACAGTTTTATAGGAACACTTTTACAAAGACAGGTTGCAGAGAGAACAAACTAGACACAAGTGAAGATAGAATAATCCAGAAATGAGAAGGATCCAGAAGAATAGAGCATATGGCTGATGTTAGCATGAGCAAAACAGAAATTCAATCAGATGCTGAGAGATGTCAGATTGAATCAGGCAGTTTGGAAGATTAGATTATGCAGAGGCTAGAAGCTTCCAGTGCTAGTCTTAGAAAAAGTAAGAACAGAGAAAGAAATGATATGGGTTCATCCGAGCCATGTATTTACATAGCTTGGATACTGCTTTCATCTCAACTCTTCATCTGAGGAGATAAATACAACATATACATGGGCATAAAGTGGGTACATAAGTCATACCCTTAGCTGAAAATTATTGACATTTGGTAGCTACTACAAAAGGAAAAGTCAATTTTCTTTAATGGGAAAAGTCAATGTATCATTTCTGATACATTGACTCTTCTCCATGGTAGACTCCACTTCTAAGAAGAGTCAGCAAACACCAATTGGAACTTGACTTTTGAGAAAAGGAGTAAAAGTGAAAACCTGGACTAGGTACAATGGAAAATGTTGGTGGATATTGTGGAGTTGGAAGACTATGATTAGAATATTTTTTATGAAATTCTCAAAGAAGTAATAAAGTCATTACTTAAAATAGATTTTTAATGTATTGTGGTGTTACACAAAAGGATTGTACAAATATCAAAATTTCTTCATATCTGTACATTGGAAAAATGAATGAAATACTTGACACATTTCTATCATCTCATCATTCAAAAGCTTGTATACTGCTGTTATATAAAAATAAATTTTAATTATTTCTTAATGTTTTAATATCATTTCAATCACTGTCACATAAAGCAAAATAAGTTCAACTTCGAGGGAGAAACTGCTTGCATTAGCTGAACATGCTGAATTCTTTTTGATTGAAACTAGACTCTTCTCTCATGTAGTATATCCCAACTATCATTTCTGCTCCAAATTTTAGTGAAACCAGCTTTGTATACAGGTACATATATAATGTTTTTGTATTGAAGCCACTATTAACAAATTTTGAGTTTTCAATTAGGCACTATGTGGTTTCAACTACATACCTAGCTAACTAAAAAAATATGCTATTAATACCTAGAGTCTTATGTAATAAGTGGATATTGCTAGTTATAATGGTAGAATGTAAATTTTGTGTAATTTTTTCCTTTTCTTTTCTTATTTTTTGTGACAAGGTCTCACTCTGGATCCCCAACTGGCTTTCAACTTTCTGTGTACTCCATACCGGCTTCAAACTCATAGAGATTTGCTTGCATCATATTGCGATGAAGGATTTGTGATGTCCGCTCTTTCCAGAACCTGAGATTTATTATGTGGGAGAAGAGAATTAGTCTCCTATTAATAAATAAACACAAAGTATAATCAAAGAGCTATGATTTTACCTAGATGTCATGATGCTTCAGACTATTCTATCTTTAGCTCTTCTTTTCTTTCATAAATGTAAACTATGCATTCCTATGGCATTCATGCTTGAGAACAAGAAAATTCCCTTGAGATTCAAATGAAGTTTTAGATGGATGGATTTCTATATCTTAAGTCTAAATAATTTTGTCTGTTATGATAATGCCAAACACATGCTTTTAAAAACAAATACATAAAAGTTTTAAAGTTTAAATAAGTACCAGTTTAATTTAGATTGACAATTACTACTTTTCAGAAAGAAACTTTTGTGAATGAGTGTCCTAAGGAACAAGAAGGGATACAGAGGTTATCACTAATGTCTTCAAAGCTTTATTTGACAAGTTATGCTAAATAGACAACATGGAAAAATATGAGGCAAAATCTGTAGACACTTGAGATTCCTTTGTAGGAATGAATGAATAAATCATAAAGGAGATTTAACAGAAAGGCTTTAAAAATTAATGACGGCCTGAGTGATTATACAGTCTGTGATCTGATATAAAGCTATTTAATTCTGTTCATGTCAAAGGTGTAAGCGCCATTTATGTTACCACAAAGTATCTGATAACAGTCTTTGATAACAATATCACTACATGCTATCCATATTTGTAGCACATTTTAAAAAAACAAATCCTAAATAGATAACAGATAAATGAATTTCTCTAAATAAAATCAACTTGCCAACATATCGTTCTGACGATCTATTATAATGACTTCCTTACTAATCTTACACTTTTCTTCCTCTAAATTAAGAATTACAAAAATTTCTCAGTAGAGAAAATGTCCATGATAAATTTCTAGTGAACACAAGTGAATTAAAATATTGCAGATTTGAGACTGGAAAGATGGCTCAGCACCCATGGTGGCCCTCAGTCATCTGTCACCCTAGTTCTAGAGGATCTTATGTGTCTTTGGCACCAGATATACAAGTAGTTCACATATATGTATCAAGGCGAAACACCCACACTTGTAAGAGAAAATAAATAGATCTTTAGAAAGAGTAAAATTTGTAGATATGTCCCTTTTATCCTTAGTCTTTCCAGGTCATTTATCTAAAGGGATGCCTGATTTATAAAAGGCCCTTTCTGCATCTTGTGAGATGATCATATGATTTTTTTATCTTTTGGTCTTTAGATGAATAGTGCTTGCTGATCTAAAACTTCCTAGTCATCGCAGTTCTGATAGATAGATAGATAGATAGATAGATAGATGATAGATAGATGATAGATAGATAGATAGATAGATAGATAGATAGATAGATAGATTGCATTGTGTGGGACCTACCCTTGATCTATCTTAATACAGAACCAGAAGGTGAATGTGGAAACTTTATTTGAGTACATATGGACATTCTTGCTTATCTTACATCAGGAAGAGAACAAATAATGTGTTAAGCAAGTGTGGAAGACCATAATAACACGTATATGATGATTATGCTGGTATTTACACCTAGCCTGTTCTCTTCTGTTATAAACCTACTAAGGTGTTCATAGCTACAAGTCACTTTTGAGCCAGTTTAGTGAAGTAAAATGAAGGAAAGGATCAAACTCAAAGGTCTCCTGGGTATTTGAAAGTAAAAAGTGTGAGGTAGATTACAGGACTTCAAATATTAACAAAAGACTATGGGAAACTAAAACCTAAGGCTAAAAGCTCAGGTTCAGTGCTAAGAATTTATGGTATATCACAAATGAGGTAACATGGACTCAGTGGCCTACTTAGACAAACGATAAACAGGGGAAGCAATCAGCTTTGAGCTCCAAATTGAGTTATGTGATAATAATTTATATTTGAAAATAGTATTAAATGTATACTGATAAAATAAACACAGAAGACAGTATTTTGTATATAATATTGGGAGAAATATTGTGAGAGAAGGGAATGAGTGGCTAACTTGAAAATTGAATCTGGAAGTATTTTTTTTTATTTGACTATGATAGTAAGGAAAATGTTAAATTATTTTTTGCATGGGTCACTCTTGCAGGTTCACTTTTTGTTTTGAACAATCACTATGTTTGATTGAACACTCTCAGTAATGAAAGTAAGAGCACAGAGTGAATTGCTATGTACCTGTCCAAACATTGTATTTTTGATCATGCTTTGATATTGAAAGTAAATAAGTCAAATCCATTTGTCTCTCTCGTCTATCTCTTGAATTCCAACTATTTCATTTTCAGCTGCCTCGAATGAGAATTAATTTTTCCTCTGCTTTCCCATAGACTGGGGATAGAGTATCTTCATGCATGAAATTTCTTCAATTTTTTCCAGAGACTCCATCTTATTGCTTCTCAGTTCTAAAGGCTTTGAAGGAAGGAAAGGAATGTAACAGATTCAGCAGAGACTACAGCAGGGTAAACACTGGGATTTCAACTATTCTTTTAGAAAAGAAACAATGATTTTTCTTATGCTAAATTTAAGTGAACAGAATCCATATTCACTCCATTGATTTCAAAGTTTCTGAGAATGTGTAGAATATATTAAAATCATATAAAAGAAAGTTCAACAGTTCAAATAATAATTTAACTTTTCCTCCTAGACTGCATCTTTTTGTGAATATATATATATATATATATATATATATATATATATATATGATTATTTTGTATCTCAGATGTTTTTATAAATGTATCTCTTAAGACTTTCACTAGGAAATAGAAAGGAGAAACTTTTAAAAAAGGAATTAAAATATAGTAGTGATTGTACCTGTTTGGAAATTTTGTGAGTATCAAATCAGATAATATATATAGGCTTGTCTACTATCTTCTATAAAATCAGCTGTCAGATTGTTCAGTGTTCTGATCAATCAAATGAGGATAAAAGTCTTGTATAGTTTTGCTCCTAAGATATCAAAAATATAGCAGATTAGAACATAGAATTTTATTCTTGTTCTCCTGTCTTTTTGTACTTATAGCTCAAAGCCAGGGCTGCATATCAAAGCACAAATTAAAGACACATATAGAAGAATTGTAGTAGAGTGTGAGCCCTGAGGAAATGTAGCCTACATTACAATATCAAAGTGAAGAATTTACGTCCAGTCCAGTAAGTATCCATCAATGACAGTCTTGATGCAGAAGTGCACTGTCAGATGTTTGCATTGTAGGATTCCTTAGCAAAGATTAGAGTGGTGTAGGCATCATTTGAAAAAAGTCTTACAGCTCATAATCAGCTCCAGAACATATCAGAATAATGACATGGGGTTCAAGCAGCATGCATTTCTTTCTTACAAGAGTCCAAATTCCTGTAGACACAGTGGCAAAGGTGAGGCAATGTGAAATATGTCACATGCTCAGAAATGATCTTGAAAATGGGCTCAGCCATGAGTACCAAAAGCATGTGTTCTCAAAGTGTATCCTTAAAACTTTATCATGACCATCACCTTAAAAATTTTAGGGTTAACAACACCTTGCAATACATCTGCCTACATGAAAACCAGATAACCCATAGTTCTGTCTACCTAATTATATGATTTTGAGTGAGCCAAACATTGAAACTGCTAACGCTAGAATAACAGCCATCAGTGAAGATCAGCTTTCTTCAATGTCTAGAATATAATTTTACTTAGAATCACTTCTCTTTGTCGTGTCTGCGATACAATTCTGGTGGGAATATAAAATTAGTACAGAAGACCAGGTTATGTCTCAATTAATAAGAAATGAAAATTTTAGATGTATGGCTGACCAATTGTTTGTCAGCTACCCTGATCTGATCATCATGTATGATATATATGTATTGAAACGATGCTGTGCTCTATTAATATTTATAATCAATGTGTCAAAAACAAGAATATACCAATTTTAAAACATGCATTGTCTTTGAGAAAATATCAATTTTAAACAGGAAGTACTTTGTAGTTTAATTTTTTTGTCACCTAAACACCACCAAAGTCATATTGCATTTTAATCTTTCTTTTAAAGATATATCCATAGATAACAACTTTAGTTCAATAAGCAATTTTAAAGTTCCAGGGCTTAGTGAACTTTGTTCCTGTCATCTCACAGTTCTATTCCTGCCCAAATCTAAATGCTATTTGAAATACATATATGAGATATACAACATGAATAGAATGTCACAGGACTCTTATCAGTGAAGACATTGGTGCACTACTATAAATAGCAAGTTTCTGAATCTGTGTGTAACTGTTGAAAGAAATTCGGTAAAGTGCTTTGGGATTGGGTAACGAAAAACACGTGGTGGGATTTCAGACATTTATCAAAACCTCTGCACAAACTGGGATGCATCTGATTCAGGACTAATGAAAGGTATAGTATAGGTACTAGTGTTAAAATTATTGGATAAATAACAGATAAATCTGCCATCTGATTAAGACTTTCCCACCCATGGTTTTCTAAATCTAAGAATATGCCCTAAAGATGATTTTTAAAAAAATCCCCATGATTCAAAGACTCTAAGAGATGAGATACTAAGATAGTGCAAGCAATGACAGAAAAGGTAGGGCCTGATTTCACAGATACCTGCTTTAGCGGCCATTCATAAAAAGCAGTAAAAACTCACATTTTCTCAGAAGCCAAAGCTAAGGCAGGCACATTTAGTGAAAGGTGAGAAGGTTAGATATGAGAGGATTTTAAATATGGGTTGAAAAGAAATTTTGAATCCTACATTGTGGATCCATGTTCTGCTTTCTCCTCTCGGGGTGCAGGGGTGCACACCAGGTAGGAAAGGATGAAGCAGAGTCCAGAATGGGTGGGTCTGCAGCACCTTGGTAGGCTGTGAGTGCCAGAGGGGCAGGAAAGGTTTGTCCAAGGATTTTCCTGTTGCAGCTCCTTTAGACAGCTCTCTTGGATGATTTTCAGTGAATCTGCTTGGACATATATGTTATTTGGGGTGAACAAGGACGTTTTATACCGTGGAGAGTGGGAATGGATTATTCAGGTGAATTTACATTGGCTGGGACTTAAGGTACTGGGTATGCCTCATTTCCATGGAGAGGCAGTCCAGGTCCTTGCCAGGTAGGTTCTTACTGGGAGAACCTGTAAATTTGCCATGAATTAAGTGATATTACTCAGGTGGAGGATGTGGGAATCAGGTTCTCCAGATAAGCTCAGACAGGGAAGAGGAAATCATGCAAGAAAAGGGAGTCCTCTGTGATGTACTGAGCTCCAGGAACTGTCTTTGTCATGATAAACTACAACCTTAATAGCAGGATTTCTCAACACTACATGATATATCTATTTTATCAATTCAAGGAGAACACTTATATTATGTCTGTCCTTCTTGAAAGTTTGTTCCCAGTTTTTACTTTGTAAGTTATCAATAAGGGAATCTTTATAAGATGTATTTATTTATTTTATTTATGTGAGTTCACTGTAGGTGTCATCAGACACACCAGAAGAGGGCATCAGATCCCATTACAGATAGTTGTGAGCCACCATGTGGTTGTTGGGAATTTAACTCGGGACTTCTGGAAGAGCAGTTAGTGCTCTTAACTGATGAGCCATCTCTCCAGCCCAAGGGAATCATTGCAGGTTTTTATATGTTACTCTGTACTTTATATGAATTTTCACCATTAGTAGCCTAGACTAGAAACTCCCTTGACATTAAAGTCCTTCAAACGATGAACTCTGCCAACCTGTGTCTGATCTTTGGGTTTCTACCCTGAAATAATGTCCTATCTTCAATTTAAACTAGGTTTATATTTCAACAGCTACTGCACGTACTCTAGTGCAACGTTTGTAGCACTAAAAGACACTACTTCAATTTTTCAGCATCCAATTTTTAGAGATTAATAACCATAAACTAGATTATTTAAAAATATTAATAAGGTAACAGAAGTGATTGTTGTTTCTTATTAGAATCAATGTGTGTGTGCATATACACACACATCTTCACATGTGTGTGTATATCTATATAAATACATATAGATATAGATATACACACACATACATATATATATATTATCATGTGCTTCCATTTAAGTTTTATACTTACCTTGTCAATAATTGGTAACAAGCACAGGTGCAGCACCAAACTTGATTAGCACCAACAAGTACAACTCTAACCATCTCTTAGTCTGTATCTCCTGGATAGCACTGAAGATGGCTTTAAGACTTCAGGAGAAAATGGGTCAGACATAAAAGAGTAGTAGAGCAGGAAATGCTTCCAAAGTAATATGTGATATTTTATTCTTTGCTATGTAAGTGAACCCAGTATTTTAAATTCTCATTTCACTTATTTTTTTCTCACCTGAATACAGTGTAGTCTGCAGAAAACACTTTAGAAAATACACATAAAATGAAGAATTGTTTTTCATTAATTTCATGAAGATCTCTTCATAAAGAGGCCAATTTTATAATATTTGAAATCTAGGTTAATTAAAAAAGAGAGGTAGATGAGAAAAATTCCTTATAGGCTTTGGCAATGGGGTTAAAATAAAATGATGACTAGTAAATTTTTACATATTATTGACATAGATAAAAATACCATTTCATTAAAAAGTTGTAAAAATACACAGGTCAGGAGTTCTTTTTAAGATTCAGAGAATACTTTTCAGAATAACTTTTTATTTGTTTGCAGACAAGTGACTACTTCTCTGAAAGATTTCACACTTTAGGGCAATAAAACAAATCTCACATATTGAATATTTCAGTGTGATTGAATATAAGCAAGGAAACACCAGCATTCATCAAAATATCAAAATGTATATGGAATATTTTGACAAATATAAGATGAATGGAATAAAAATGAACTGAGCAACAAAAAGTAGTCTTGCCTTGCACATTTAAAAGAAATGGAAATAAATATATAAGTTAATCACCTCTTATTATTACATATATGATGGTATATCTGCATACAGTATAATGGAGGAGAAAAAAGAAATTGATACTACCAAACAAAAGAAGTAGTTTTCATATTAAATAGAATGGAATTTTAAATGAATAGCAATATTTATTTATCTGCAGTGTCACTCAGATTCTGTGTGCATCTATATGTTTGCTAGATAATCACATATGTTGAAAGAAACATAGGTAGTATCTACATGTGTCCTGAAGACATGTTATATGACTACTACTAAATAAGCCATGAGAAGGTGTCAATAAAACATATGTAAAGTTATAAATACTCACCTCGATTTGTTATAAGCCAATCTTTTATTAACATCAAAAGAGTAAAGAGAAAACAAGTAATGACTTATTCATTCATATTTGTGCAGTTGAGATAGATCAGGATTAAGGGTCCGACAGATTAGACTTCACACTGGCACACTAGAACAACCATTTGTTTTCTATAGCTTTGGTTAATTCTGGCACTCCCTTTAATTTTCAAGTTTCTCTGTTTGAAACTGGGATAAAGGAATTGATTTGGCAGAATTATTTTTAGATTTGTAATTTAGATCTACACAAGATATAACTAATGTATTGTTAGCCTTAATACTTTTCAATAAAACAGTCAATGCGTTTAAGACTTTTTTAAACTAGTCATTTAACAATTTTTAATATATTTCATCTTAATTCTTTTTTCTTTCAAGCATCATGCTTTATCATTTAAATGGATAAAAGGCAAGGCTTCCCAAGAGGGGATTGCAGTCTTCTTGGATGCTTTGTTTCATAATGATGGGTTATTTCCACAGAAGATTAACTAGAATGATGGAGAATATTGGCTTGCACTTGGAGTTTCCAAGAAACTTTAAGAATGTAGTTATTGCAACTGGTTTCATCTAAGGTCATACATTCAGAATTAATTTTTAGTATTTTTTTGCATTAAAGTGTGCATTTGTTGTATAGTATTTTTTTCATTCACTCATTGGAGTGATATGTAACATTATCTTGAACTGATAGATTAATGGCAATATAACAACCAGAAGCCAGGTTAGCAAGCCTAATTTCATGTTCTGTTTGAAATTTTGTTAATGTAAAAGTTGTATTAGTTCTTCTTGTTCCATTCTAGTCTTTATTTCCTCTGTTGACAAGGTTGAGGGAAGGGACTCATGAAAAACGTGGAAGAATAGTTTGTGCAATAATCTTGTCTTTTGGCTCAAATTATCTCATTGAGAACAATCTATTAAAAATCATAAAACAGGCCAGAAAAGTTTATATTAACTGATATATGCATAAAGTATATACATATATATATATACATAATACACATTTATATACATATATATATATATAAAGTATACATATATACACATATATACATATATATGCTTTATATACATATATACAAATATGTTATATATATATATGAAGTATATATAGTTATATATATAAATAAATATATAAAGTACATATACTTTATATGTATATAAAATATATATAATATATAAAATATATGTATATTATATAATATGTATAATATATTATACATATTATATATTATACATATTATATTACATTATAGCTCCGCAATTCACATTTTCTTTTCAAAGAAAAGATATAGACATGACATGGTCAAACACAACAAAACTTATTTGCACTAAATAATTATATGCTCATCTTACCCAAAATGCGTGACAACATAAGAACACAGGAAAAAAATAAATATCACAGATGCTATTATTAGAACTATCTTTTTGTCCTCTTCAGTTTTCTCCTGCTTAAGTTTTCTATTGAAATATCACATTTTAGTCTTCAATAGCTCTCCATTTACTAATATAAGAAAATGGTTATAGATGTTAGATAACTTGTCTACAACTGTTAATTTATAGAAAGAGTAGATATTTCTCAGGTTCCCCTGTAAGACGAAACCATATATGAAAAATGATATGTAAATTCACTGAGGTATAGGAAACATAAATCTAAGAAAGTAGAAGATGAATTATTAACTCTCAGTAACATTCTTAAGACTACTTTGAGTAGAGGAATATAACATAAGAGCAGAGACCCTGGGGGAAAGTTATAGAAAGGAATAGAAATGAGTGTCAAACTCACAAAAACCACCATTTAAGAGTCTCTTTAATGTAATCCTCAAGCCAGTTTCTAAAGAAAGCAAGACAATTTCTAAATAAATAGTAAAAAGAAAAAAGAATAAATGCAGAGAGAATAACGTAGTATTGTATGAAGTCACAAAAAAAGAACTTTTATTTCTTTGGTATGTTTAATTTCATACCAAGCAAACACCAGGAAGTGTCACATAAGATGTAGGATGGCCTTTGATAAATGTGAGTTTTGTTAGTTCTAAAGAAATGGAATTTAATGTATTTCTTAATTACCTCTATTATGCTTGTTTTTGTAGAACAATTTAAGGTAATCATTACATCACTATAAGTGGGTGAAAAAAATTCTCATTCTTCTCATAGGTGAAGTTTTCAGAGGATTCAAGGAAAGCAGCTGGCTTTAGCTGAACACTATATGTTGAATTTTTTTTGATTGAAAATAAATTCTTCTCTCATACAATATATATCAACTAGTTTTTCTTCCAAATTTTAATGGGACTAATTTTAAATGCAGGTACATATATTTTTTTTACATTGAATCCACCAATAAGAAACTTTGAACTTTCAAATAGGCACTATGTGGTTGCAACTACTTACCTGGAAAACTAGATATAATGATATTAATACCTAGAAATTTATACACAATGAACATTATTAGCTATAGTGGCAGAATATAATTTATGCATTATTTTTATAACTTTGTTTCTATAACCTCTTTTCTCTTCTCTTTCTTTTCTATCTTCCTCTCCTTTCCTCCCTCCCTCCCTCTCTCCCTCCCTCCCTCCCTCCCTCCTTCCCTCCCTTCCTCTTTCTTTCTTTCTTTCTTTCTTTCTTTCTTTCTTTCTTTCTTTCT
>NW_021604646.1:5097159-5118461 GCF_004785775.1 Grammomys surdaster | reverse complement strand
TCTTTCTTTCTTTCTTTCTTTCTTTCTTTCTTTCTTTCTTTCTTTCTCTTAGACAGTCTCACTCTGTAGCCCCATATGGTCATCAACTTCTTGTGTAATCCAGACTAGCCTCTGAATATTTAGCAGGTGTCTCAAATGAAGAAAACTTTGTTCCCGATTATAGTTTTACCAAGATGATCATGCCTAATTATGAACACTTCACACAGAAATAATTGGTGGGTATTCTACATTACTTTAAAAAATATTTTTGAATATTGTTAATCTAGTACAAAATATTCAGTAAGAAGCAATCAATAGACAATAACATTTTTCTTCTAATATTTCTTAAATGCTCTGATATATTCTTGAAAATATACCAAAGAAAAATATTTTTTTCCTATTTCTAAAATTCACTCCACACAAAACAAGTTATTGTGTGCCTTCTCCACCAATCCCCTCCTTCCATGTTGCAGGCCATCCTTTAGCAGTTGAAACTTGAGTATTCAATAACTGCGCACCTGTGAGGCACTGCTCTAGACACTTGGAATACACTAGGAAACAGAGCAAAGGTAAAGCTATGAGGTCATCATCTTCCACTTGGATAACTAAAAGTGGCATGTTGGCCATTGAAGACAGTAGTCAGCCAAGGGGTCTGGTATAAATTTGCTACACTTAAGGCAGATGATTAAAATTATGATCATCAAAAAAGGACCAAAGTGGAGGCTTTTCTTGCTATGAAAAAACAACATTTGTTATGTCTCTGAATTATTAATTTATCTTGTCGGAAAAAAAATAAAGTAACAAAATGAGAATCCATTAACACTCTAGACCTCCCTGACCTACAAAATGAGGTTTTCTTGATCTCTGGATATTCCTGATTTATAAATAAGACAATTGGACTTAGAATAAAACAGGAACAAACAAAACTCATTTACTATCAAGCTGTTTGAACTTTTTTTTGTAAAAATAGAGAAGAGCAAAGAAAGAGAGGGAAGTATCAAATATAAAAAATTCTTTTACCTTACAAGTACCTCTAGAAATGTAGATTCATTTGTTTTAAATGGTGGCAAGCTCTTAGGAAAACAAGAAAACCATATTATACACACATAGAAAAATGTTAACAGGGAACCATGCATGTAAAAATCTCTGACCCTGCTTTCTGCAACATAGCTCCTAGACTATACCTTTTAAAGTGTGCAGAGCAGCAGATCCAATTCACATGCCTCCTCCGATATCTGTACTTCTTCTGTTTTGTATAGATAAATTTAAAATTTTTCTAAGATAAGGTTTGGCTCTGAGCTTCTAAATGATCATCAAAGATAACATCAAAAAAATTCAATTATGCTTCCTTTAATTTTTTTTCATTTACCCCAAAAGGAAGAAAACCTTGCCGTAATCAGTGCAGCTATTTTTAAATTGCAGGAGGGCACAGATGAAGGTACAAATTAATGAGCTGATGTCATATTAATGTAGTCTTTTTGATCTTGTAATCATGAGCTCTTTACAAATCATGTTTGGTTTCAAGAATGTGATTCGAGACTCCTGGTTGCAGACGTATAATTTAAATACCATTAAAGGGAACTCCAGATGTTTCAAGGAAACATTTCTTGTATTTAAGAATGAAGGGAAATTTAAAAGTGCTCTAAAGAAAAAAAATCTTACTAAGTGTGCTTTCGTGGGCAGTTTGCTTCAAATTTCAAGACCTTAGATGCTCTGTTTTGATTGGTAGATTTCTTAGCTTCTTTTAACCTTGGTGTAATAGGAAAATTATACATGGTTTATAAACCTACAAAAGTAAGTTCTAAAATAAAAGACCTTAGAAAATGGTCAGGTGACAGATTCTGAACTCTTACTATAAACACATTTGAAATTGCATGTTTATTTTCCCTGTAGACCCCACATCTTTCATTGTACTTCAGTTGACACGGGCTCCATGCCAATAAGACTACAGAATTAGAATAGAAACTTCACAGTGCAGGTCCTGCAGCTCCATGATGAATATGCATTGACAACTTCTCCGATCACTTCTCCTAAATTTCTGATTTCCTGAAGTATGTAGTGCATGTTTCTTCACAAAACATGTTGTGCTAAATATAGAGAAACAGAAATAAGATAGGGAAAATAACCTAAAACCCAACCAAAAGAGTGACATTTGAAACTGTTCTCCACAACAGGAAAATCACAAAAACTAAGACAAATAATAATACAGGCAGGAACTGTTGCCAGGAGAGGAGGTCAATTACACTTTCCCTTTTGGGAAAAAAAGAAAGTAGAGGAGGATGAAGTAAGAAAGGAAGGAAGGAAGAACAAAAGAAAGAAAGAGAGAGAGAGAGAGAAGGAAAGAAGAAAGAAAGAAAGAAAGAAAGAAAGAAAGAAAGAAAGAAAGAAAGAAAGAAAGAGAAAGAAGGAAAGAAGAAAACAAAAAGTATTTTCGTCTCTGAATTTTCTTTATTAGGTAAGCACTATTCATTTATTGAAGATCAGGTCTTTTAGCTCAAGTGGTAGAACACTGTGTGTGTGTGTCTGGAACACACTGTCATTTCTTCAAGAATCACTTAAGTAACTTTCCCTCCTCTGCGTGGTGGATTTTTTGGACTATGTATGGTTAAAAATACTTATAATATTGTCAAACATGAAAATAAAACATTTCGTTGCAGCCCTAGATAAAATATATGTAGTTTTAGAGAAAACAGAGATACGATGGAGAACTAATCATCTGTAAGGTGTTTGAGACTGAATATTTACTTGAAACCGTTTGAACAGTATTCAGTAGTAAGGAATATGCAGTTTTCATTAACATCTCTCTTCTCTCTCTCCCTTTCCTCCCTCTCCCTCTCCCTCTCCCTCTCCCTCTCCCTCTCCCTCTCCTTCTCCTTCTCTCAACAGTGCACCCTAGTTAGGCATTTTATAATTATACATCAGTGGCATGAGTAGACACCCATCATCATTATATTAGTACTATGGCTTCCAGACACAAGATGGAAACAATCAGTCAAAAGAAGAAAATGAGAAATATAAATGGGATAAAAGGGAAAGACTAATACTTGTGGGACTCCAGAAGTGTATCTTGCTTCATGGCTGGACATGGGCCTGGAATCCCAAAACTCCAAGGGAGAAATGGCAGGTGTTCACCACGTCCTCAGAACCCAGAGTTCTAGCACGCAGTCTAGTCTCCATAGACCTACATTGTTCCGTCACATAGGCCATAACAGCCCCTCCCACAGTGCACAGGTAGAGGGTGTGACTATAGGCCTCAGGCCCTAGGGATTTACATACTAATGAAGGCCAGAGGGCAGAGCAAATTAAATATTCTTCCCCAGACCCTCCCCCTTTCTCCCTCCCTATTTAACTCAGGTCTGCACTGAGTTTCATGGGGGGTACATCAGATCCTTCCACCATCCACCATGACAATAAACCCTTTTAGAACCAAGGACTTTCTCGTCTCATTGGGGCCTGCCACCACCAAAGCTTCCAGACTTTAGAACTCCAGACGTTTCTCCAGTATGTGGGACCTGCTGGCTTGGAAAGCCTCTGTGACCACTGCTATGGCCCCTTTTTTTCCCACAAATACTTGTCTCACATTAAAATGAGACTATGGTGCTCATGTATGCTAAAGTCCGAAAGTATATTCAGCCGAGTATGATAACATAGGCCTATAATTCTTGTGCCTGGGAGATGGAGGCAGGAAGGTTAAGTTCAAAGCTAACCTGAGCTTCAAAGATAATCTTGCCTCACAAAGAAAAGACACACACATACATGCACATGCACTCAAAGAGAGGAAGGGAAGAAGAGAGAGAACGAGAGAGAACGAGAGAGAGAGAGAGAGAGAGAGAGAGAGAGAGAGAGAGAGAGAGAGAGTCCACATACTATCTTTGATTTTACTGTTTTTGTAGAAAGAGATTCTGACTGGCCCAAACAGTAAGTCTTGCCTTGTGCATTAGGAAACAGGCACATGCGTGTGTCCAATCACAAACATGCATACACCTACCAACGTACACTCACACATATACATACACACACTATGAAAGAGATAGGATGACATACAAATATAAATTAAAATGAATGATTTTTTTTATTTCCTTGAGATTATAATATACTTAAATCATTCTTTCCTTTCTTTTCATCCCTCCAAGCCTCTTCATCATATATCTTATTTTTCCAATCCATGGTGGCCCCCTTTCATTAATTGCTGTTACATGTATATATGTATATGTATATAAACATATATTCCTCAATATACCCTTCTCAGCCTGTATTACATTACTTGTGTGTATGTTATTTCAGGGCTGACCATTTCCCGTTTGATAACCAACTTGTATTTTCTAAGACTCGTCCTTCTGCTCTCCAAGTTTGAGGACTTATAGGCTTTTTCAAGTCTTCTTTGATATGTCTACTAGTGATGTCTTTGCTCACTTCAGTTTATAAGCATTAATACTCATTATGCCCTAGTTAGACACTGTTTTCATTTTAGGTGTACCTGATATCTTGTTGGTTTACTAATTTAATTAACATTCTTTTCTTATTTGAGGTAACTTACAAGCACACATAAACTATGAAATTTATAACAGCTTACGAATTAAGGCGTCTTGGGGAAGAAGGTGAATTACAATGGTGGAGTCAATGCCACTGATCATAATGAATGATGCTAACCACTGAATATTTTGTTTTTTATTTCTGTTTCTTCCTCTATTTTTGTCCATCTCCACCATAGCTTAAATTTTAGAAGCAATGTATATCTTACTGCATCCATTATTCTTTTGTTACTTACTCATGGTTTTTAAATCCTTTGCCTATAGAGTTTCATTAGTACACATGTCAGTGAATGATTAGTGTCTGAAAAAAAATAAGACCTGTGTGCCACTTCCAAGGATTTATTCAGTTAGCCCTGAATTTAAGATATGAGATGGCATCAGAAATAATCCTCATGCTATACCTGGGCAATTTACAATTTAATTAAAGTTCTGACAGTACCAAGTTATCAGATAGCTGAGAATGTAATCTCGGGTAAGACAAAAAACAATATTTATCTAAATTTACTTGAATGGCTTCTTCTAGAGAAACTGTTAAAGTCAGTCATGGTAAAAAAAAATTTCAACAGTGCTAGTCTGATTTCCCAGGAGGAAATAATTTTTACTAGTCTGGTCCAGTAGAGAATGAAGTGATAAAATTATGCATTACTATTAATCATTCCAATAATCTCCACTGCTTTTAAAGTGAAATTTGTTGAGAAAGATAGATCTGGAAAGAGATTTGAAAAGCCATTATAGGAGATAGAATAAGACAGGAACAAACTACACATTTGCTTACAGAAACTTTTGAGGAACTGCTTAAACTTGTCCTTGACAGGGGCATTTCTATTCCCTGGCCCCCTTTAACTGTGTTCCCTGACTTACTGTGATATTCTTCATTTGACTATTTGTTTTTGTTTATTTTTAAAGTTACAATATAATTTTATATTTTTATTCTCTTCCCTTTTTCTCTTCTCACTCTATTTATCGCCTGTCTTTTTTTACAAGTTTTGATTGTATTAAGTCATGTCAATTTGTGAGTTATTAAAACTGTGAAGAACTTGGATCTAAATTTTACTTATTTTCCTTTAAAAGTGATATATCATGTACTATGTTCAGTATTTGGTTCCTTCTTTTCTACTCTTACAGATAAGAAAGGAAATGTAATTTGAAACATAAAGAAAGGAAAAAAAGGAAGACAGAAAAAAAGAAAGGAAAGGAAAAGAAAAGAAAAAGAAAAAAGAAAAACCAAAAAAAGAGAAGCCCAAAACCAAAAAAAAAAAAAAAACCCAAAAATCTTTATGAAGGATCAGGAAATTTGATCTGAGTATCTGAGAAGAAGCATCCTAGAATCCTCCACTGTAGATTTGTCTGAGTGAGGAAGTTTCAGCATGGCATGTCAGTTTTGTTTTCGGACCACAGGACCAAATGAGAAATTCTACAGCCAGCAACAGAATTTGATAGCGAAGAGTCCACAGTCAGTGAGATGTATGAGTGTCCTTCAAATCAATCCATGGAATCCTCAGGTATGTCTTTTACCCCAGTTGCCCCCACCCTTTAGTCTCTACTATGATCTGTGCACAAAGAGGAACATTTCAATTCTTACAGCAACAACATCAACATCAAATGGCTGAAACCTACCATACCTTATTTAACTCAAAATCCAAAAGTAGATTTTGTGAATTATACTTAATAACTGAAGACCTCAGAATATTTTTAAGGTACATAAAATCCTTGTATTTCTGCATTTGTCTTCATTTCAACCATTACTTTGATTTTTTTTTTTGAGAATGTCCTTAAGTATAAATTTCCCTACAGTTATGAAAATATCAAGAAGAAAAGAATTTTACTCAAATTACTTTTGAAAACATATATTCATACACAAATGCACAGAGGCACACACAGATAAATGAGAGTGGGAGAGTTTTAATGATAGAGATGTGGATATAATATAAATGATATAGCTGTAAGTACTTGTTAGCTTTCTTTCTGTCTTAAAAGGACTTAGACTAAAGTAAATAGAAATAATTTTTTTAGTTTAACTAAACATTTATAAAACCCAATTATAGGTGGTTTGAGTGTGTGTGTGTGTGTGTGTGTGTGTGTCATAGCTAATATAAGGGAAACATACCTTAAGTGCTCATTCTTCCTGTTCTGCATAAATAACATTACTTTGATGAATGATTTGAGGAGAAATAGAAGGTAAAGAAGAGAGGAAGAGGGAGTGGAAGAGAGAAATGAAGAAGGGGCTAGAGAGAGGAGAGAGGGAGAGAGAGAGAGAAACAGAGAGAGAGAGAGTGGGGAGAAGGGAAAGAGAGGGGAGAGAGAGAGAGAGAAAGAGAGAGAGAGAGAGATTTTTTTCCAGGTACCAGAACCCCTTCCACTGATTGGGCATTCAGTTTTCTCATAACCTAAGAAACTCTTTTTGATATAAGAGAAAAAAAAGACAATTTAAGAATCAATGGAAATCTTTTTTTTTCTTTTTTCTGGAATTCTGGCTTCCATGCAAATAATCCATGGTGTTCTATTGCAATGCAGACTCTGCCTTACACTGACACATTGGACAGACAATGTAGCTCACATTTGAACTGTAAGTATGCACAGAGTTGACCACTTTTATTAGTAAGATTTAGCTTGTGGAGGCTCAGAAGGTCTCCTGACTACAGATCAAATACTGTCAGCTACGGATTTGTCATCAGCACTTTTAATTTAAATACCTGTTCTTTTCTGGTCAGTATTTCTGGTCTTCCCTCCTTGTTGCAATATCTCATATCATGGCAATTATTTTCAACTCTTGACCAAGAAGTATTTGTTATCAATTGATGAATATATTTAATTCAAGAATAATAATCTTCACTTAAAAATTACAATATACTTGTTCTGTCCAGTTTTTCAAATAATCAGTAAGATAACTCTGTACATGAATTACTAAACTGTTGACCCTGGTGAAAGAAATATGGATGAATTGATTCACATACTACATCCTATGACTGATCATTGGCAAAATTTTGATCAGTCCATCTCCTCATTATATTTTTCTCCTCTTTTCTATGTAACTGAACTATTTTTTATTTAAAAGTTGCATACAGTTCTACACTCATTCCATTTCTTTGGGTTTTAAGGACTTGTTTTAATATTTATATAGTACTCATTATGCTGTGAGAATACCAGAATTCCATTTTTTCTTCCCCATGGAGGACTTACATAGGCAGAAGACAAGGCCATATTTAGGTGGTCAAGTCACTTGTAGAAACCTTTTGTGAGAAGAGAAACATGACTGAGAAAAATCTACATCTCACAAAAATGAAACCTGATTATATTAACGTGTGTTCTTTCATCTTTCTAGAAATGCAATAAATAGGTAACTGATAAAAAATCTCTGCTTTCCAATGAGCATTTTCTTTTTACTTGGCTGATATTTAAACAAATATAATTTTGAGAACTAGAAAATCTCTAGTGTTTATTGACTTTAAACAAATTGTCTTATCCCCTGCATGGTTTTGTTCCATCATTAAGTCAACAGAAAAATAAATGTATTTCTACTTGGCATCTGTCACTGTATCAGGAGATTTAAGCAGGGAAATAGCTTAAAAAAATAACACATTTATAGCACAAAAGCACCTGCATCCTTCACCAAAGCTTTATAGATCTGCAGTCTCATTGAAAAACAATGAACATATTTAATAGTAAATTATCTTTGATACATACTTATACCAACATATGGTATAAAATTTAAAAGTAGATTCAGTATCTTTGTAATGGAGATCTTTGACTCTATTACTATATAACTGTTAGCATTTAGCTGGCTATTTCAACTAGTTCCATTTTACAGATGTACAACTGGAAAATATTTAGAAAAGGTTTCATAAAAACTAGACATGCACAAATATTCATTTCAATCATTTCTCTTAATGATATCAGTTATTTATATAGCATTTTTATTATTTTATGCACTATAAATAATATAATGTGGTTAAAATGTATAGAAGGCTATAAAGTATATGGAAATAAAACTTATATCATAGCCACGAAGCTTTATAAGTTTTAGTTTCCAAACATGTTCTTGGTAACATATCCTATGTACACCATGCAGTAAGTAATATAGCCTCTTCAATTTTGTTTTCTATACAATTTAATTAAAATATTACGTTGAAAATATTATTTGTCTCCAATTTATTTGTTTAAGATAACTTACCTATCTTGGAATCACTGCAGTTATTACCAGTTCCAATCAGGTAATCTTTTACGAAGCTGTAATAAGACAGTGATGGGATTTAATATAGTTTTATTCAAGGTTCTTAGATACATATAAAAATCACCCCTCTTTCTGGAGCCATAATTGATGTTATGAGCCAGTTCCCATGTGAATTTCACAGATTGCTAGCTTGAGCTGGAACATGAGTAGAACATCCAGGAACTTCAGATCATTAGTCATTTCATGGAGGGAAGCAGATGGCTACCCTAGAAGAGGGAGTTTTCACCTCCCACAGAATTTGGACACAATTACACAAAAAGGCCTAATTGTTCATAGAAGCATGTAAGAATAACCCTCGAATTGAATCTACTGAAACTTTTTTGCCTCTCATGATATAGACATGCTTACATAAAATGTACTTCAATACAATGGCTTCCAACTGGAGAACAATTATATAGTCAAATCAGGCTCTTATCTCTTCATCTTCCAAGTAGAGCTCAGTAGTGTGCAAATTCCTTAATATCTGTTGTTCTCAGGAAGTGTTCTAACCAGCTTGTATCCTAGGCACTCACCATCACAACTAGCTTCTTCATCTTTGAAATGACTGATATTTCAGGTTCAATTACAGTCTTATGTTTTCAGCACAACTAACCTCTTCCTAATAAATGCAAGTAAGCCTTTCTCATTTATGGAATTCATAAATGTCTCCAAGTATTGGCAAACTGTTCATTTTCTATCCTTGGTTAAAATCCATTGATATATAGGCATATCAATACCAAAATGGAATAGAACATGTTCTCACATTAGTCAGAACTTAAGAAAAGGCTGAGGGCAAATGTAGAACCCAAATTAATTTTCTAGATTAGTATATAATAGTATCCTTCATTATCCACTCATCTATTTGAATCTATATACAACATGCATATCATCCCAAGATATATCACCAAATATAGATTATCCTTCTTTTGAAAAGCAATACCACAAGTAGTATAGAAGAGAACTAGATGCTAGTTTTAAAGGGAGTGTGATTTTGGCAATTTATAATGATATCATAAATGATACTATGAAACGGATTATTAAGTTTTAAACTCTGGCATCTATCAGTGTAATAGTGAATTATATTGGAAAGTGTATGTCACACTGTGTAGGTTTTTCAGGACAACCATTATGAAGTGTCATAGATTGCATGGGAAACAGGATGAATGAGATTTTTTTGTTCCCAGAATTTTGCAGCCTAAGATTCAAAGATGAAGTTTGTCTGGGTTATTTACTTTTGAGTCCTATCTTCATTAATAGTCTTCACCTCATCTTAAACTTATGTCTCTAAGTCCTAAGTTTTGGTTATTGAACACCAATTTACCCATTGTAGTGACTTTGTGTGATTTCAAATAACAAATTAAAGGTCTTCTCTCCAAAAATAGTCATATTGTGAGGTAATGGGTGTTCAAAGGCTACCATATAAAGTTATTTGTTGGAAACACAATTTGGATTATAAGACCTCTTTTTAGCCTTCTTTTCTTTCTCGGTAACATGGAGTGGCATTGTGAATTCTTAATATGAAGCTGAGGTGACATACTCATGACATTTATCACAGTGGGCAAAGTGAAACAAATCTACAACACAACAACTGTAACTGTTACGTTAATATTAACATAAATGTATGAATTAATTTAATTAATACAATGGCTGGTTTTTTAAATGTAGTTAGTTTTCCAGTAATAACTCAGAGAGATGAAGATTTGTTTTCAACTTAAAGTACAGTAATTAGACATTATAATTCTATGCTAATCCACTAATCTTATCTGCCTACCTACCAGACAAAATACACAAGATACTTACATTTTTGTATTGGTCTGGCCTTCGGGGATTCAGGTGTATTCTGGTGTAATGTCTTTCCAGATTCTTTCCTCAGAGTGACTCCTTTCTTCCTCTCTTTCTCCCTTCCTCATTTGGCTGGTGGAAGTTCTGCCCTTTTCTCTCTATTGCCTACTTACTGGCTTTTCTAGTTTTTATTGACAAAGAATAAATAATGAGCACTGTTTACATAACTTTAGCAGGAGGCTTGACTTAAGGATTACAATACCTTGTCCTCTTTGCAACAAGATACAAGGGCAGAGGAATCAGCATTTGAATAAGACAAGCATAAATTTATGCCTAGGAACAATTATAGTAATAATACAACAATTTCATTTTTTTCTGCTAAAAATCTTAATGAGAAAGTATTCTGCCTTTCTGTGATCAATGGAGCTGAAAACCTGATGAAGATATGAAGCCACTATAAGTGAGATGACAATGCCATGCAGGGGGTTGGAATAAGACAATGCAAAAAGCTACATTTGGGGAGTCAACAATATCTGATTGATTTAATATTGATATTGTCTAAAGTTTACAAATAAATTTTAATTTTTTCTTATACATATTTAGAGAAAGTTGTTTTTAGAAGGTTTTTTTAAATTTAAAATGTTTTATTGGGCAATTTTGTGTTACTATTAACCTTATGCTTTGATGCTCATATGGTTGATTTCGCCTGTAAACTAGCAAGAAACTGTGGCAATAAAAGGCAGTAGTGGACAGACTACATTATGTGATAAAGGATAATGGTGTACATTTTTCTTTTCTTTCTTTTTATTGGATATTTTATTTATTTACATTTCACATGTCATCCCCTTTCCCCATTTCCTCCCACCAGAAACCCCCATCCAATTCCCCCTCTTTCTGCTTCTATGAGGCTGTGCACCCACTGACCTACTCCCCCCTCTTCACATTTCCCTTCATTGGGGCATCAAGCCTTCATGGGATCAAGGGCCTCCTCTACTATTGATGCCCAACAAGGCCATCCTCTGCTAGATATATGGCAGGAGATATGGGTCTCTCCATGTGTGTTCCCAAGCCAGATGTTTATACCCTCGGAGCTATGGTTGGTTGGTATTGTTGTTCTCCCCATGGGGCAGCAAACCCCTTCCTAGGTAACTTTAAAAATAGAGTAAACAAAACAAGAGAAAATCTGTAAAGGAGGTTAGCAGGGCTTCATCAAGACAATAATAAGCAAGCTGAGCAAACAAACCAATGTACTCACCAGAGAACACATATAGTTGTGTCTAGATCATCACCTTCTCCCTTGGGTGACTGGAGAGAGAGAGAAAGGGAGAAGAAGAAAAGAGAGAGAGAGAGAGAGAGAGAGGGGGGGGGGTGGCCCGATGACATGGTGATGTGAACATAATGCTCTTTGTTCTTAGCCTCTTTATTGTCTGGGAATAGAATGGTTTAAATGATACATTGAAGATTCAACTCATGGATTTCATATGAAGCTAAAATTTTATATGTGCATATGTATATTTATATTGATGTGCTTTATTAAGTACACTATCTCCTAAAATACAGATATGAGGGTTAATGCCTAGAAGTTATATGAAAATAAGCTTCATGAATTTTACAGGTAAATTGTTAAATACTTAATACAAGTACTTATTAAAATAATGTTATATACATTACAAGTCATAACAAGGAACTAGAAAGAAGTTTATTTGGTACTCTGAAAGTCTCTTAAAGTCAAGTCTTTTCTATACCATCCCCTGAAACACACATGTACTTTCACATGCACATGCATACACACGGCCTCTTATCTGGATTTTCCTTATTTGTTTGTTTTGGCTTTAGGATGAGATCTCACTGTATAATCAAGCATTGTCTGAAACTTGCTATGTAGCCTAGTCTGGCTTAGTTGATGTCATCTTCCAGCATCAGCCTCCTAAGTGCTGATATACAAAGTATAGGCCATCATTCCTCTTTAAGGCTAATTATAATTCATATTTCATTGACCCCACAAACTCTACATTGTTAATGCTTTGGTAATACTGATTTAATCGAATAAGAGCTCTATAAACATGCATTTTTGTAGTACACACCTCTGATCACATAACTCAGAAATTGTGAGAGTTAGAAGTCAGCCTAGTTTCATATACATATCATGTTCCAGGATAGCCAGTACTACACAGAGAGACCATGTCTCAAAAATAATAACTGAAAAGAATTCTTCATATTGTTCTTATTGACCAATGATGTCCCATAGACAACCTCCCTCCAAATATCATAAACCATTGCAATTTTTCTTTGATCTCCTCTAGAAATGAGCTGTATGAACCTATTGCTGAAGGCACAACATGTTTGAGTCATAGACCATGATGAAATAATGGTGGTATTGTTGGGCCCCATCTTGGCCCTGGTTTGGGCCTTGTGGACAAACCCAAGCCTGGCTTGAGTTTTTGTGGCCTTGTGGGAGAGCCAAAGCCTGGCTTGAGTTTTGAGACCTGTCTCTATCTCTTCCATATCAGAGTGACCTATTTGGCCCTGCCTCTGCCCCAGCATTGCTAATGTGGAGCTTTGCCATTGGCCCTGTCAGTGATCCCATTCTGCCATACTTCCTTGCCTCCTATGTCATCTCACCCTACCAAAACTCCTCCTCCCTATGCTCCGAGTTTATATAAGCAAGAGGCTGATACATTAAAGTTGAGTTCCTGCTTTGACAAGACTCCTGGCCAGGTGTGTTTCTTTTGGGCCATTGATACTCACCATCCCCACTCACCATCCCACTCATTCCCTGAGAGACCCAATAGAACAGGGATCTCTCTCTTCTCTGCTGGACCTGCTAGCAAGGAATCAACAGACATAATATAGAAGGGTCATCCATAATAGCTAGCTTTCATATTTCTAGAAGGTACTGTGCAAACAATTGGAATTAAAGGGTAACTGCATATCATACTTACCTACAAGAGCAAGCTGGACTGGCAAGCCTTGCCCAATGGTGTACTAATGACAGGAACATCATGGGAGAAACAAGATACTTTCTGATTAGATTTACCATTTGATCCATGAGATGAAACCCCTGTCTATCACCATTATTGGGCCAAGAAAGACAGGATATAGGCACTATGGCATAACCTACCTTTATTATGCTTGTAGATGGACATAATGTTAAAATGAATATGCAGGAATTATTATTATTTCTATATCTCCCAACTATAATCTTTGAAGCTTCTGCTTCCCATAGATGATGGTTTATATAGAAATCTACCAAAATGGCCAAATGCAAAGAAAAAGACTAGTGAATGCTCTTCCCTGAAGGGGAAATGCAAGCCATACAGCCCTCTAAAAGCTCAGAAATCATTGCAGAAGATGTGATGCAAATACTGTAAGAACCAAAATCAGAGGATATCTCAGAAAACATCTTCTGGACATAGCAGCGGAACAATACACATGAAATCACAGCAACTGCAATATTATAAAAAATCCTAAAGAAGCCCTAGCCAGACCAAACCCAACCAACAGAAAAAAAAATTGAACCTAGTTAAACCCTTAGTTGCAGAGCTAGTAACAATTGTTAGTTGCTAACAGAGGAAGAGACAGTTTCCTAAGAGAGTGTAGTGCCTTTTTCAATAAAATACACTATAGTGAATAACTATACAATATCTGAGTAGAAATAAAATCATATTGAAAGTTTTTTTTAAAGAAACAATGTTAGAAGGGTAGTGAGAGAATAGATCTAGGAAGAGTTGGTGAAGTAAATCTGATCAATATACATTGTACAAAACTCAAAACCCTAAATGAACTAGTGCCTTAAAAGGTATTCATTTGGGACATGTTTAATAGTTCAGTGTTTTGTACATTTATGCTCTTAACTGTGGGAAAATAGGCAGCAGCAGTGGAGGAATCTCAGGGGTTTCCATGCTGGTGGCTCCCACATACACGAGAAGGTCTAAGGTTCCAGAGGCTGGAGGCATTGGCGGCAGCGGACCCCAATGACACGAGGAAGTCCTTGGTTCCAAAAGGTTTATTGTCATGGTAGATGGTGGATGGATCTGGAAGTACACCCTGTGAAACTCAGGGCAGTCCAAAGTTAAATAGGGAGTTAGAAAGGGGGATGAACTGGGGAGGAATGCTTAATTTGCTCCACCCTCTGGCCTTCATTAGTATGTAGACCCTAGGGCCTGAGGCCTATAGTCACACCCTCTACCTGTACACTTTGGGAGGGGCTGTAATGGCCTACATGACTGAACAATGTAGGTCTATGGAGACGAGACTGTGTGTCAGGACCCTGGGTTCTGGGGACGTAGCCAAACTCCTGCCAGTTCTCACTTAGAGTCTCGGGGTTCCAGGCCTATGCCCAACCATGAACCAGGATACCCTTATGCAGTCCCACACTTAACTTTCCTTATTTTGTGTCTTGCTTTCCATAAAATGGAAATCACATTTTATATCAAAGTATTTATGAATATTCAATACAATAATAAATTAGTGAAGCATATACAGTGTAGTTTCATAGTGGGCTCCCGATTTCTTCATCTCTGTGACACTGTTGCTCCCCTCAAACAAGAGAATATAAATAAACATCTAATCATACATAGGAATGGAGAGAGTTGCATTTTCACATAAACAAGTTTCTGATAATTTATTATAACTTAAGGACAGAAATTTTTATGGAGATAGACACATTTTAAATTATAATTTGATTTCATATAGCCTAGAAACCCTAAACAAATCATAAACTACAAAAACAAATATTTACAAAGACAGATGCACACAAGTGTTTCCATTAGCACTGTCTGTCCCCAGGGAACTCACCTGACCTGGAAAGGTTTCTATTCATTTCTAAAATGAAAAAAAAAAATAAGAATTTTCTCCTGAAGGTATTTGAGAAAACATTTCCAAAATGCCTCATTGGTTAAGCCAGAATCCAGTCCATTGATGTTGGAGGCTATGTACTGTGTTATGATAAAAGTAACATTAGAGCCTCAGACTTCAGCTTACCATGCAGCAAACTGCAAAAGACATTTTGTAAAGTGTAACCCAGTAAGTGACTAGCAAAGGAGCATTCTGATGTTAATCAACTTTGGCCCACTATTCTTTTGACTCTTTTTGCTTTATTTTGTTGCTCATATTGTCTATCCAGACTTTCAGCAGTTAACTGGGCATCTGATAGCTGTAATAAATATTGATTTAAAATGACTAAGTTGGCTTTACTGTGATTACCTAACATGATTATGTTTCTAAATGTCCCAAGTATAATCCTGCCCTAGTTTGCCTCCTGTTGCTATGATAAACACCATGTCCAATATAGATTTGGGGAAGAAAAGTTTTATTTAACATTATACATCCAAGTAACAGATCATGAGGGGAAGGCAGGGACAGAACTTAAGCCAGGAACATAGAAGAGGTAATGAAGTAGAAACTTTGAAGAAATGTTACCAACTTATTCCTGTGAGTTTGCCAGCTTGCTTATTTAAAAATATCAGAGCCAAGTGGCAAGGGACAGCTTTTCTCACAGTGAGCTTAGTAGTCCAACACCAATTATTATTATTATTATTATTTTTACTTATTCACTTTACATCTTACTCACTGTCCCTCTCCCAATCACCCCCTCCTGCAATCCTTTCTCCATCTCCTGTCCCCTTCTCCTTTGAGTGGATAGGAGCACTCTGGGTATACTCTGACCCTGGTACTTCAAGTCTCTGAGAGGCTAGGCACTTCCTCTCCCACTGAGGTCAGATAAGGCAGCCCAGCTAGAAGAACATATCCCACAAAAACTTTTGGGTTAGCCCCTGTTCGGGCTGTTTGGGACCCACATGAAGACCAAGCTACACATTAGCTATGTATGTATGTGCGGGGAGGCCTGTGTATGTTCTTGGTTGGTGGTTCAGACTCTAAGGACCCCAAATATTCAAGTTAGTTGACTCTGTTGGTCTTCTTGTGGAGTTCCTTTCCCCTTCACGACCCACATTTCTCCTGTTCTTCCATAAGAGTCCCCAAGCTCTGTCCACTCTTTGGCTGTGGGCATTTGTATCTGAGTAAGCTGCTGGGTGGGGCCTCTCAGAGGACAACATGTTCCTGTCTATAAGCATAACAGAGTATCATTAATAACCAACACCAATTATTAATCAAGAAAATTCCCCCAAACTGCACCCACAGGCTTATCTGAAGAGATACTTCATCTTAAGTTCTCTCTTCCCAAATGACTGTAGTTTGCTTCACACTGACAAATACGAGACAGAAAAAGACCTCTGCGATCATGACATTGATTCTACCTCTTCAGAACCTTCTTAAATAGGAGTATAACTGTTTGGCTCAGAATTGGAAAACTATTATCAGATTGCAGTGTTTGTAGCCTTGACTTTATAATGTGTAAATAGACAATTTAATACCCAGATTTCAAACATCTTTCTGCTAGTTTAATTGACTATTGTCTAGTTGAACTCACAGAATAATGACACTCATATATGATAAACTACAAAATAGATTTTACAATCAGGTAAAATTGGGCTTAAAATATTCAAGTAGCCTACCAAATTTTATGTTTGATGTGAGAAGGTGCTATGCTTGACTACAGCACCTTGAACAATTCTGTTATTAGCAACACATGGCTAAAAAGCATGAAGTAAAAACTACAGGTTCAAACATATAACTGCATCCCAAACATGAACTTTTGATTGCTGATAGTTCTTAGTCTCAATAAGGATGACAAAAAGGGTCTTTAAATGTCCATTAAATTTAAAACAAACTATATGTAAAACTACATGGCAACAATAATCTGTATTTGCATTTATTTAGGTCCATCTCAAAGGATTTTGATGTGAAAGTACTTGTCAAGCTTAAGCTGGGACAGGATATTGAAGTATAAATGAAGATACATTGGAAGAGAAATAGAGGCACAAAATTGAATTGTGCAGTTCAGCCTCTGAGTTCCCTTCCTTAATGTTTCTGTCTACTCTTATTTTTCATGATTTGTCCTGTCTAGAAAGCCTTTTAGAATTCTCTGTGGCAATGGCGTTATTTCAATAGAGACATATCCTATCTATAATAATATGTCTGAAGACAAAGAGGTAAGGAGAAAACTATAGATAGCTGAAAGAACATGATGAAGTTACTTAGCTTGGTAAGAGAACTGATTGCATGATTCTGTTTAAAGTCAATAGACTAGGGTAAAGATGGACTTTTTTTCCTTTGGGCTTACGTAGGGTGACTTGGGGGAGTAATTAAGATCCATAGAAGTATGAGAAACCATAGCATAAAGTAAAATTGGGAATCAGGAACAGAGTTTCAGTGAAGAATGTGAGACTGGAAGGTATCAAAGAGATGAGAAGTCCATGAAATTTGAAAATATGACATTTCTCAGTAAAAAACTACTACAAGATGCAAATTAAGACTGTGAGCATCATTGACACAATATGTTTTTGACTCATAAAAATTCTTCTCTGTGGATCAACTTCATTTATCTGTCTATGTGTGTGTGTGTGTGTGTGTGTGTGTGTGTATGTGTGTGTGTTTTTTTGTGAGCTTTATGACTTTTACATACAGCTTTCCTATCACCTAATTATATTCTGTTTTCTGGAGACATTCCAAGTTTAATATATTCTGATATTTTCCTTAGACTTCACTGGACAGATATAGAAACCTAATTTCCATGTTGTCAAAATCCTTGTATTCGCCTCATTTATAGCATAAGTAGTGTTAGTTGCAATGACTATGAGTAAAACAGGTTGGTATTTCTAACTTATGAATGTTTGAACCGTAGGAAATGCTTTAGTCCTTATAAAAACAAATTGTCTGTTTGTCTATGCATCAGATCATAGATCTCTTCCAGACAACATTGTTTTTCAATTTTCTTTCTTTTTCTAGTGACAGGCATCACTAATCTATTAAGGAGATTTCTATTACATCAATGCAACACTCAAGACAGAACTCTTAATCTGTCATAAATTGCAAACTAGTGAAGGCTAAGACTGTTGCCGGTTTCAAAACATAACTAGTTAAAAAAAAAAAAAAAGACCAGAAAGCTATCAGAGGCTGTCACAACAAAATAGACCATTATTAATTCCAATTGTTCATAACTAGATGGTAACATCCGATTACTGAAGGTATCATATGCTCTGGATTCAGGAAAACTTCCTGAATTGACTCCTCTTGATGGTAATAGGTGGAATACGGAAATAACTCTTTGCATTCCTAGTTATTTTAGTCCATGTTTTATTCAAGCAGCAGAGAAGTAAAACAGTATAGTATCTGTGTCTTTTTTTTTTTTTCCTGGGAAGATCCTGAAATTTATAAGACTGACAAGTTCCCCACCACCACATACACACACACAAGGGTATATAAACAGTAACAATTGCTCTGGAGAAGAGAATCTTCAATCAAGTGATCTACTCTCCAGTTTTCCAGTCTTTTTTTTTTTTTCTTTTTTTTTTTTATTGGATGATTTATTTACATTTCCTATGTTGTCCCCTTACCCCATCCCCCACCACCCCCTCGGAACCCCCAATCCCCTCGCCCCTCCTCCTTCTTCTCTGTGGATGTAACCTCTATCTACACCCCCCAACTCCCACCTCCCCACCCTCAAAATTCCCACCCCCTGGGGCATCCAGCCTTCATGAGGTCAAGGTTCTCTTCTTCCACCTATGCCCAGCAGGGCCCTCCACTTTTACATATTCAGCTGAAGCCCTGGATCCCCCCCTAAGTGCTCCCAGGCTGGTGGTTTAGACCCTGGGAGCTGTGGTTGGTTGGTATTGTTGCTCTCCTCATGGGGCCTCAAACCCTTTCAGCTCTTTCAGTCTTCACTCTAACTCCTCTATTGAGAACCCCATGATCAGTTCAATGGCTAGTTGTGAGCATCTGCCTCTGAATATGTCTGACTCTTGAAGGCCTCTGAGGAGATATCCATATCAGGCTCTTATCAGCATTCACTTCCTGTCTTCCACATCAGCATCTACCTTTGGTGATTGCACATGGGATAGATACTCAGGTGGGGTGGTCTTGAGACGGCCCCTCCTTCAGTTTCTGTCCCTCACTTTGTCTCCATATTTGCTCCCTTGAGTATTTTGTTGCTCCTTCTAAGAAGGACCGAATCACCCTCACTTGGTCTTCCTTCTTTATGGACTTCATGTGGCCTGTGAGTTGCATCTTGGGCATTTCAAGGTTCTAGGCTAATATCCAATAATCAGTGAGTGAATACCATGTGTCTTCTTTTGTGATTGGCTTACCTCACTCATGATGATAATTTCTAGTTCCATCCATTTACCAAGGAACCTCTCGAATTCATTGTTTTTAACAGCTGAGTAATACTCCATTGTGTAAATATACCACATTTTTTGAATCCATTCCTCAGTTGAAGGACATCTGGGTTCTTTCCAGCTCCTGGCTATTATAAATAAGGCTGCTATGAACATAGTTGAGCATATGTCCTTGTTATATGTTCGAGCATCTTCTGGGTATATGCCTAGGAGTGGTATAGCTGGATCCTCGGGTAATGCTATGTCCAATTTTCTGAGGAACCGCCAGACTGATTTCCAAAGTGGTTGCACCATCTTGCAGTCCCATCAACAATGGAGGAGTGTTCCTCTTTCTCCACACCCTCGCCAGCATCTACTATCACCTGAGTTTTTAATCTTAGCCATTCTGACTGGTGTGAGATGGAATCTCAGGGTTGTTTTTATTTGCATTTCCCTGATGACTAAGGATGCTGAACATTTCTTTAGATGCTTCTCGGCCATTCGAGTTTCTTCTGTTGAAAATTCTTTGTTAAGCTCTATACCCCATTTTTTAATAGGGTAATTTGGTTGTCTGGAGTCTAATTTCTTGAGTTCTTTGTATATATTGGATATTAGCCCTCTATCAGATGAAGGATTGGTAAAGATCTTTTCCCAATTTGTTGGTTGTTGTTTTGTCCTATTGACAGTGTCCTTTGCCTTACAGAAACTTTGCAATTTTATGAAGTCCCATTTGTCAATTCTCGATCTTAGAGCATATGCCATTGGAGTTCTGTTCAGGAACTTTTCCCCTGTGCCCAAGTATTCGAGGCTTTTCCCCACCTTCTCTTCTATTAGTTTCAGTGCATCTGGTTTTATGTGGAGGTCCTTTATCCACACAGACTTGAGCTTTGTACAAGGGGATAAGAATGGATCAATTTTCATTCTTCTACATGTTGTCTTCCAGTTGAACCAGCACCATTTGTTGAAAATGCTGTCCTTTTTCCACTGGACAGTTTTAGCTCCTTTGTCAAAGATCAAGTGACCATAGGAGTGTGGGTTCATTTCTGGGTCTTCAATTCTATTCCATTGATCTTCCTGCCTGTCTCTGTACCAATACCAGGTAGTTTTTATCACTATTGCTCTGTAGTACAGTTTGAGGTCAGGGATGGTAATTCCTCCAGAAGTTCTTTTATTGTTGAGAATAGTTTTCGCTATCCTGGGTTTTTTGTTATTCCATATGAATTTGAGAATTTCCTTTTCTAACTCTGTGAAGAATTGAGTTGGGATTTTAATGGGGATTGCATTGAATCTGTAGATTGCTTTTGGCAAGATGGCCATTTTTATTATATTAATCCTGCCAATCCATGAGCATGGGAGATCTTTCCATCTTCTGAGATCTTCTTCAATTTCTTTCTTCAGAGACTTGAAGTTCTTGTCATACAGGTCTTTCACTTGCTTGGTTAGATTCACACCAAGGTATTTTATATTATTAGCAACTATTGTGAAGAGTGTCATTTCCCTAATTTCTTTTTCAGTCTGTTTATCTTTCATGTAGAGGAAGGCTACTGATTTGTTTGAGTTGATTTTATAACCAGCCACTTTGCT
>NW_021604646.1:5090034-5092159 GCF_004785775.1 Grammomys surdaster | reverse complement strand
CTTTTTCCCTTACTGCTTTTAGTATTTTTTCTTTGTTTTGTGCATCTGATGTTTTGATTATTATGTGACGGCAGGTATTTCTTTTCTGTTCTAGTCTATTTGGTGTTCTTTAGGCTTCTTGTATGTTTATGGGCATCTTGTTCTTTAGGTTACGGAAGTTTTCCTCAATAATTTTGTTGAAGATATTTACTGGCCCTTTAAGTTGGGAATCTTCATTCTCATCTATACCTATTATCCTTAGGTTTGGTCTTCTCATTGTGTCCTGGATTTCCTGGATGTTTTGAGTTAGGAGTTTTTTGCATTTTGCATTTTCTTTGACAACTGTGTCAATATTTTCCACTGTATCTTCTGCATTTGAGATTCTCTCTTCTATCTCTTGTATTCGGTTGGTGATGCTTGCGTCTGTGACTCCTGATCTCTTTCTTAGTTTTTCTATCTCCATGGTTGTCTCCCTTTGAACTTTCTTTATTGTTTCTATTTCTAGTTTCAGATCCTGAATGTTTTTGTTTAATTCCTTCTTTGTGTTTTCTTCCATTTCTTTAAGGGATTTCTGTGATTCCTCTTTAAGGGCTTCTATCTGTTTACTTGTACTCTCCTGTATTTCTTTAAGGGAGTTACTTAATTCCTTCTTATAATCCTCTATCATCATCATGAGAAGTGATTTTAATTCTGAATCCTGCTTTTCAGGTGTGATGGGGTGTTCAGGGCTTGCTATATTGGGAGAATTGGGCACTGATGATGCCAAGAAACTTTGGTTTCCGTTGCTTATGTTCTTGTGCTTGCCTTTCGCCATCTGGTTAACTCTAGTGGTACCTGCCCTCACTGTGTAAAACTGGAGTCTGTATTTCCAGTTATCTTGCTTATTGCAGAGCTCCTCAGAGTCCAGAGGTCTCTGTGGTCTTATGCTCCTAATCTCCTGGGTGGAATAACTCCTGGGACTCAGGCCACCTCATGGATCTGGAAATCCTTCTGCTCTGAGTGCAGTGGGTTCTCGATGACTCAGGATTCAGTTTCAGCTGCTCTGAGTGCAGTGGCTCCAGCTGCTCTGAGTGCAGTGGCTCCTGGATGACTCAGGATTCAGTTTTTCAACAGGACAGGAGCAGACCGACTCTGTGTCAGCTGCTCTGAGTGCAGTGGCTCCTGGATGACTCAGGATTCAGTTTCTCCACAGGACAGGAGCAGACCAACTCTGTGTCTGCTCCAGCCCAGAGGACCAGGCAGGGGCAGAAGGGAAGTGGAATTCCGGAGGGGCGGGGTTTGGGTAGCTGCTGTGCCCTGGATGTCCCTGGCTCCCCGATCTATCTCTGGGGTTTAGGGAGTGAGATGGAGATCTTACCAGCTGCTCTGAGTGCAGTGGCTCCTGGATGACTCAGGATTCAGTTTCTCAACAGGACGGGAGCAGACCAACTCTGTGTCTGCTCCAGCCCAGAGGACCAGGCAGGGGCAGAAGGGAAGTGGAATTCCAGTATCTGTGTCTTAATAGTACAGTGTCTCTCTATCACCTGGAAAGTAGAAAGTTGTTAAACTACAAAAATATTTCGTCTTTCATGCACGGAGAAAACATCAGTGTCTCTAGAATATTATGAAAGTAAAGGATGTTTACAGTATATGTAAATATTCTGCTTATCAATCCATTGAGATGACATCTTAGAATCTGTATATGTTATAGTGAGTACCTAAAAGGCTTGTGGATAGTGCCTATGATGTAAGTATCCTGAGCCCTGATAACTAGTCAGAGTGAGGAATGTATTATCCCCAGACAATATCTTTTCTTACTTCCACTCTAAGGTAGCTTTGCCCATCCATGTCTGTCCTATTTTATAGTGGCTAACAATACCAAATAGTCACAAAATTCATCTACACATGAATAATGACCACCAATAAAAGCTCTGCAAAGAACAGACTTGAGGTGTAATGCAGATACATTGCTTGCTCTAATCAGTGAACCAGTGATTCTTCGAATTCCCATTGGTGCTTTAAGGTAAGAAAAAAGAAGACTACATTTACCACCAGTGAGGTATAAAATCTCCTAGAGACTATTGCCTTTCAAAGAGTAGAGAGTTATATTCCCTCTCTCCCTCTCTCTCTCTCTCTCTCTCTCTCTCTCTCTCTCTCTCTCCTTCTC
>NW_021604646.1:5030389-5090024 GCF_004785775.1 Grammomys surdaster | reverse complement strand
TCTCTCTCTCTCTCTCTCTCTCTCTCTCTCTCTCTCTCTCTCTCTCAGTCTCATAAAAGTGAAGGTGATTGTTTCATTTGTAAACATTTGAGACTAGAAGGTTATTTTGAGTGGTAAGTAAAACCAATGAATGATTTTTCAATCTGTTATCCTAAATAGTTAATTCCAACTAAAACTGGTGTATAATCACTTCCAAAAATAAATAAAGGGTGGAGACAGGTTTTTAACTTTCTGAGACATTAAACTATGCATCAACCTAACTAAACACATAGCAAAGACTCCGAAAATTTGCTTTAAAATTATCCTTTTTTTTATTTCATGTGATCATATTTTCGGTTGTTTTTTTTTCTCTCTAATACAACTTAGTTATAAAGAGGACAATTTTCTTTTGCTGAGAAGAAAATATAGTTACTGGAAATTCATGCAAAAGAGACACACAGCTCCAAGTACAACCTAAGAAGGTTTCTTAACTCCTATGGATTTCAGTTGTCAGAACTTCCATAGCAGAGCAATATCACAGACTCCTTTTCATGAAGGATACCTTCCTTGGATTTTCCAAGTATCCCCCTAATCCATCAACCATCTACCTTACCTCTTGTATTTGCACTGAGTGAAAGTAATTGGGCTTTAATCTGATTTGTTCCCTAATGGAGTTAAAATATTTTCAGTTTTCTCCAATACTATTTTCTGTAAGAAAAAAAATTAGTGGCTTTGCTACTGTTGTGACAATTTTATGACATAAAAGTGTTAACTCAGATCAATGCATTCAAGATAATTGACAGAGTAGAAACTGGAGATGTGTTCCTCACACCAATTCCAGTATTTTATTCTTTCTCTAATTATTGTATATATTTATTTCAATAGCCTTTCCACATGCAATTATAAAGGTAATTCATCAGAGTCGTTGTTACATCTGTCAATTCATAAGCAGCAGGAGTCCACCAGAAATCCCCTAAGCATCCACGCCCTGAATCAATGCACTGATTCATACCTGTACATGGGAGAATATAATACAACACGGCATGAGTGACCTACATAGGTCTCTTCCACTGCACTGAGGATGTTATTTATGGAAAGAGTTTTTTTAAGTGTTGATATTTAAAAGATTATTATTATAGGAAAGCCTGAAATAATATTTACTCTATAGCATAAGAATCCCTAATGTCTTATTTAATTCAACAGTCATTAAGCCAAAAGAGCCAGACATTAAATGGAGGGAAGGCCTAATGTCCTTGGAGGATGCTGAACATTAGGAAAGATGAGTCAATGATGGACAGTGTCCTCAGAATATTTATTTATATTTTTAATGATATAAGGAATGTTAGAAAAATAATCACATTTTGCACATATATGTATACATATGTAAAGATCTATACATATATTTGTAAGCTATACATATATGCAAATGTATTACATATACATGTATATATGTACATATTTATGTATACAGATATATTATGCATGAATATTTCACACAGACACATATTCCACTACACACACACACACACACACACACACACACACACATATATACACACACACACACACACACACACACACACATATATATATATATATGTGTGTGTGTGTGTGTGTGTGTGTGTGTGCATGTGTATGTGTGTGTAATGGAACTTGGAATTCTAAGGTTGTTAAAATAAATGAATTTCCTGAGGTCTAGAGAGATGCTTCAGCATTTATGAGTACTGGCTGCTCTTCCAGAGGGCCTGGGTTCAATTACCAGCAGCGAATGACAGTTGTGGATATGAAACCCTCACACACACACACATACATACACACAAACACACACACCTACACCAGTGTACATGACATAAAAATAATTAAATCATTAAAAAAAGTAAAATAGAATGAATTTCCTAATGGACAGAGTGAGGGGCACTAGCAAACGTTTGCTGAAGATGGAAATACCACTACAGAAGGCTAATGACTAAGAATCCATCACAGCAGGAAAAAGTTTGAAGCGTACCCTCTTACACATGAATTCTGGAATAACTGCTCTACAGAAAGATAAAATAATGCACTTTATGCACTGAGGTTTATTTGGAGGGTGTTTCTTTTCTATTCTACAGGTCACTAGTTCCTTCCCATCCCAATACCATCACTGTACAAAAATTCTAAACATCTAATTATATTCTTAAATTTCCCAAGTTTCCTCAGAGCACAGTGTACCACTCACCCTGTAGAGCAGAACTATGTTAAAAATTTCTGGTCTATGGAAAGGTGTGTGGGGGGTTCAGACTAGCCAGGATTACACAGAACGACTCTGTCCCCTCAAAAATAAAAAACAACAAACAAAACCCAAAAATCAAAAACAAACAAAAAACAAAAAGAAAAACAACCAAACAATCAAAAAACAAAAGAAATAGAAGGACCCAGGATTATGTGAAGTTGGCTACACCATGAGTTAAGTGGTTGCACAAGTCCAGTAGCCCCAAGACTAGAAAGATGAATGCTGACTAATACACAAAATCATAGTTTACTTTAGCCTAAATTTCTTCACTGGCTGGAAAGTATAAATAGCAATCTTTGTAAGTTCTAGAATGGGGGAATAATACCACTACTCTGCTTTCTAGATCCTTAATGTATATTTCCTTTTGTATTATTTTTCCACAAAATAATAAAAATTCTCTTCTCTGAATACAAGTAAACTTGAATATTGATTAATTTTATTTTATTTTGGGGAATATATTATGTTGTTTCTTGTTATTGAGAAGATGCTGTTTTCAGCTTAAACACTAAAGAGTCTGCCAAGAAGCATGCGAGTGTTTAATGCTCTTTCCATTCAAATACACTTAGTCATCAATTAAGTTAGTTGGATGGCTTTTAAAAGAAGTTAGTTGTTGTGATGATTGACAGTTTTCTGTGTCTTTGACAACATCTTACGAAATATGCCTGGCTGGTGTACATCACTGACACTTACTGAGATTTATCTATTGTGGTCTCTTAGGAATGCAATGTGATTAAGTTGAAACCTCTGATTTCGGGAAATGTGTTACTATATTCCATTATATAAATAATATTGGCAAATGCTCATGATTTTTAATAATAGTTAAGTATTCATATTATAGAACAAAGCTAAATATGGTCCTGACTTTTACTAATAGTTAAGTGTTCATATTATCAAATAAAAATGAATATGATCCTGAAGGAGGAAACACACTGACAAATATATATTTTCATCTTTAAAAGAAATATTAAATCACTAAATAACATGTCTTCCGAATTCATCAAGATATGGAATGAGAATGAAATAAACACTAGCCAATGTTTAAAAATTCACACTTTGCTGTTCAGCACTAGATGGTTTTCTGCAACCTATTTGGAGTTCTGATTTTCACCAATAAGTAAAGAATATATAGTACACCTGTCAAAGTATTCATGACTATAATAAACACCTGTCAAAATCAACTCATAAGACAATGGGTTTACCCAGGCTTATCATGTCTTAAGCTTCATTAGTCCATGGTCAACATGAGGTACTGTGAGGCAGAATGTCATGGTGGAAGGGCATGAAAGAGCAAGCTGCCCACCCAGTCAATGCCAGGAATCAAATATCCTAATGTCTAATTAAGGCAGAGTCTAAAAAACCACCCAAGTCCAAGTAATTCTGTCATATTATTATCTCCAAATCTCTGGAATTTACCAATGAGCAGTTCTGAGTCCAAAGGATCCAATTAATTTCCAAAAATCTAACACATCAAAACAAAACAAAACAAAAACCCTATAAAATAAGCAAAAACAAACAAAAATAGGCTTTTAAATTATACTTCAATAAGAAAGTGAAATGACCAAAGTGTGAACATGACAGAAAACTTTCTACATTAAAAAATACTTTATGAAAGAAACAACCAGACTGTACTTCACTAAAAAATGAGGTAGAGCTTTGAAAAGGGAAATTGCACTTAAATTGGAGATTAGTTTGAACAAACAAAAGAGAGAGACCATAGACGTGGTACCTAAAGTATTCAGCAGAGTTACTAGCACTCAGTCTGCACTCAGTTCGGGTCCCATTCCAATCAGCCAACAAGTTCCCCAAGGCCAGGAACAAAGCCAGCCTGACACCTGAGGGGAAGATCATTAGCAACACTGCAGCATCCACTCTGAGTTTTCCATGTAGTGCCTGTGAATGCTTCAGCAGAAGTAGCATCCTGTGCTTCTCTAGGTGTGCAGTGTGCATTCCAAGTGGATTTGTGGGATACGTAAACACCTGTCGAAGTTCTAAGGCCCTTGATACAAAATTACATTCCCAACGTAGGGCATAGTTATGACATCCACATGGCATAGACTTGATCAAAGGAAAAATTCCATGATCCTATGTGGGAGGCATTGAACATCAGAGGGAACTTGCCTTTGATAAATGCTTATTTGATATTATTTCAAGCTTTGGAGAGGCCTTACAATAGAAAAGGATAAAGAACCCAAATTTCCATTTAAACAGGATTCTTGGGTTTAAATGCACTTGTTATCAAAGTAATTATTATAAAATACCTTATTTTAATTATTTATTTGTATTGTTTCATTAATTTAATTAATTATTTTGTCTAAATGCACTTACTGCCAGAGTAATTATTGCAAAATGGCAATTACCAGAAATGCTTTTTATTAGTGTTAGGAAACGTAGAACAAAATAAGTCCATTCGCACATAGTTGACCAGTTCTTGACACTGGCAGCCAGTGAGCCTTTTGATGTCTTAGTGTAATAATTTGGTCATCTGTTCTGACCTCACTCCCTTATTCTCTTATTTTTAAAGTCTACTAAAATCTCTCTGTTTCTCTCATCTCTGTCTGTCTCCCTCTGTCTCTCCAGACCTTCCCTTCTTCCTCTTCATAATCATGTGCCACATTTTACAAAGAAAAATTCAAACATTCAAAATTGTTTCCCCATTCATTCAAAAACTGAAATGCTGAATTTTCTATTTCCCACAATGAAATGAAATATTTGGAATCAGGAAATCATAAGATTAGCAATTGAAGTAAATGAATTACTCTTTGGATTCCAAACTCATAATGGAAAATGGGTAAGCATTATGCTTTTTAAAAGACTTTATTTTAATGATTGAGGGAAAGAGAAATACAGGAAGGTCGTGGTGTCATTTATTGTCTTGTGCATCCCAGAGAACTTCATGAAGCTTTGATATTTCCCCCACTTAGGGAGTTGGCTCCACTCCTACCACTCTCAATTCTCAGGGTTTGAGCTCACTTGACCTTACCAGTTCTCCTCTCTCTCTCTCTCTCTCTCTCTCTCTCTCTCTCTCTCTCTCTCTCTCTCTCTCTCCTTCCCACCTTCCCTTCCCTCATTTTTTTTAAAAAAATTATTTTAAATCTTTTTTTGGAGGCCAGTCATATATCCCCCTTCTGGTCTGCCCTCCAACAGTTCCTCATCCCATTCCTCTTTCTCTCCCCATCTTTGTCTCCAACATGATGTCTCTATCCCCACCCCACCAGACCTACCCACTCTCTAGGCCTTCAGGTCTCTCAAGGGTTAGGTGCATCTTCTCTCAACGAGGCCAGAACAGGCAGTCCTCTGCTGTATATGTGCCTGGTTGGTGGCTCAGTTTCTGAGAGATCTCAGGGAGTTCAGGTTAGTTGAGACTGCTGGTCTTCCTATGGGATTATGCTCCTCCTCAGCTTCTTCTAGCCTTTCACTAATTCAACCACAGGGTTCTCTGACTTCAGTCTACTGATTGATTGATTGTAAGTATTTGCATTTGTCTTGGTCAGCTGCTTGTTGGACCTAACTTTGACTTTTTTATTTATTTATTTATTTATTTATTTATTTATTTATTTATTTAAAACTCCAGATTTTATTCCTGTCCCAGTCCACCCTCCGACTGTTCCACAGCCTATACCTCCTGTGGACTCCAGTCTCTTGAGGGTTAGGTACATCTTCTCTGACTAAATCCAGACCCGTGTATGTTCTGTGTATATGTGTTGGGAGCCTCATATCATCTGGTGTATGCTGCCTGGTTGGTGGTCCAGTGTCTGAGAGATCTCTGGGGTCCAGGCTAATTGAGACTGCTGGTCCTCCTACAGGGTTTCCCTCCTCCACATCTACTTCCAGCCTTTCCCTAATTCGACCATAGGGGTGAGCAGCTTCTGTTCATTGGTTGGGTGCAAATATCTGCATCTGACTTATTCAGAGTTTGGTCTTTCAGAGAGCAGTCATGGTAGGTCCTGTTTTGTGAGCTCTCCATAGCCTCAGTAATAGTTTCAGGTCTTGGGGCATCTCCTTGAGCTGAATCCCACTTTGGACTCGTTGCTGGACCTCCTTTTCCTCAGGCTCCTTTCCATTTCCATCCCTGCAGTTCCTTCAGACAGGAACAATTATGGGTCAGAGTTTCAACTGTGGATGGCAATGCCCTTCTCACTTAATGCCCCGTCTTTCTGCTGGAGGTAGGCTCTACAAGTTCTCTCTCTCCAACGTAGGGCATTTCATCTAATGTCCCTCCCTTTGAGTCCTGAGAGTCTCTCACCTCCCAGGTTTCTGGTCCATTCTGGAGGGTCCCCCACACACCTCCTACCTCCCAGGATTGCCTGTTTCCATTTTTTTCTGCATGCCTTAAGGCCTTCAGTCCTTTTCCCCTACTCAATACCAGATCATGCTCCCCTCTCCATCCACCATCCTTTTTTCATCCCATGCTCCCCTCACCCTTGCGGTTGCTTTCTTTTCTGTCCCAAGTGGAACTGAGGCATACTCACTTGGGCACTTCAGCTTGTTGACCCCTTTTTGAGCTCTGTGGACTGTATCTTGGGTATTCTGTACTTTTTTTTTTTTTGGCTAATATCCACTTATTGGTTAGTACATACTATGCATGTCCTTTTGGGTCTGAGTTACCGTATTCAGGAAGATATTTTCTAGCTTCATTTATTTGCCTGCATAATGCAGGATATCCTCGTTCATTTATTTTATTTTATTTTTTTTATTGGATGTTTTATTTACATTTCATATGTTGTCCCCTTACCCCATCCCCCACCCACCCAGGAATCCCCTATCCCCTCACTCCTCCTCCTTCTCCTCTGTGGATGTAACCCCTACCTACCCCCCCACTCACACCTCCCCACCCTCAAAATTCCCACCCCCTGGGGCGTCCAGACTTCATGAGGTCAAGGGTCTCTTCTTCCACCTATGCCCAGCAGGGCCTTCCACTCTTACATATTCACCTGAAGCCCTGGATCCCTCCCTAAGTGCTCCCAGCCTGGTGGTTTAGACCCTGGGAGCTCTGGTTGGTTGGTATTGTTGCTCTCCTCATGGGGCCTCAAACCCTTTCAGCTCCTACAGTCTTCACTCTAACTCCTCCATTGGGAACCCCATTATCAGTTCAATGGCTAGTTGTGAGCATCTGCCTCTGAATATGTCAGACTCTTGAAGACCTCTGAGGAGACATCCATATCAGGCCCTTATCAGCATCCACTTCCTGACTTACACATCAGCATCTACCTTTCGTGACTGCACATGGGATGGATACTCAGGTGGAATAGTCTTCAGACGGCCCCTCCTTCAGTTTATGTCCATCACTTTGTCTCCATATTTGCTCCCTTGAGTATTTTGTTGCTCTTTCTAAGAAGGACCGAACCACCCCCACTTGATCTTCCTTCTTCATGAGCTTCATGTGGCCTGTGAGTTGCATCTTGGGCATTTCAAGGTTCTGGGCTAATATCCAATAATGAGTGAGTGAATACCATGTGTGTTCTTTTGTGATTGGCTTACCTCACTCAGGATGATAATTTCTAGTTCCATCCATTTACCTAGGAACCTCTCAAATTCATTGTTTTTAATAGCTGAGTAATACTCCATTGTGTAAATATACCACATTTCTTTTAATCCATTCCTCAGTTGAAGGACATCTGGGTTCTTTCCAGCTCCTGGCTATTATAAATAAGGCTGCTATGAACATAGTTGAGCATATGTCCTTGTTATATGTTCGAGCATCTTCTGGGTATATGCCTAGGAGTGGTATAGCTGGATCCTCAGGTAATGCTATGCCCAATTTTCTGAGGAACCGCCAGACTGATTTCCAAAGTGGTTGCACCATCTTGCAGTCCCATTAACAATGGAGGAGTGTTTCTGAGTTTTTAATCTTAGCCATTCTGACTGGTGTGAGATGGAATCTCAGGGTTGTTTTTATTTGCATTTCCCTAATGACTAAGGATGCTGAACATTTCTTTAGGTGCTCCTCAGCCATTCGAGTTTCCTCAGTTGAAAATTCTTTGTTAAGCTCTATACCCCATTTTTAATAGGGTTATTTGGTTGTCTGGAATCTAATTTCTTGAGTTCTTTGTATATATTGGATATTAGCCCTCTATCAGATGTAGGATTGGTAAAGATCTTTCCCCAAACTGTTGGTTGTCATTTTGTCCTATTGACAGTGTCCTTTGCCTTACAGAAACTTTGCAATTTTATGAAGTCCCATTTGTCAATTCTTGATCTTAGAGCATATGCCATTGCTGTTCTGTTCAGGAACTTTTCCCCTGTGCCAATGTATTCAAGGCTCTTTCCCACATTCTCTTCTATCAGTTTCAGTGTATCTGGTTTTATGTGGAGGTCCTTTATCCAGTTAGACTTGAGCTTTGTACAAGGGATAAGAATGGATCAATTTTCATTCTTCTACATGTTGTCCTCCAGTTGAACCAGCACCATTTGTTGAAAATGCTGTCCTTTTTCCACTGGACAGTTTTAGCTCCTTTGTCAAAGATCAAGTGACCACAGGTATGTGGGTTCATTTCTCGGTCATCAATTCTATTCCATTGATCTTCCTGCCTGTCTCTGTACCAATACCAAGTAGTTTTGATCACTATTGCTCTGTAGTACAGCTTGAGGTCAGGGATGGTGATTCCTCCAGAAGTTCTTTTATTGTTGAGAATAGTTTTCGCTACCCTGGGTTTTTAGTTATTCCATATGAATGTGAGAATTTCCCTTTCTAACTCTATGAAGAATTGAGTTGGGATTTTATTGGGAATTTCATGGAATCTATAGATTGCTTTTGGCAAGCTGGCCATTTTTATTATATTAATCCTGCCAATCCATGAGCAAGGGTGATCTTTCCATCTTCTGAGATCTTCTTTGGTTTTTTTTCTTCAGGGACTTGAAGTTCTTGTCATACAGGTCTTTCACATGCTTGGTTAGATTCACACCAAGGTATTTTCTATTATTTGCAACTATTGTGAAGAGTGTCATTTCCCTAATTTCTTTTTCAGTCTGTTTATCTTTCATGTAGAGAAAGGCTACTGATTTGTTTGAGTTGATTTTATAACCAGCCACTTTGCTGAAGTTGTTTATCAGGTTTAGGAGTTCTCTGGTGGAAGTTTGGGGGTCACTTAAGTATACTATCATATCATCTGCAAATAGCGATATTTTGACTTCTTCCTTTCCTATTTGTATCCCTTTGACTTCTTTTTGCTGTCTAATTGCTCTGGCTAAGACTTCCAGTACTATATTGAATAGGTAGGGGGAGAGTGGGCAACCTTGTCTAGTCCCTGATCTTAGTGGGATTGCTTCAAGTTTCTCTCCATTTAGCTTGACGTTGGCTACTGGTTTGCTGTAAATTGCTTTTACTATGTTTAGGTAGGGGCCTTGAATTCCTGATCTTTCCAAGACTTTTATCATGAAGGGATGTTGAATTTTGTCAAATGCTTTCTCAGCATCTAGTGAGATGATCATGTGGTTTTTTTCTTTAAGTTTGTTTATATAGTGGATTACATTGATGGATTTCCGAATGTTGAACCATCCCTGCATTCCTGGGATAAAACCTACTTGATCATGATGGATGATTGTTTTGATGTGGTCTTGGATTCGGTTTGCTAGAATTTTATTGAGTATTTTTGCATCGATGTTCATAAGGGAGATTGGTCTGAAGTTCTCTTTCTTTGTCGGGTCCTTGTGGGGTTTGGGTATGAGTGTAATTGTAGCTTCATAGAACGAATTGGGTAGTGTTCCTTCTGTCTCTATTTTGTGGAATAGTTTGAAGAGAATTGGTATTAGGTCTTCCTTGAAGGTCTGATAGAATTCAGCACTAAAACCATCTGGTCCTGGGCTTTTTTTAGTGGGGAGGCTTTTGATGACTGCTGCTATTTCCTGAGGGGTTATGGGACTATTTAGATGGTTTATCTGCTCCTGGTTTAACTTCGGTACCTGGTATCTGTCTAGGAAATTGTCCATTTCATCCAGGTTTTCCAGTTTTGTTGAGTATAGGCCTTTGTAGTAGGATCTGATGATTTTTTGAATTTCTTCAGTTTCTGTTGTTATGTCTCCCTTTTCAGTTCTGATTTTATTAATTTGGATACTGTCTCTGTGCCCTCTGGTTAATCTGGCTAAGGGTTTATCTATCTTGTTGATTTTCTCAAAGAACCAACTCCTGGTTTTATTGATATTTTGTATTGTTCTTTCTGTTTCTATTTGGTTGATTTCAGCCCTGAGTTTGATTATTTCCTGCCTTCTACTCCTCCTGGGTGTATTTGCTTCTTTTTGTTCTAGAGCTTTTAGTTGTGCAGTCAACTTGTTAGTGTGTGCTCTTTCCAGTTTCTTTTTCTAGGCACTTAGAGCTATGAGCTTTCCTCTTAGCACTGCCTTCATGGAGTCCCACAAGTTTTGGTATGATGTGTCCTCATTTTCATTGAATTCTAAAAAGTCTTTTATTTCTTTCTTTATTTCTTCCTTGACCAAGTCATAATTGAGTAGAGAGTTGTTCAGTTTCCATGTGTACGTGGGTTTTCCATTGTTTTTGTCATTATTAAAGACCAGTCTTAGTCCGTGGTGATCTGATAAGATGCAAGGGATTATTTCAATCTTTTTGTATCTGTAGAGGTTTGTTTTGTGACCAATTATATGGTCTATTTTGGAGAAGGTACTATGAGGTGCTGAGAAAAAGGTATATTCTTTTGTTTTAGGATGAAATGTTCTATAGATGTCTGTTAAGTCCATTTGGTTCATAACTTCTGTTAATTTCAAAGTGTCTCTGTTTAGTTTCTGTTTCCATGATCTGTCCATTGCTGACAGTGGGGTGTTGAAATCCCCCACTATTATTGTGTGAGGTGTAATGTGTGTTTTGAGCTTTAGTAAAGTTTCTTTTATGTATGTAGGTGCCCTTGCATTTGGAGCATAGATGTTCAGAATTGAGAGTTCACCTTGGTAGATTTTTCCTTTGATGAGTATGAAGTGTCCTTCCTTATCTTTTTTGATTAATTTTGGATGAAAGTCGATTTTATTTGATATTAGAATGGCTACTCCAGCTTGTTTCTTGGGACCATTGGCTTGAAAAATTGTTTTCCACCCTTTTATTCTGAGGTAGTGTCTGTCTTTGTCACTGAGGTGCGTTTCTTGTATGCAGCAAAATTCTGGGTCTTGTTTGTGTATCCAGTCTGATAGTCTGCGTCTTTTTATTGGGGAATTGAGACCATTGATGTTAAGAGATATTAAGGAGAAATGATTGTTGCTTCCTGTTATTTTTTTTTATTAGAGGTAAAGTTATGTTTGTATCTTTTTTGGGGGTTGTTGGAAGATTACTTACTTGCTTTTCCTAGGTTGTAGTTTCCCTCCTTGTGTTGGCATTTTCCATCAATTATCCTTTGAAGTGCTGGGTTTGTGGGAAGATATTGTGCAAATTTGGTTTTGTCATGGAATATCTTGGTTTCACCATCTATAGTGATTGAGAGTTTTGCTGGGTATAGTAATCTGGGCTGGCAATTGTGTTCTCTTAGGGTCTGTATGATGTCATTCCAGGCTCTTCTGGCTTTTATAGTCTCTGGTGAGAAGTCTGGTGTAATTCCTATAGGTCTGCCTTTATATGTTAGTTGACCTTTTTCCCTTACTGCTTTTAGTAGTTTTTCTTTGTTTTGTGCATCTGATGTTTTGATTATTATGTGACGGGAGGTATTTCTTTTCTGGTCTAGTCTATTTGGTGATCTGTAGGCTTCTTGTATGTTTATGGACATCTTGTTCTTTAGGTTAGGGAAGTTTTCCTCAATAATTTCGTTGAAGATATTTACTGGCCCTTTAAGTTGGGAATCTTCATTCTCATCTATACCTATTATCCTTAGGTTTGGTCTTCTTATTGTGTCCTGGATTTCCTGGATGTTTTGAGTTAGGAGTTTTTTGCATTTTGCATTTTCTTTGACAACTGTGTCAATATTTTCCACTGTATCTTCTGCATTTGAGATTATCTCTTCTATCTCTTGTATTTGGTTGGTGATATTTTCGTCTATGACGCCTGATCTCTTTCTTAGTTTTTCTATCTCCATGGTTGTCTCCCTTTGAGCTTTCTTTATTGTTTCTATTTCCATTTTCAGATCCTGAATGTTTTTGCTTAATTCCTTCTTTGTGTTTTCTTGCATTTTTTTAAGGGAGTTCTGTGATTCCTCTTTAAGGGCTTCTAACTGTTTACTTGTACTCTCCTGTATTTCTTTAAGGGAGTTATATATGTCCTTCTTATAACCCTCTACCATCATCATGAGAAGTGATTTTAATTCTGAATTCTGCTTTTCCGGTATGATGGGGTGTCCAGGGCTTGCTATATTGGGAGAACTGGGTACTGATGATGCTGAATAACTTTTGTTTCTGTTGCTTATGTTCTTGTGCTCACCTTTTGCCATCTGGTTAACTCTAGTGTTACCTGCCCTCACTGTGTAAGACTGGAGTCTGTATTTCCAGTTTTCTTGCTTGTTGCAGAGCTCCTCAGAGTCCAGATGTCTCTGTGGTCTTATGCTCCTAATCTCCTGGGTGGAAGAACTCCTGGGACTCAGGTCACCTCTTGGATCTGGAAATGCTTCTGCTCTGGGTGCAGTGGTTCCTCTAGGATGGCTCAGAATATGATGTCTCCCAAGTGTAAACCACCTTGGTGTCTGCTGCTCTGAGTGCAGTGGCTCCTCTAGGATGGCTCAGGATTCAGTATCTACACAGGAGCAGACCAACTCTGTGTTGGCTGCTCTGAGTGCAGTAGCTCCTCTAGGATGGCTCAGGATTCAGTATCTCCACAGGAGCAGACCAACTCTTTGTCTGCCCCAGCCCAAATGACCAGGCAGGGGCTGAAGGGAAGTGGAATTCTGGAGGGGCAGGGTTTGGGTAGCTGGTGTGTCCTGAATGTCCCTGGCTCCCAGATGTATCTCTGGGGCTTAGGGAGTGAGATGGAGTTCTTACCAGCTGCTCTGAGTGCAGTGGGTCCTCTAGGATGGCTCAGGATTCAGTATCTCCACAGGAACAGACCAACTCTGTGTCTGCCCCAGCCCAAAGCATCCTCGTTCTTAATAGCTGAGTAGTATTCCATTTTGTAAATGAACCATATTTTATAGCACTACATGCCCTTGTAAAGAAACTAGCAACTTAACAGCACACCCGAGAGCCCAAGAACAAAATGAAACAAACACACCCAAGAGGAGTAGACAGCAGGAAATAGTCAAACTCAGGGCAATAATGAGCCAAATAGAAACAAAGAGAATAATACAAAGAATCAACAAAACCAACAACTGATTCTTTGAGAGAATCAACAAGATAGATAAACACCTAGCCAAACTAACTAAAGGGCCCAGAAGCAGTATCCAAATCAGAAAAGGGAGACATAACAAAAGAAACGGAGGTGACTCAAAAAATCATCATATCCTATTACAAAAGCCTATACTCAACAAAACTGGAAAATCTAGATGAAATGGCTGATTTTCTAGACAGATACCACATACCAAAATTAAATCAAGAGCAGATAAACTATCTAAACAGGCCCATAGCCTATAAGGATATAAAAGAAGTCATTAAAACCTTCCAACCAAAAAAGCCCAGGGCCAGGTGAATTTAATGCAGAGTTCTATCATACTTTCAAAGAATCCCTGATACCAATATTCCTCAAACTATTCCATGAAATAGGAACAGAAGGAATACTACCTAATTCATTCTATGGAGCCACAATTACTCTGATACCAAAACCACACATGAACCTGACCATAAAAGAGAACTTCAGAACAATCTCACTCCCTTATTTATTTATTTATTTATTTATTTATTTATTTATTTATTTATTGGCTTTTTTGAGACAGGGTTTCTCTGTGTAGCCCTGACTATCCTGGAACTCACGCTGTAGACCAGGCTGGCCTTGAACTCAGAAATCCGCCTGCCTCTGCCTCCCAAGTGCTGGGATTAAAGGCATGCTCCACCACTGCCCAGCCTCACTTATGAATTTCGGTGCAACAATACTCAAAAAAAATTCTTGCAAACCAAATACAAGAACACATCAAAACTATCATTCACAATGATCAAGTAGGCTTCATCCCAGGGATGCAAGGCTGGTTCAATATATGAAAACCCATTAATGTAATCCACTTTGATTTTTTTTTTAAGGAGAGAAAGTTGATCTTAAAAATAGATAATAAAATTAGGCAGGAAAATGACCAGCCTGAAGTGTTTTTGCAAAATCCTCAGTTTGGAATTACAGCAAATATGTAGTGTAAGCAGGAGCTTTTGTGAGGGTAACGCTTTTTTTAGAAAGGTTCCATTTTGTTCTGTTTGCACAGAATAAGGGTACTCTAGAGTTACACACAACTTTATAGATCTGAATTTTAAGCAGTTGAGAGTCTTATCTATTGGATGCTGATGAGCATCTCCACACATCATTTTATCGCTTGAAAGTAAATCTCTCACTGCCTCTAATCCAGAGTCAAGCCACATAGGTGTCAGGAATCAGAAATTCTGTTTAGTAAAAAATGTAACTTTGATTATTCCTATTTCTTCTAACATTATGATAAAGAGAATACCATTCCATACTTTTAGCCTATCTACCAAGATATTGAACATACATGTTCTCGTCTTGCCTCAAGGTGATCTTATGATTTATTTTGAATATAGTAGATATGATATCCCTTGACTTTCAGAGATAAATTTCAATTAAACTGTGAAATTTTCTCTTCATGACCATTTTTTCAGTGAAAAATACTAAGACAAAAGACCATATGCAGACAAGGATTCTGCAGTTTCAGCCATTCTTCTTGTCTCAGTAGAAATGAAAACCTTGTAAGACAAGCCATCTTGGAATGCCCTGCTCTGTCCAAGAAATGAGTTAAATATATGAAATGAATGAGTCTTTGTGGGACCACCAGGATAACCTCCCGGTCTCTCTTCAACAGATGCGGTTCTAGAGTTCCTGGTAGTTTTGAATTGTTTAGTATTGACTTAACACCATCCAAGAATAAGTAAAAATTTCCTTCAAAATTAACTTAATTAATAAACACAATATCTTAAAACATGGACAAGACTGACAAAAGTTGTAAGGGCATGTTGAAGATAAAAAAAAAAATTAGTTCTTGATTTTGTAAGCCTCTTTCTTAGAGATCAGACATGAGATAAAAAATGCATACTGCCGAACGAAAATTGGGACAGGATTTTTGACAGAAAGTCTTTCATTAAAAAGTAAATGTACAATTACATGCAACATGCATATTCATTTTCTTGCCATACCATAAATGTATATAGTTATGTTCTATCTATATAAATATAGGATGTTTTGACAGATGTGACACTTAAATACATATATATATTCCTATCCATATTTTTAAAGCTCCCATAGCGTCTATTGGTTGCATTTCATTATTTTTCAGTCATGGCATACCCCTAAGACCAAATATATCTCATTTTTAAAATAAGCAAACCATTTTGCTTTCTTGTTAACCTCTGCCAGTGCAATGTAAAATGATTCATTCAGTACACACTCTATGATTATTTATGAGATGCTAAGTAGATGTGTGATGTGCTAATTATTAAGAAAATGTACATTTGGAACCTTCCCAGGTGTCTCTTTCATTCCCCTTTTCCCCCAGGTGTAGTTGTTCTCACTCTGAAAGAACTCCAGTGTATTAGATTCTGTCCGCACTGTACTAAAAGATATTTGAGAGTAAAACTTAAGACAGAAGTAGCTGATAACTTGTATAATCCCAGAACTCAGAATACACATGCAGAAGAACTGATGCACATTCAAGGGTAACTTTAGCTTCACAGTGAGATTCTTTCTCAAAACCAAAAGTACATTATAGATTTTGCCTAAGAAAGAAAAACTTATCGAAAATAAAGTAGTAAGAAAAAAATAATGTTGTAAACTTTAATATCATGGAACAGAAATTTCCAACATTGTTTTAACAAAGAAAATAACTTACCACCCAGTGTGAATTTTGAGTACCACCTAGTGTGAACTGTGAACAAATTGATACTAATGTTTAAAGAAACCAGAAGAAAAGGTTCAGCAGAGAAAGGGACATGATATATTAAAATAGTTATATGACCAAAGCAATTAATGTTTTAATTTTTTAAATATTTTTTGAAATTTTTTATGAAAGGGATATGTTTAAATTAAGATGAGACATTAATCTATGAATTTAGAGACTTGTATATTAGACTCTACCAAACTTTTGCATGAATGTTTCATTTTCTTAATTTTGACCTAGCCTTCATGGGCAAATCACAGCGATCATAGGCAATATTCCTGAGATGTTTCTCACAACTTTATTTTTTCCTATGCTTGCCTGAATTCAACCTGATTAATATCTTATTTCAACAGCTTCCTATTGGGTTCATCTGTATCCAACCTTGATCCCTAATCATCTTAATGCTTGGTTTATTTTTTAAAAACAGTGTCTTAATCATTTCATTCTTTATTTCTAAAAATGTTTACATCTTTTGGCATCAGTCTAAGAATCTAGCAAAAATCCTTTAAAGGTTTTTCCCAGAATTATATTTGATGTGGTTTGTTGCAAGCTTGACACCCTTTCTTATTATGTTAACACTTTCTCATCCTGACAAACACTGGAATTTCCTCAGGCCTCACCAGCCTGCCTAATATTCCAGTGTGCCCTAATATAGTTATATTTATTTCCTTCAGCTTGTAATATTCTGAGTTAGAAGAGTACCAATTTACATATCAAATCTAGATAAACTACGTTTTTTTCTAACGTAATCTACTTTGATTATCATAACTTTCCAAAATTTACGTTAGACACTCTTCTGTGTGTCATTTGTAAAACACTTAATTTTCATTACACAGCAAATTTGAAGAGGGAAAATATATATGCCTTATGACTACCAATAGACCAATAGATGAAGCCACACTGACTTGCCATTGTTGCCCAATGTCTGTTGTTTACCTTAGCACAGACTATTGCTTGGTGCTATGCAGTCTATGAACCTGGGAAAGTCTGCAAGATATGCTTCTAACTCTATTATATGGAAGGTTGTCCCTTCTTAAATATTTTTGTGTGATCTATGCATTGGATTCCTCCTACCATCTAATGCTTTCTTATTGCATTAACTAGGTGGAGTTATATGATATTTATGCAGATTCTTGTCTTGATTCCAATCTGTTTTGGAGAGTTCTAAGTTTCTCATTACTGAATAGGATGCGAGCTATAAAAAATTTGGAGGGGTTGCTTCTTGGGTTGAAGAAGTTCTTTACATTACTAGTTCACTGAGAGTATTTATACTTCAACTGTTAATAATAAGATATCATTTTTAAGTGGTGGTATCTCTTGATAGGGTATATTATATTAGCTTATATTTTATACATAATTTATAATGTTTTTAAATCTAAATGTTTGAAATATACCTTGTAAATAAATAGGTATATATTACATAGACTTTTTACATTTTGTTTATTTATTTATTTTATTGGATATTTTATTTATTCACATTTCAGATGTCATCCCCTTTTCCCATTTCCCCTCCCAGGAAAACCGCTATCACCTCCCCTTCCTACTTCTTGCTTTTATACCATTTTAATTACATGCAAGTAAAAAGATCTAGTTTTAGGTTGAGGAACTAGCAATACAATAGATGCAAATAGTCAAGGAACAAGCAAGACAATAAACACAAATAGTCAAAGAACAAGCAAGGCAATAAACAAAATTCCATGAACACTCCCATGACCACCGTTTCTCAGGACTTAACAGGATGGCCAAAATATCTGAGGCTACTTCTCTGTTCTAGCCCAAAGTCATTTTCATGTCTGAAGCCTACTTCCTTGTTATAGCCTAAGATTTAGAGTCCTTCTTGAAATTACTTCTTTGTTATAGCTCAATATCAGATTAGCACAACTTCATAGGAATAGGAGGCAGGATGGGATAAGGGGTTTCTGGGGAAGAGGGGAAGTGGGGATAGTGAATAACACCTGAAATGTAGATAAAAAAGTATCCAATAAAAAAACAAACAAACAAACAAACAAACAAAAACAGATAATGAAACTGGCTATCATAAACATTTGAGATTTTTTTGGCATCAATTTAACATTACCCATATTACTCGGAGTCCTTATAAATTGTCAAGGACAAGGAACTGTAGAAGGGGCCCAAGGGACTTTAAAATATGTCTTCATAAAATAAAAAAGGAGTAGGTATATCCCCATACACCACAAATTTATTTAAATCATGCTCTTTTTATTTTAATTTTTTTTAATTTGGATCCCAAAGTACTTTCTGATGAGTGTCTATGGCACTCTACAACTAGGCATACTTATGCATAGGTGAAAGGGAAGTATCCACTTACTGGCATAAGGCATGATCCCGATCAGGTATTTAATATGGGGAAGAGGTCGTTTGTGTATTTTTCTGAAGGGTGCTGAAGGAGACTGATAGCTGCCAGAGTGATTGGTGAAACATGCAGATACTGGGACAAAGAATGATGCTGACTGGTGAGCTTGCTGAGTGCTCTGACAATGGTGACTGGGAAGCTGTATTGGACATATGTTTCTGACTCATCTTTGCTTCCCTATATCCCAGATTGAACAAGCTGCCTTGCTTCAAGTTTTTAGACGTTGTGGGATAGAGAATCAGAAAGAAAAGTTATAATGACTCTTGGATTGTTTTTAAATGTGACCAGCTATTTGGACTCAATCATGGACTGGTGTAGAAATCAATCCAATATTGGACATAATAGTCTTCATTTGGAAGGCTGATTCTGGACATTTCCAGAGACATATTTGAAAGTTAGCTGCAGTTCTCTAAGATGTCAGGTTAGCAAGAGTTAAAGTTGAGACTGGATCTGGATTTCAAACAAGTGTTAGTGCATGTGTTAAGGCTCTTTTAATTGTCAAGTTAAAATTACTTTTGTTTCTTCTACAGTATTTAATGTGAGTTGCTTTGATTGTACACTTTCTAAGTGTATTAGTGTGTTGAAACTTGGCATGTCTGTTACTGGGGTCTATCAATCAGCTTTTGTTTTGATATCCTGAGTATTACAGAATATTGGTATTCTGAAAAAAGCTTGCATGTACTGGAAGAAGTGAGTTAGGCTTTAAGCAGAATCAAGAGGGTAGTGGGCTTGATTATTGCTGGTATAACAGCTTTAATCACATTAATTGCTAGCACCACTACTTCTGCAATTGCTTTGACACAAGAAGTTAAGACAGCTATTTTTGTTAATCATTTAGCAAAAAAAAAAAAGTTACTAATGTATTGACTATACAAGAGGATTTAGATAGGCATTTCAAACAATGGATTGATGCTCTTTATCCTATTCAAATATTGGAAGAAGGTTCAGGGTTTAAGAGTAAGGAGCCATCTTGAGTGTCATGCCAAATCCTAATGGAGTTGTTTAAAATGATAGTCTTTATAGTTAGGAAAAAGTTTAAAGATACTTGCAGGATACTTGGCATAATTCTAACACCTCTCTGGATGTTTTAACTTTGTATAGTGGGATTATAAATTTTAAAAATGTGGCTCTGCTGAGCTTTGATACTGCAGATACTGCTGATAAATTTATATATGGCTCAAGGTCAGTATTTCCATTTAGGTCAAGCTTCAAGAATGAAATATATAGCTTGATCATGCTACCCCTTTTTCTTCTGGGGATAAAATTATCCTGCCCATCACATTAAAGCTTGTCTTTAACAACATCAACATGTTGGTAGCCAAAGTACAAGACTTGAAACTGAAGATGGAACCCCAGACAGAGTTATTAAATTAACAGGCTGACAAGCCAAGAACAGGTAAGATTTTGCACAGAGCCTTACCAACCTAAGACAGAAATGCATTGCTTTTGGTAATGCATATTCCACAATGGGTAAGGAAGACACTCTTATCAGAATGACCTAAGACAAGCTTAGTCTTGTTTATGAAATAAAAAAGGGGGTAGAGTCAGAGAGCTTTTGGGGCTGCTTGGCAAGAATCTGACATGGGCCTAGAACAAGGAAATGGGCTGCTTAGCAGGAGTCTGATATGGCCAAAGACAAGGAAGTGGGCTTCAGGCAGGAATTTGACATTAGACTAGAACAAAGACGTAATTTCAGGCAGGATTCTAAATCTCAGGCTAGAACAAAGAAGTAATTTCAGGCGGGAATCTAAATCTTAGGCTAGAACAAAGAAGTAGGCTTTGGGCATGAAAATGACTTTGGGCTAGGCTGGGGAAGTAGGCTCAGACATTTTTCATCTTGATAAACTCTCAGAAACTGTGATCACAGGAATGATAATAGGACTTTGTTTATTCCCTTGCTTTTGACTATTTGTGTATATTGTCTTTCTTGTTTAATGACAAGTTTCATCAATTTTATTGCTAGTTCCTCAACCTATAACTGACCTTAATACTTGCAAGTAATTAAAATGGTACAAAAGGAGATTGAGAAAAAATTTTTTAACAAGTATATACACATCAAGTTTCAGTAAAACTAGATTAATTTAGAAAAATTATCTTTTGCCTTGGCTTACAGATATGGAATATGGTACTTCTGGTAGTAATGGTGTGTGAAGCTGAATCTGAGAAACTGAAAAGTAAGATCATGGACATCTGTGACTCAGAGGCCAGGCTACACATTACTACTTTACAGAGATTTCTATTTCTCTGATTTGACAAGGTAATTAAAACACCCCATTATTTGATCCAATTGACTGATACCTTTGATAAACTATGAAACCATGTAGATGACATGGTTTTCTAACAGAATACTTCAGGGTTAATCATTAGAATCCAACAGAAAATCACTCTCCAAAGAGGTCCATCTTTTTCTTAGAAGATCAGCAAACATAGTATGAGACAGCTTTTTATTTGACTTTATTCTTTATTAAGAGTCTTGTGCTGCCGCACGGTGGTTGCACACGCCTTTAATTTCAACACTTGGGAGGCAGAGACAGGCAGAGTTCTGAGTTCGAGGCCAGCCTGGTCTACAGAGTGAGTTCCAGGACAGCCAGGGCTATACAGAGAAATCTTGTCTCGAAAAACAAAACAAAACAAACAAAACAAAACAAAACAAAAAAAGAGAGAGTCTTGTGCTTAATTTTTCCTTTATCTTTCCCAGTAAAGTTCTGAGTTTTATTTCCTCTTGCTTTCTGCTTAAGCTTTAACTTTATTGGGTAATAAAATGGTTGACTTGTGACCAAATGGGCTCACCATGTGCGGTAGGAAGAAAATTAGTTATAAAATAATTGCTAATCTTTTGATACATGAAAGACAATTTATATAATGTAAATATGTTAAAAACAAGAGATTACTCAAAGCACAGCTTATTAGATAAAGATGAGTTCATAGGGATGATTAGTTGAAGATATTATGACTCTTAAGGTACTTTGACATTTGAATATGGATTCTGAGAACAAGCTGATAAACTATTAGAAACATATATTTACGTGTGAGTGTAAAGATTTGAAATTTGAGAAACTTTGTTGACTTTGGTGTCCAGCCAGATATAAACTTCTAGGTGTTTTAGAAAACTTGAACTATATTCAAACACAGTCAAAAGAATGACCTCTAGTGAACAACGTGTTATTGAATTGTGACAGAAGATTCAGAAACAAACAAACAAAACCAAAAAAAGAGAAACAAACAAACACACCGACAGAAGGCCTTTTACTTCAGGTGCATTTCATTCCCTGGATTGTTCTTGGACATGACTTCATGCCTCCTGTGACAAAGATTTGCATTCAATTTATAAGACAAGTTTATTCTTGTTGGATGTCAGAATACAGCTATAGAACCCAATCTGATCAATATACCCTGAATCTGGATATGGCTTTCTACTTTGCTGTCATGCTTTCCCAGATATAACCTTTACCAGGTGCCGGGCAATTGTGTTTCAATTGTTCTGTCCTTTGAAAGTTCTGGGAAAGGCCCCTTTACTAATATCAAGTATGCACTTACTGGTGCTAATTTACATGCTTTTTGGGGGACCATTTTTTTCCTAAATTGAAGCAACTTTTTTTAGGTTATTGCTTTCTTTGTTACATTTGTGCTTAAAAATACACTGAAACTAAAGTAAGTTTGTCTACAGTATTAGACTGTAGATTTGCTTCATTTTTTAGGTACTTAGACTTCCATGTGCAGACAAGATCTGCACAAGTTAGCTGAAAATTCAACACTCATTTGTTATCTATGTTGTCATGAACAATTATTAGATCTCTAAAAATTTCAATTTTTATTTTTAAACAGGACATGATAAATTTGTAATGATATTGCTCAGCACCAAAAGCAGTGGTGTATTTAAAAATATTTTCATAAAAGATACATGTATATTTATAGCAGCTCCTATGTGTGTAGATGTTTAAGTCTGAGCCAGAAACTCTCTACAATGATTACTGTAGCTGATCATCACCACAGGTCTCTTCTAAAGTCTTCCTTTGTCTCCTAGAACATTGTTTCCAGAGTGCAGTCTTCAATGAACAACTTGATGGGAATCAGTGATGAAATAACCAGCTTCTCTTTTAGCCTCAAGTCAGATTCCATCAAGTCTGTCAGACAGAGTCCACGGGCCTGTGCCCCATAGAGACAACAGTTAACACATTCAGGCATCATTCTTCTATAAGCTTTCTGTCTTCCCACCTATTTTACATTCCTCCACTAGTATTTACTGAGATCAGGTCTCAAATATTCTGCTTCAATTCCAGTGTTTGTCTTGTCATCTGGTTAAAGGACAGTTCAGGTAAAGAGACTAGTTGACGAATGTTAGTTGTCAATATTACTTTTTAGAATAAGATTAATTTCTTTTGAAGTACTATCTATATAAATTATCTATCAAATGTACATCTCACTAAGGTAAAACCACTTATGATCTTGAGAATATCATTGTTTATTTAAAACATGGTTAAACACGGCGAAAAAATGTATCATAGTTTTATTTTTTGTATCTGTGTGTGATATGGCCAGTAAAAATTGCAATGAGATAGTTTGCCTTCAGACAGACCATATGCTCTTTCTGATGTTCCGTAAAGTAGCATATTTTCCAATTTAGCAAGAACAAACTACTATTTAACATTGCACTTGTTTCTACAAAATCCCTGGGGATTTTCTTCTCCAGGAGCAGTCTGGATGACAATTAGGAGGTGAAGAAGTGTCTTTTATATTTATGATAACAAATGGTTTTGTTTGTATCTGTATTTTCAGCATCTTAAGAAATACCCACCCAGGGAAAGTACACAAAACCATTTGCTAAGTGAATGACTGAAAGAATGCCATACCTTGTCTCTCCTGTTTGCAAATTCAGTGGAATATTGAAACACTATAGCAAAGGAAGGGGTCTGCTGAGAGCCTTACTGAAGCCTTCTTTTCTAGTTTTTCCAGATGCACAGATGGTTATGTGGAATATAGAGAAAGATTTCAGTCTTTACAATTCTGGCAGGATAACTGAAGAATCACAGAAATAATGGGACTTAGAAGCAGGCTCACATTTTATGTTATATAAGTTGAATTTCTGATGACGTGGGACAGTGACATGACTTCTATAATTTTTCTTCCACATTTTGGTTACATTTTCTAAGCAAAAGGAACCTAAGAATTTGAAGGTAAGAGAACCATATTTAAGGTATGTCTAAGGTTTTTCTAGATCCCACAACTACCCACATACCCAGCTCCACGCCATATTTTTCTCTATAGAAATAAAATATGCAAATAAATAAAATCAAACAAACCAGAATAAAAAACAAAACCAACAAACAAAACATATGATGTGCACATGCATGCACACACCATAAAATCATTCATTGGAAAGCTTACAACACAATTTAAAAAGAAAAAAAAAAAAACAGTAAGACCAATCAGGTGGTAATGTTGCATGCCTTGAATCCCAGCACTCGGAGACAAGAGCATGTGAATTTCCGTGAGTTTGAAGTCAGGCTATTCCATATAGTGAGTTTGAGACAACCAAAATAACAAATCTAAATTTTAAAAAGAAAAGAAAGGAAAAGAGAAGAAAAGAAAAGAAAAACACAAGCAAACACACAAAATTTAAAATAAAACAAGCAAAACAAAAATAAAATGGTGAGACTAAAAATATCTAACTAGAGAAATATTAAATAAAAGTCTACAAAATTACCATTGAGTTTATTTTGTATTTAGCCATCCACTTGTGAGCATGAGAACTACTCTTGACTTTTCAAAAACCTGAAACTAGATAGGTGATGAACCTAGGGGGAAAACAATATTTTTCTACTGTGAGGCAGATAGAGAGTGCGACAAGAGAAACTGGCAAAGAACTGGCATGGAACTGGCAATGTAGAGCATGTTCAAACCTGAGAAATCTCAAAGATTGAGACAGGCAGGAGTGGAAGTAGCTTGCTCCTAGTTTCCATGCCTGCCTCAGAGTATGTAACCAGATTCCCCTAACCAGGTAGTTACAGGTAGTAAGTCACATGGCACAGAACTTGGAATTCTAGATTATGCAAATAGAACATCACAAGCATCTTAGTGTCAGTCAACAGAATACCCCCCCCAATACCCCAAGGTCCCTAACCACATGGAATAAAACGTGCACATGTTATTTCAACAAGGGTTGTCTGAAACTAGCTGTTCTTACTAAGTTGTATTGCTTAATTTAAGACTATTTCACTCAGAAGTTCTCATTGTTGAATCTTTGGGCCCACCTGCTTGCTGGCCAGGCTCATGCCTCTCAAAGAAGCTAGCATTAGAACACAGTTCCTAGACCTTACCACAGCTGGCACAGCCACACTAAGACCCTGGATCCCAGACCTGGTGCTGACAGCAGAGACACTTTACTCCCCCCTCCCCCAAGAGGTATAAATTTAATTTGGCTTTTCTGGCCTTAAGAGAGTTCTGCAGTCAAGGGCACTATTGTACTAGACTCTGCTTTAATCCCTCCTGGCCTACTATGCAGCAGTGTCTGAAGCCCTGAAAGAAACCGACTGCATGCCACACCCATTCTGGACTTTGCCCTGTCCTCTCCCATCTGGTGTACCACAAGCATGCAGACACCTCAAGGAAGAAAGGCCGAACCCGGAACCACATTCTGCTACTAAAGAAATATATTAATAAGTTGGCCCATAACAGCAGTCTACCGTACCCAAATGGTAGTGTCTCACTCAGCCTTCAACGTGAAACCGCTTTCTTCACATGGTAACTACACAGAGACCCACAATTAGACAATATAAGTAAGTGAGAAAATTTTGAATGCTCAGTTCTAAATGGGATGTCTTCATCAAATGTCTCTTTATAGGATTCAGGGAACTATGAGGGAAAAGAATTAGAAAGATTGTAAAAGCTGTGAGAAATGGATGAGTTAATGTTACAGAGTTCCTATTTCAAAGTACAGATAAGAGAGAACATTCTTTTTTTTTTTGCCTTTTCTTTTTTTTTCAAATTTATTTATTTATTTATTTATTTATTTATTTATCTATTTATTCATTTTTATAATTTATTTTTTCTCAAATCGTAATTCATTCACACAGGGGTTATAAACACAGAAACACAGGATGTGGGGAAGGGAATGACACTGGAGTATGGGTGATCAGGGGGAATACAGATATCTTCAGAACCGAGTATCGGCTGGGTGAAGGTTCAGGGGACAAGTCATTATGATTCTGCCTATGACTCGCTTGTTTTTATCTAAGTTGGTATTGTCTGCCCAGGCTACCTATTTACAAGGTCTATGACTACTCAGGCTTGTAAATTTCCACAAAAGCTACCTGTTTACATTAGCTTATAGCCATCTGTTTCAATGTTTTTCCACTGAGACCCAAGACTTGGTGTTAGTATACATGTATGACAGGCCTATTGCTGATTTTAGGCCTATGGCTGATTTTAGGCCTTCAGTGGGTAAGCAGGGCTGCCCCTGACTTCTCCTCCCTTCTCTAAGTATAGAAGGGCTGTGGGAATTCTAAACTTGCGAAAGCAGGGATAGAGGCCTGACCTCCAGTATTTGAAGGGGACCTTGTAATGGATCCAGTCCCCCTGTCGTTGTCCAGTGAGGCATGAGGGCCATACCTGCCCCGATGTCTTTTTCCTGGAGAGGGGATAAGAGAGAACATTTTTAAATTGACAATAAATGGAGAATAGTCTCCACACAGTAAAATCAAGCTCAGTGATAACTCATTTCTTATCCACTATAGAAGATTCCAGAAGATAATGATAATCCTCCTGAGAGCTGGAAATAAGATGACAAATTAAATAATTTGATTTGTTTTATATTGGGAAAGTTAAATCATATTTTTAGAGATTACTAGAAGAGATCCAACAAGGAATCTTGAGTAAGACAGATATTAAAATACAAAATAGAGTATGAATGAACAGAAATTCAATAGGAATTAAGAGAAGGCAAGAAAAAAGTAATCATAGCTGAATTGGGTAACATTTTCTATATGAGATCCTTCATTCATATTGGAGCATATAATAGGCAAAACTCTACTTAAGGAAAGGTAGGTTTATTTTGGCTTATTCTTCAAGGGGAAATAGGTCAGCATGGCAGTAAGTGTTGGCAGCAGGAGCCTGGCTGTTTACATATACAACAATCAGTAAGCAGAAAGTACACAGGAAGTGGGGATGCTTGTAAGGGCTATGAGGGCTATAAGCCCTAAATCGAACAAATCCACAGTCCTAGTGACATACTTCCACCCATGAGAATTGAGTTTCTCTAACTTCTACAACTTTCTTAAATGTTACTACTAGCTGGAACCAAATGATTAGACACAAGAGGTGACGGGGAGCCTTTCATATCAAAGTACATTATTTTATTGTTAAAAACAGTTAAAGCTTCAGGGAAAAAAGACGCTACTAATTTCCCATTAATGTATATAGGTAAAATGTCTGTCTTGTATCAGTCAGAGTCAGAAATGATAAATGATATGTCTGTGGGTGTATGTTAATAGGGTGTGTCCTTTCATACAATACAATATTCACTGAAGAACAGTAATTTTAGCTAGATGTCATTGTACACAATTGTAAATTCAGTCTTTGGAAGATGGCGGAAAGAGAATCCACAGTGTCTAAGAGGGTAAAACAAAACTCTTTTATGTAGTATAGTTGTAAGCCCGAATCATTAAAATCATTATATTGCTTCAAAAGCAACATAAGATAAACTAGAAAATGTTAAAGTGAAACATGATAAACAGACCATTCTATGGCTATGTTAGGTTCAAATATACAAACAATTACATAGCACAATGATACCTCTAATGCTAGAATAGAATATTAGATTTGCATCACTGATTAGAGCCAAAAATTGTCTGGGTGGAGTTTTTCCCCCTGAGATACAATGTTACAATGTGTTTCTATGAGAAAACATTTTAGAAATTAGACAAGACTAGAATAAAGAGGAAGAATCTTGATCAGTTATTCAAAACCTTCATAACCCATAGAGGCAATACTAAAAGTATAAAGCTGAAGTTTAGGGAAAAAGAACATAACAGAGATACTAGTTGTGATATTTCCATGTTAACTAATAACAGTAAGTGAATAACTGAATGGTTGAACCCATAAGGCAGCATTACCTCATGCGAAGTAGTAAAATTTAACCATATAATACACTATTGTATGTAAAGAAAGGAGCAGAATATTTGCCTCAGTATTGTATCAAGTTAAAACAACCCAAACACCTGTAATACACATATACACATGTTACAATGGTCAAAAACAGTATGGTAGTGTTACCTGAAGATAGGGCCCATGATAACAATTTTACTATAGAATCATAGAAGTGGATAAATAAAATTGTAATGAAATACAGCGACAGTAGCAAAATTTGTTCTAAGTTCAAGCACTTCATTCTGTGTGTTCAAGTATGTTTACATGTCTGTATGTCCATGAATGTACTTGTGTGTCAGGGTGCATGTCTGTGTATATAGTGTGTGCGTGTGTGTGTGTGTGTGTGTGTGTGCATGTGTGTGTAATCTTTTCCTCTATTGTGTATAAACATTTGTGGTGGGTGGAGGAGGGAAATTTTATTTTGTTTGAATCTGCAGTCTATGTCTCCCCTGAGACCAGGATACATCTCATAATTAGTAATCCAAACCACTTGTCTGAAAAGTGAGAAAATCAATATGCTAAACTGCTCTCAGTGTGTGTGTCTTAGGGCTTTGCATCCATGGCACAGACTAGAGCTTGTTCCGCCCTCTGCTCTCCCTCCTTCTGCTGCGATTATTCTCAGCAGCACGGTCCTATCAAGTCCTCCACTCATGGAGTCTTGACAATCACACAAACTCTGTTTGCATCTGTCAAGCATAGCCTGAGAAACTGAATTCATGCAAATGCTGCCTGTCAGCCTCTAAAAAGAAGAGAGGGACTCTGATTCAACAGATGGCCAAATAGACATCCTGGCCTGATGTTTCCATTTCAGTAGAAAGTGCATTTAGCCATTTACTCTGACTTCAAAACCACTTTTTCTTTTCATTTTACCTTAATATTTTACTTATACTCCCTCATGTTTTATCTATTTTGATAATGCTATCAGTACAGAGAAGATGATTTTTTAGAAAAAAGCGTTTCCTCCATCATTTTTAATGGCATTACATAACATCTTAATCTAAGGTGATATATCCATACTGGCATGGTTGAAAAACTGCTTATTTTCCAAGCAACAGCCTCTTCATCTCTTCAGGATCCTAGTGAGTCTGAGTGGTCAGTCATCTAACTTTTTTTTGCCCCATTGACCCCTGTTTTGTGTCTGTCTTTCTCCTTTTATCACTCAAATTTATTTCCACGCTGCTTCCTGCCACAGCACTTTCACGAACTCTATTCACAGCTCTGATGACTCCCATTCCGAACATTCTATCACAGATAATATCTGGACTTCAGTGAGATCGCATTGTGGTAGCAATATCCCTACTAATGAAGTAAATTCTGCTATAATTGCAAATCAACATGCCTACCTAAGTGCTTTTATCTCCGTTTTTATTTTATTCAAGTCTGCCTACCAAATACAAACAGCAACATAAGGCTTCAAGTGTTACAGACCCTGTTTATTTCAGTTACATTACCTTCATACACTCCAGACCCTATCACAAAATTACACAGTTATTCAAAAACCATACTATGCCATCTGGCTTTTGCTAGTTGAAGGTACTGAAACTTTCTCCATAAATGGGTTGTTTCATTTTTCTTCATCAAAAAAAAATTGATTCATGAAACTCTGAATTGCATGCCAGATCTGAAAAGCACTAACAGGGATATCTGTATGTGTACTAACATTCCAGATATGATCCTGGTCCACAGTTGCCATAGGCATCAACAGTGCTCAAAAATACAGCATTGGGTTGAAATTTATTTATCTATATGACCTGACATCATACAGTATTTGTCATCCTTCCCCCATTTTGAAGACGAGAGTTCATCATCTTTTTTGCCCTTTTGTCTTCCTGGTTTTTTTAAAGCAAATTGTCACCAAATACATAACATAGACCATCTACTCATGACATTTCCTGTTAAGATTCCTGTTAAGATTCTGTATAATGTTGACTAAAGAGATATCTTTGTTTTTGAGGGCATTTTTTGCTCATGCAGGAGGCACATGACAGCTGATCGTCCCATTTGTACCTCCATTTTTATTGAATCCCAGACCCTTTTCTGACCTCTGTGAACTCCACACATACATGGTGCAAGCATGAATGCAGTGAACATTCATGCACAGTATAAAATACACATTGAGAATTACCTGTGTATCAAACAAAAAAAATCCCAAAAAACAAAAAACAAAATAGAGAATTCCATTCCAGCAAAATTTCAAATGTAGAATGATTAACTCCATGTCTAGTGTACTGTTTGGAATTACCTGAATTCTTATTAACTGTAATTTCTAGCAAATCACACTAGTTGGTATATAAAAACTAAGCTAAGAATTTCTCCATGTGATGGTCTATAAGGATGATCAACATGAGGAGTGAAATAGGAGAGAGAAATAAGAAAGGATAGGGAAATGAACTGAGGGTTAGGACAGAAAGGTGGAGGAAGGCATACAGAGACAGAGAGAGGAGGAGAGAGGGAGAGGGAGAGGGAGGGGGAGGGGGAGGGGGAGGGGGAAAGAGAGAGGAAGAGGGAGGAAGAGGAGGAGGGGGAGGGGGAGGGAGGGGGAAAGGGAGAGGGAGAGAGACATGACAGGCAGACAGAAACAGAGAGTGATATAAAAACAGACACAGAGAGACAGACAGAGAGAGCATAGCATAGCATACTTTTTTCAGGCAGATTCATCTCCCAAAGTGTCTATAACTTCCCAAGAGCAGCACCACCAGCTGGAGATCATGCTTTTAAGCAGGAGGCTGCAGAAAATATTTTATACTCTAACCCTAAAAGACTTCAAATGCTAACTTGCATTTAAACAGACAGGCACTGGGGCTAATCATCACTCCTTCAAAAACACATTCTATTTTTCTTTAGTTTTCACAGTTCACTGGAGCCTTTAGAATGTTTATTATTTAAGGAATCAAAATAAAGGAAAAAATATATAAAGAGACAAAACTTACCAAGGTTTTTTTCTTACTTTCTTCAAAAATAATTGGGAAGTTTTTATTTTGTTTTCATAATAATTTTTCATTGGAAAAATAGCACCATCATATGGGAAAAATCATCCATCTTGATCAGAGAGACATAATTAACATGAAATATTAGAGAGTGACTAGTAAAACCTAAACATCCCATCCAGAGAATCCTACAGTGAGGAAGCTGCTTGTTGACAAGAAACTCATAAAATAAATCTTGACTTTGAAACCTTAAAGGATACTTAAATAAAATCAAGGAAAACCAAGGACATAGACAACCCAGGCTAGTGAATTAAAACCAGTAAGAATCTCACATTGAAATGACTAGTTTAGCAAAATGCTCTAACAACAATAAACCAAATAGGGACTTATTTCATACACTGAGAGAATGAACAGCAGCCTGCATAAATAAGAAAAGCATACACATTGTGAATGGTGAAAAAATCCACCAGCCTGTGAATATTCCCAAAAAAATGGAGAACACACAACGAGCTCTATACTTCAGTAGTGATGTTTACTATTATTAATATTTCTATTAAAGCTAACTACATTTTTAAGAAGTTAAGAATTACTACATGCTGAATCTGTATGTTACTTGAAAAACTACACATACATTAATACGTAATGAACTGCAATGCACAAGTTTATATGATAAAGAATATTCTTCTTTATGTAGACTTACCTTACTAGTCTTGGATCACACTATACTACTGTTTCTAGCTATACATAATGTGTACTTTATTCTATACAACATTTTGTAAGACAGTTCATCATGTATTTGAGTCTTTGTGTATTTAATAATTGTCCCCACCCAATAACAATCTTAGTGACACTGCTTTTGTTAAAAAAGGTATATATTGTGTTATGTGCATTTTCAAGCAAATAGAGATAAACTTTGAGTGCACAAACATGCATAAAAATGACAATGTATATGAAAGTTTCAGAGTGCATACTTAGTAAAGCTGCAAAATAATTTTTTTGAATTTTTTAAAATACTGTTTCTACTTCATAGAATTCACTCAAAACAGCAATATTATCATTGCCAAGAAATTACTGATAAACAATCACTCTTAAGTATAATATCCTGGTCATTGTTTGTGTGGTAGTTAAAATTAATTTTAACACTTAGCAAATGATATTGGCCTTCCATTATCATAGACATAGGATAAATGTCACATTGTAGCTACTTGCAAGATTTTTATATTAATTTTTACATATTGCTTAGAGATTCACTAAAACATACCTTTTTTCAATATTTAATATACCTAATAATTCAACACATACCTAATAAATAGCCAAATAAAATATAAGTAGCAATTTCTAATTCTGTATTGTTTATATTTTTTCAAACATTGAAGGATGTTTTTATATAGTTAAATACATATTGTAAATATTTAAATATGCATACTTATATAATAAAATAATCTTCTGGATGAATTGCAAAATATCTAATTATGAAAGAAGATATCTATTTGGGTTTAGTAACAAAATATATCTGGTGTAATTATTGGTATAAAATATTTTTAAAGTATTTAAGTCTAAAATAAGTGTATTTATAAGATAAAATTTCGAGAGATTTTCAGTCAGCTGAACTTTTTTATCCTCTGAAAAATCACTGTAACTTAGAATATTTAAAATGAGTCCTATGACAGTGTTATAGCATACATAAATTTATTGAAATAGGTAGCAAAGAAAAATATTCAATATTTTTTATTGATGTGAATAGGATCAAGTATTCATGATTTCAAAGTATCTGTGTTTAATTCTAATTACCTGTTCTAAAAGAATACAAGACACACAAATGTACATTAACAATTTTTATGTACCATCTGGTAGCAATGTGTCTATGCCAAGCATGATTGTGTGTGTGATTATTTTAGACTGTTTTCTTAGCCTCTGATATAAAGTACTGATAACTGAAAAACAGATCATTTAAGATGATAAAACTAAATTATTCCTAAGCTAAATGTATTATGCATTTTCCAGCTATTTCTATTCACTGAAGCAGTGACAGATAGTCTGAAACTTAAATGCTTTCTGAAAGAGTTTTCTTGGGCAGGAATTAACTTATATTTCTACATTCTCCATTGCATCAAAGCACAGTTTTATGTTGGCCATGATTCAATTGTAAAAGAAGAGCCTTTAGCCCAGTATACTTCTGTCCATATCATAACACTGCCTATCACCAAGAGGGCAGTAAGCATCTGTTTAGATATGTGGTCATGCCTGATACAGATCTCCACCAAATATGTGGTGTGTTTGTGAGTGTGTGTGTATGTGTGTATGTGTGTGTGTGTGTGTGTGTGTGTGTGTGGTGTATGGTATGTGTGTGTGTATGTGTGTGTGTTTGTGTGAGTGTGGTGTATGTGGGGTGTGTGTGTGTGTGTGTGTGTGTGTGTGTATGTATGTGTTTACATGTCTGTGGGGGCAAGAGATATAAATGGAGTCTTTTTCAATTGCTTTCCACTTTATTTTCAGAGACAGAATGTTCCTTCTAACATAGACCTCAGCAATTCTGCTACAATGTCTAACCAGTAAATCCAAGGGAATCTCCTACCACTGTGGCCCACCTCTGGGACTACATGTTCTGCTGTGGTTATTTGTTTTCATAGGTACTGTGCATCAAACTCAGGTTGCCATTCTTTTCTAGCAAGCTCTTAGCCAACTGACTCATCTTACTAGGCCATGATTAAAGAAAATTTTATCTTCTTACTGCTTCATAGTGCATTCTTCATAGTGAGCATTCCCAAGTTCAAACACAAGAATTTCCACAGCAATAAATAACTACTCTCAGAAACATCTCGAGAAAATCTAAAATTTCTAAAAAAGGTTTCCAGTAGCAAGGCTGGGTTACATCAAATTGAGTTGTTGGCCAAGCAGGTCCCATGGGAATTGTCAATCAACCCAGGCTTTTGCCAAGAAAGTGGCTTGCTGCTTAGAAACTGACAATGTGGCTCCATTGTCCAGAACAACACCCACACAACTCACTGAACATTGAAAAGTCGAGTTGTTGCCTATATGAAGCCTTCAGCATTACATTCTAGTTCTAGCATCTTTGGTGTGGGAAGATACTATGGAGGTGACCACAAGAGAAATATCCAAATCAACCCAGCCAATGGTTGACATAGAATGTGTCATTCCTACAAGATACACTAGAACAATCAAGGCATAGAAGTTGTGGGGATAGCTAATCAATATCTGATTTGACTTAACACCCACTCAACAAGTAGTAACTGGTACCCTTGGCACGGTAAGCAAGAACCAGAGACAAAAGCCAATACTATTTCTCTAAAAAGTAAAATAAATAAAATGACTTCTAATGATATGCTATACTCATAGATTAGTGCCTTACTAAGCCATCATTGGAGAGGTGCAGCAGAAAACCACAGATGCAGAGACCCACAGCCAGATATTTCCCAGAGAAAGAGTCGCTAGAAGACATACCTTTAAATGCAAAATATAAGATTCCTCCCCCAAGAGCTCTGACATCCCTGCACTTGAGGGAGAAAAATGCAAGATCAAGATGGGACGGAGGACACCAGGAGAATAAGGCCCTCTGAATCAACTAAGCAAGGTTTATATAAACTCACAGAGACTGAAGCAGCAAGAACAGGGCCTACATGGGCTGGACCAGTCCTCTGTATATTTACTATAGCTTTCAGCATTGTATTTTTGTCAAACTTTGATTGGGTAAACAAACGGTTCTCTGATTCCTGCCCTTGCTCCTGGGTTTTTTTTCCCCTTCTTTTGGGTTAGTTTGTCTAACCTCAGTGTGATGGTTGTTGCTTAAACTTATGAACTATTTTTTTCTGTTTGTTTATTATCTCTAAGAATTCTGCTCTTTTCTAACGAGTTAGAGAAAGGGTGTGAATCCAGAGGGGAGGGGGATGAGACGTAACTAGGAGGAGTAATTGGAGAGGAAACTGTAATCAGGATATATTGTTTGAAAAAAGAATCTCTTTTCAATAAAACCAATGCTATGGCATAAAAATTTAATAAATTATGCTTGTGCACACTAGAAAACACTTTATAATATCATGTAATTATATTGCGTAATTCTGTAATTCAATTAAATTATTGGTAAATTATGAGTTCTAAGCATCTTTTAATGGCACAAAATACACATTAATAATTGCATTAATGTCTGTAAAATTCTTTCAGTTTAGGCAAGTGTAACTACTCTCCATATTTTTCTTACATATTGGTTTAACTTTCAAGTTAGCTTAAATTTTTACTTGCTTGAGAAGAAATAAGGTCAAATTTAATTATAACCTTTCATAGCAATTAGAAAAGAACATTAAACTTATCTTTAAATTATTGAATAAAACAAACTCAATTTTAGGCATACATTTGTATGACCTTATGGAAACCACTTTAACTTTTTAATCCTGTTTTTTATCTATTAAGCAAGAATTTACATAAGAAAGTGTTAAAATTAATTTTGATATATTAATTATAATATAATACATATATATTATAATGTATGCTCATTTTCTAACCAAATGTAGTAGATTAAGTATAAAATATACTTATAGTTAATTTTTTTGCTGTAATAGTGTATTGAAAGCAATATGAATATGTCTTTTTTGAAAAAGAACGACATGAAATAGTGTTTTTTTTCAGTGAATTTAAAGACTTTTTTTTACTATTCTTTACACTGGCAACAACGCATGTTTCTGACTGAGAAAGAGTATATTATTATTTATATACAAGTTAAATTGAATATTTCCTTTTAGGATTTGAATGATTGAGGCAACACTGAAGAAAAATTATTGTTATTCTGATAATCATAGAATTATATAAGCACAATGTGTAAGTATGATCATAGAAGTGTATATGTTCTCACCTTACCACAATCATTTTAATTCCTTAGTATTATAAACTTTCTCATGGATGACAGGATACTGAAGTTAGTGCTTTTAGACTTCAGGCTGAAAAATAGCTCGTAATGAGCATTAAGAAGGTCAGGTGAAGTCAAGGAGATCTTTTAATGAAATTAATTAAAACCCAGATAATGAGCAGCTTTTTAATACAAGAAGATGGAAAATGATCGTATCTTAAATCCTCTATTTTTATTCATTTTTATCACTTTGAGGAAGAACTGAGGAAGATTTTTTTTTAAAAAAATTATACATATCACTTCAAGTCTAAAACAGTTACTCTGTTCCTATGAAAAGAGAAGTTCAAAAATATTCAATAATTTTTCACAAGTTGATAAAGTTTTTCTTTATTAACTGGTACCTTTAAAAAAATTAAAAAGAAGAGAATTCTAATTATAAGCAGATTTTCTTATAACTGTTTTGTTCCAATGGTTTTCCAATGAAGTAAATATCTGTTAACCAACATCCACAGAAGAGAATGCAAACTTCAAACGTAACTTCCATTACTCTACAAGTAAAAAATTTAAGCCATAAGAACACCTATGTCAAACATTTTCCATATAACACTAGGCTTTTGCCAAATACAAATGTTTTATACATATTTTCAAGCTGACAGACTGTCTTATTTGCTCTGTGTTGCTGTGACAAGTACCTTAACCAAACCATGTCAGGGAGGAAACATATATTATATCTTTATTTCATGTCACAGTACATCTTTGAAGGGAGCCAAGCAAACACCTTGAGGCAGGAGCTATCAGTCATAAATCTATACAATCTCTTATAGATATTGCTGAGACCAATCTGATTTAAGCAATTTTCTGACATTCCTTCTTCCAACATGATTCTAGGTTGTATCAAATGACAATAAAAATGAACCAACACAAGTGACCCCTTTCAACTTGATGCACACACATATGACTTTTAAACTATAATATTCCCTTTATTATTTGTTACCAATATCTTGCTAATGAACTGTATATATAGGAAAACTTAAAACATTTCAGAGCCTTTAAAAACCTCTTCTTTGAAAACCCATTGTTTCTTTAATAATCCAAAATATTTTTTTTCTGTAGACTACTATGAAATCAAAAACATGCTTGTTCTATGTAGCAATGATCAGGTCATATTTAGAATCAGGTCAAAGCAAATCCCAAATCCAAAATTAAAAAAAAAATAATCTAAGTTCTATACTTCCTTATCCAGTATCTTCAACTCATTCAAATTCTTCTGGGCTCCAAAGGCTTGATGCTGTGGCTTAAATGAAAATCACCACCATAGGCTCATAGCTAGTAGGTGGAACTATTTGAAAAGAAGTAGGAAGTGCGACCCTGTTGGAAGAGATGTGTTAATGAGAGCAAGAGGAGTAAGCTTTGTGGTTTCAAAAGCCTCCCACCTTTCCTAATATACCTCCTTCAAATGTTCACGATTGTGATTAAGACTTCAGCCCTCGGTGGTTCCTTTTTTCCACAGCCCACGTCTCTATCTCTGCCATCCACAGCATGCACCACAAATGATCTGGTACAGACAGATCAGCTCTACCCCAGAGCTCCCACTGTTCTTGATAGATGTTTTATGGTTTTAGGAACTGTCAATATCCTATGTCTTCACTGTGGCTGAGGCTCTCTCTTCAGCAATGGTCTCCATTGGTCCCTTTTCAGAGACTCCAACCCTGCCCCAAAGTACCAGGTTTTCTTTGTTTACAATGCTCTCAACAATTTTTATCATCTAAACTCCCATAGTATAGCTCAGTTACCTCTAAACACTCATCAGTTTTCTTTACTCAAATTTCCAAATATTTCCACATTCCTTATCCAAAATAACTTAGTTGAGCCTATCTCAGTGAAACTTCACTTGTCATAATTCCTATCTCTGTTCTTAGTTGTTTTTCTATTACTGCGATAAACACTATAGCCAAAAGCTACATAAAGGGGGAAAGGCTTTATTTAAACTCATACTCCGGTGCAATAGTATACCACTGAAGGGAGTCAGAGCATAATTTCACTGCAGAAGCTAGAGAAAAACCACAGAAGAATAAGGCTTACTGTCTTTCTCACATATTCTGACATATTTAGCTTAACTATAGAGGCCAGTAACACTTGCATAGTAGTAGTGCTGTACAGAGTAAATCCTCCCATATCAATTAACCATCAAGAAAATGTGCTGAAAGCCTGAAAACAGACCAATCAGATCTAGAAATTTTCTCAACTGAGGGTTCCTCTTCACATATGACCCTATATTGTATCAAATAGATGCTAAAAGCTAATTAAATTATTACCATCCTAAAACAGTGGAAACACTTTATAATCTTTAATACTTTTAGTAGAAAAATCTTTGAAATAAATTTTATTTAGATAGACCAATGTAAATCATGAAGCCAAAATTGTATGCCATAAAATGAACTAAAACTATAAATCTTGCATTCATTCTCAATTTAAATATTTAATCTTCAAAAATACATGAAGAAAGATGTTCTTTAATATTCCACTTTTTCATTTTTTCTTTTTACTTTTTTATTGGATATTTTATTTATTTACAATGCAGACATCATTCCCTTATCCCATTTCCTCTCCCTAGAACTGCCTATCCCATCCCCTTCCTCTTTTTTGCTTTTATACCATTTTAACTACATGCGTATATTAAGGACAGTTTTAGGTTGATGATCTAGCAATGCAATAGATACAAATAGTCAAGGAACAAGCAAGACAATAAACACAAATAGTCAAAGAACAAGCAAGGCAGTAAACCCAATTACATGAACACTCCCTTGATCACTGCTTCTAAGGGCTTGCTTATCAGGATGACCAAAGTATCTGAGTCTACTTCCTTGTCCTAGACTAACAACCATGACTTTCTGATATTACTTGAAATACTGGTAAGAGTAATTCTTTAAAGCTAACAACAATGGCTACCACAATGTTTCAAATGAGCATAGACTTCCTAAATTCCAGCCAAAGCAGTGATTCACATCTGTAATCTTTGCAATTCCAGTGTAAATATCACAACATATTTTAATGAACAGTCAGAAAAGAGAAAACAGCAATTCTCCAAATCTCTTCTACAATACCAACATGGCCATGGATCTAAGAAACACTAGCAATTTAATGCTTGTGTTTTTAAAATTATGAAATACTAAACAAAACTGAGCTATTTTGACAATATGTTACTACCCATCCCCAGTATACTGCTTAAGAATCCCTGTCTACACTTAGTACTTTACAGTTTTTACTTTATCTATATTGTAATTCTGCTTAGGGTCTTATTCTTGGGATACACTATGACCAAGACAACTCTTAAAAGGCAAACATTTCATTGGTGTTATCTTACAGTTTCAAGGGTTTTTGCCATTATCATCATGGTGGGAAGCATGGCAGCAAGTAGGCAGACGTGGTGTTTGACTATCTGAGAGTTCTACTTATTCATCCACAGGCAGCAAAGAGGACTGTCTTTAGCCAGCAGCCAGGAGGAAGTTCTAATTCAGTACTGGGTGGAGCTCAGGCACAAGAGACCTCAAAGCTTATTCCCACAGTGACACTTCCTTTAAGAAGGCCATACCTCCATTCGGGCCAATCATTCTAATACATGAATCTCTGGGGCCCAACTTGTTCAAACTATCACACTTTTATATAATTTTTCAACAATTATGATACCATGTAAAATAATAGCCTGCCTGTGGCTTTTAAAAATCATAAATATTAATGTTTAAACATAACATTAATGTTATGCTTATTGTTTTATAAAACATGTTAATTTTTCAGTAATTTTTTAGTAAGTATTCCAGGAGAATGAGGCCAGGACAGTTAGGTGTTCTCAAGTTCTGAATTTCTTTATTAGGCAGAGAATGCCATGAGTTTGGGAATTCTTGCCCTGTTTAAGAAAGCAGCTAAAATGATGTTTCTGAAAATACACCACATTTATTTATCCTACTTTACAACCTGAGTATCTGAATCTCCATGTTGTGAAATCCTAACATGAAATATTTTGGTGCTGATGCTGATGCTGATGGTGGAGACTTGTCAAAGAGGTACAGCACAGCATTTTTAAGAAGCACCATCCAAGTTGCTGCTAACCTATTTTGTAACCATAACTCATAAACCTGACAGAAAAAATGTTGGGACAGTACATTTTTCTAAAGATACAACATAAATTTCCCCATTGTATAGCAATCTGTTATATTTTATGTATTATTAATGACATAATTATTGTGAGCTATATACCATACTTTTTCAAAGTTTATTAAGGTTTAAATCTTTTTCCAAAGTTGACTAAAGATATAAACAATTCAAGAACCCAAGGGAATAGAAATATGCAACAACCCATGAATCTTTTCTCCAGCCTTCCCTCTACTACATATTAATATTTTCTACAAGAAAAATATCAAATATTGGTGACTCCTATCATAACCATATTTTCTTTTTTTATGTTCCTCTTCTCTCCATTGTTAATGTAAGATTGTCTGTACCAGTTTGTGTTTAGCTTCTTCATCATATACCTGTTTGCCCCACTGTCCAGGAACAGTATCTAATCACTCAAACCAGAGGACTTTTTTTTCTTACCCACCTTCGAATTATGTCGGTGAATAGTGCTAAATATATATCACCTTTCTTCAGTAGATCAAAAGTTGGGGCACAATATTTTTTACGCCTTCTGTTTTCTTTATCTTTCTAAGAAGTACTCTTTCACTTTTCCATAAATTGTAATACTTCTCTATTTAAAAGCAGAAAAAAAAATTAACCTGGGCATGGACTTTAGGTTCCTCTATAGAGAAAGAAAAGTTTCCAAAAAATCAATTTTTCCTCTAGAAAAGGTGAAGTCATGTAATTTGATAGGATGTCCTTGGCTTCCTAGATTCTAGAATTGTCTTTCATATTAGTATTTTTGAAAGTTTTGATGCAAATGCTAATTTTCATTGCAATCTTTCTCTTTCCTTTTACTCTCCATTCTTAATCTCTGCCTTCCTGACTAACTTCATCACAGTTGCTGAAAATTCTCCCAGGTTTGACTTGTATGCCCAGTATTTTGTAGCAACTCTTGACAACATACATTTTTAATTAGTAAGCCTAAATAGTTTTATTTAATTAACACCAAAAACCAAAACAGTCACCAAAAAGGAAGAAAATAGTTATTTCTCCATAGAGCATATCTGTCATAACATATATTATTTGTTGCCAAAGTTACCACTGTTAGGCAAACTGGGAATTCTTCCACAAATGAACTTCTTTGGATGGAAGCCTATTAATAAAAATAAACAAGTAAAAACAATAAAAAGCAGAAAGTACACCCTATTGGATAAGGTCTTAAGGTCTATTTCACATGAACTCCTTTCTGTAGCATATTTCAATACATGCATGAACTTCAAAACTTTCATGTCACGTAACAGTGTGGGGACCTTTATCTTGATGTGGCATTAATTAGCACTAAATATTTGCTGAATTGTATGTTGACAATGATTTACAGAAGATCCCATAAGATAGTGAAGAAACAGCCATGGTCATGTGTCAGTCATACTAAACAAGGGAAATTCCATGGTGGAAGAATGAAAGAGGGCTTTGGTTGTCCAGAAAATGGAAGGCTCAGTTCTTTCCTTAATACCACTTAAGCACTTGTGAGGGAGGTGAGGATTAGACACATGGGAGCTCAATCAGCCTCCGCATCTTTTGTGTGTGTGGAGATTATGCTGTGGTGACATTATTCCTTTGTATCTTCATTCAAAGGCTCAGGGCTCATTTATATGCTTGATTGAAAGGTAGTGAGAGCTTGTGCAGGCACACCATGGAAGAAAGCTGGGTCGGCCTGAAAACAAAACAAACAAACCCAATGCAACTTGAAAAGGAAAGAAAGGAAGAAATGAAGAAAGAGTCTTACAGTGGGCACAAAAGCTTAGCTCTGCAAGAATGTTAAGAACGTTTCTTAGCCACTGAATTTCAAATGAGATTGGAGAAGCATGTGTTGAGAGGAATGAAGCAATTTTTAGTGACAGAGTTCAAAGGAGGTGGTTATGCCTCTCGAAATGGACTCTCAATCTCCTTTACAGATATTTTTCTCTTAGAAATAGAGTTCAGTTGAGTCCGTCACCTAAACTTTGGAGAAAATGGCCTGTGAAGTTGAAGCATTTCCTTTAGGAAAATCCTCCATAATAGTAATTACAAGCTGTATTCATGGGGTATTCCTCAAATGTTTATTTAATGACAAAGTATACGAGGAGCTAGAGGGACAAAACATGATATTTCAAAGACATTTACATGCAATTTGTGTTGCAAAATGCTATGTATTATTAAATATATTACTTTCAAGTATAAATGTGGCAATAAGTTTAACTTTAAATCCAAATGTCTGTATGTATGTTTAACTTACAGATCAGATAACAGATTTGTTATGTTGCTTCATAAGCTATTCTTTTACACAGAAAATATATACAGAAGATTATCTAAATTAGGGATGTAGAATAGGAGATTTAGCTCGATTTTTATACTCTTTGCCTAGGATTCATTAACCATGGGTTCAAAACCAAGCCTCTCATAAATTAGGTATGGGGCATATGTCTTTAAGTCTACCACTCTGAGCATTATCAGGTACAGGCAGAAGATTAAGATTCTCCAAAATGTAATGAATTATAGGGTAGACTGGCCTAAAAATTCTTACAGCTGTACCCCTCTCCCCTCAAAAACTGTATTAGATGCAATTTGTGATTGAAGTTTCTGTGAAGGGTGACATTGAGGCTGTACCTCATCCCTCCTCGTATGTTTTGGATTGGACAAGACTTAAATAGTTATGAAAATAATTTATCTCCATCTGCCTTTTGACTAGAGCTTGAAAAATTATGGAGACTTATAGCACCTTTTAGTGAATTTAGAATACATTGCTAAAATAGCATAAATCATTATGCTCAATATACTGCTTGTGACAATATTTTGAATTCTATTACACAACAGATACTCACTGATATTTTCCATACAGTGTTATAAGCAATGGGAAGAGAGGTATCTTAATCATGAGTTTCATCTTTGCATTTTATGATGGTTTGATGCTTTACAGCACAAGGCAGAGATATTCCTTCTAAAGAGTTAGCTAATTTTCAGAAATAATTATAAAATTCTTGTCTGTGAATGAGAATGTGCATTTGCAAACCAACTAATATTATGTTGCTACCTTGATGTTCTTTCTTTTGGTAGGTTTCTCTAGTCCTGGACCACTGATGATATACATTCATACACCAGGACCATAATTAAGATATCAAAGAGTACTCTTATTTTCAGGAGACTAAATACATTATATATAAATCACCCATTTGCAAATATGCTCCTATACTGACCACACTTGTTTTATTCTTTCCCTGACATTACCTTGTGTAGATCCATGTGGCCAGGCTAATCTCTTCTTCTTGAAAACTATGGGTTGCAGCCTGTATTCCCTATGACTATATTCTTGAATCACTGGCTTTTTCATATTTCAATAAAAATAGAAGCTGGGCATGTTCTGGTAATCAACTCTATGTTGTCTATAAGAGTGTATATTATGTTTCGATGAGCAGAGGCTGTTAAAAATGCTAAGAAAAATGAACCTGATGATTAAGAGAGGCATTCTTGTCAGAATGACCTAAGACAGGCTCAGTCTTGTTAATGAAATAAAAAAGAGGAAGAGGTGGAGAGCTTTTGGGACAGCTTGGCAGGAATATGACATTGGCCAAGGACAAGGAAATAGGCTTCAGGCAGGGATTGGACATTAGGCGAGAACAAGAAGTAATTTCAGGCAGGAATCTAAATCTTAGGTGAGAACAAAGAAGCAATCTCAGACAGGAATCTAAATATTAGGCTAGAACAAAGAAGTAGGCTTCAGACATGAAAATGACTTTGGGCTAGGACAGGGAAGTAGACTCAGATACTTTAATTATCCTGATAAGCCCTTAGAAACAGCGGTCATGGGAATGTTCACATAATTGGGTTTAATGCTTTCGTTTTTCTTTGACTATTTGTGTTTATTGTCTTGCTTATTTCTTGACTACTTGCATCTATTGTATTGTTAGAGCCTCAACCTAGAACTGACCTTAATAAATGCATGTAATTAAAATCTTATAAAACCAAAATAGAAGAGGGTGGATGAGATAGGAGATTCTAGGGAGGGGGAATGGGGAACAGGGATGAAATCTGTATTGTAAATAAAATATCCAATAAAAATTAAAAAAAAAGAAGAAACGGAGAAGTGTGAATTGAACATGAGAGAAGTTGTCATGAGATGGGACATGTTGAATGGACAGAAAGGTAGAGACACTCTGCTACAACAATGTTGTGTAGATGGGGGATTTTCATATGACCTGATATGTTTAAATCTCTGAGTTTCTTTATGATTTTTGTTCTTAGGCTTTCTTAGTACAAACTGCATTTATAGAGACACTCTCTAATACCCATTTCTTATTTCAGATTTCTAGAAGAAAAAGCAAGCACTCTGATTACTAAAATGTGATGCTAACGATGGTCACATATAGTATAAATAAAGTGTCTGAATACATTTATTTGCTTAGAAAATTAAAAACTGTAGCTAACCGTCAAACTGAAAACTTATCTGAGCGGTGACATGGTCACTTTGATATGCTGTTCTGCCTGATTACCACTTCTCTTCCAAAAAAGAAAAAAATGAAGTAAGATAGCTGGGAAATATGAGTGACTTCTTTTTCCTCTTTTGATTTTAACAAAACCATCTGATGAAGTATATCCCAATCATCTTACAAAAGAAAATTAGACGCTGGCATCACTGCCTGTGGCAGCAACCCCTTACCTAATAAAATACCTTTTCACTAAGGATAAATAAGAGTATATTTTACCAGTCTGAGTTTTTGCTTTTAGAGAGTCATAGACTTGAGTTCAACGGAGGACTCAGAGCTGGTCACAGCTGCACATGCCAGGGTGATTTTACCTCATAATGAGAATAGCTCAATGCAACAGGAAAAGCAGAACATGACTATTCACTAGAAAATGCTCAGATCATTATTGAAAATAAAAATAAAAGACTATTACCTAGAAAATGTAGAAGATATGAGAAAAGATGTCCTGAATCACAAAGCTTTTTAAGAATAGCAGATTCATCCTTGATTATGAGCAGTTAAATGACAAGCTCCATGATGAAATATTTGGCTAAAAAATTGGCAGCAACTTATTGACCAGATATTGCAAAATATCAAAATAATATCTTAGCCCATTTTCACCAATTATTTCAGAGAATTTCCTCCTATTATTTTCAGTTAAAAAATTATGATGGAAGTTAAAACATTGCCTATAAGCTATCAGATGCTCCAACCTTAATTATTAACACAGGTGAAAAGAAAATATGTTCACACAAAAACGTATACATAAGTTTCTAGAACAAGTTCATTCACAAAACTCACAGTGAATGGAAAAACTCTGTGTCCATCAACAGGCAAAAGAGAAAAATATCTATTTGTTCTCAAGGTATCAGAATATGACACAGCAGTCTCAAGGAATATAATGGAAAATTGCAACTACTGGATATAGGAAGGAGTTTTGAGATGTTTAGGCTGAGCAAAAGAAGCAAACTAAGGTTTTCATTCATGGGAATAACTTATTGATTTGGGATGAATAACTACAGGTAAATAATTTTCTGTGGTACCAACCAGCAAAGTAAGAGCATATTGAAAAAGTAGGTATAAATAAGTCTTATAAGAGATAAAGATATTCAGGACTTTAAATTTGGTGGAGATGTTACTCACACATTGAGCCACTAATTGTTATCAAGTGGATCCAGTTATTTTTAATTATAGTGTTCTGGATTTAAATATAAGCAAACTATTTTATTGAGACAGTGATAAATTAGAAAAAAAAAGGATGTAGTCCCTTCTGCTTAAGATTTACAGGGAAGAGGACTTGAGCAGAATCTCCTGTAAGTAGCAGAGACTACAGTGGGATTCCTGTTTTGTTTATTTAATTTTCTTTTTCTATCCCTAAATCATTTTCTCTTTCCACCCAATACTTTGCTGGAAAAAAAACCCCTCAATTTCTTAAGAAATTTGTTCTCTGAATTTGCAGAATTGTAACCATTTTGCATAGTATTTATTATGCTATTAACTTTCATATTCGGATGTCTTCCAGGTTCCTTACGGTGCTATAACTTTTAGGTTGGAGACATAAAAATAAGACATTTATTTTGAAAACTCATCTGACAGGAAGTCTTCAAATTTTATGTGTGAATTTTTAGAAGAAGCTGCTGGAGAGACTCATATGATATAAATAAGATATGTCTTGCTTCATATTGCCCTGCTAGAATTATGTCAAGCATAAATTGAATTTCTAGGACATCTCAATAAGTACTTACAAGTTGAATGTGTGGTTTTCCTTTTCAGTTGCCTCAGTAGTGACTTTGTATTCTCATGATCCCTTTCCTAAGGCATATGGTTAGTCACACAGAGATCCCAAAGTGCTTCCTAATCTTACCACATTATAAATCTACAGAGACTGAAACCACACAAATTTTAGCAAGGGTTTCAGATGTTAAGATATTAAGTAGCAAGCATATGAATGAATAAATAGGGAAAAGACACTCTGGATGTTTTTTTTTCAGTCAGTGGGAAATTTTTAACTAACATCATCATATATGTGACAGGTGGTTTTGAGATAACTCTTTTAGTCTTTCCTTCCTATTTGCATTTCTATTATGTAGTAAGGATTGCTACCTCATAAGTTTACAGCTATGTAGTGAATCAATACACAGGCAACACTGATTTTCTAGTAAGGCTTTCTTGTGATTCTGAATGGTAGTAATAGATGAGAACCAGGAAAGGTGAAGGAAAATAAAAGAGGATGATGAGGAAAAGTGAATGGAATTTAATTGAAAGAAGTACCAACTATCATAGCAAAGATTCACCTTGGCATGACCTGCTCATCTTAGTAGCAAATTCTATCCCAGTCTAATACTCCACTCGAATGAAAAATACAGTGATTGTAAGAAACAAAACTGCAACAACAAAAAAGAAAAAATAGGACAAAAAAGAAAGAAGACCTAGTAAGTAAACGTTCCTGCTGAATATAATAATTATCATATCAATGTAAGCTTAGGAGAGGAAATTTAGGTGGGAAATTAAGAATAAAAAGTTTTTATGAAACTGTGACTTCTGCATGACATCATATTTAAGATAAGTAGATTTCCATTTATATTACAGGTCATGTTCTCATTAGATCTACATCATTGGGGATTTAGCACAAAATATTTAAATAAGTGAATCTTTCTTTCTCACACAGTCAATGTTAATAGTCGGGGTACTCACTGTACCCAGTTGGCTTTATTAGGTCATATGAAACACATTGTGTTTTTAATATCATTTTATTCTCTGGCAACAAATTTAAATTTTTATTTAATGTACTAGTTTAAAATTTATATTAGTATCATCAAAGAAATGTTTAGTGTTTATGTCATATTTGTACTTTTAACATTCTTAAATCTTAATGCCATATCAAAGTTATACTTGAAAATATACCCTGAATTATCAGAGTAAAGAAAAAGAAAGAAGCAACCATACCCTAAAAACAAACAACAGTGCTAAATGATTGATCTCTCTGAAAAACATAAAAATATTTCACTCTAAAGAGTGTGTCACCCACTATGCAGGATGCTCCCTAGATTCTTAGGGCAAAATATGCTGCTATCCTTGATTTATTTCTGTTAGTCAAACTCAATCATAATTTACACTGATATTATGATTCTGGCTGTACAAAACGTTAAAGTCAATTTTCACATGTATAGTATTAAGGTCATATTGTATCTATCCCATTTATCAGTGTCAATTTATGTACAATATATTCAAGTAGGAAGAATTGTTTAAAGACATTTCATAATATGTTCTTGTTCTTCTGAATCAAATCAAATTCTCTTATAACCAATAACGTATTAAAATTAGCAATACAATTAATATTTGTCCTTATGTGGTTTCTTTCTACCTTTGCTTTGTTGGAATTGGAAACCAACCCATCACACCCTGTCCTGTCACATCAAGTCCTCTTCTTTGAAACCCTTGTCCTCTGTGGTTATTATACTCTTTATATTCCAAAGTGGTTAGTTAGTCCCCCAAAATGCAGTATGTAATGTAGAAGAAGATTTGCAGCCAACCTGGGCTGTATCTCAAGTTTCTAGACAGTCTGAAGTACCTAATGAGACCCTGACTTCAGGTAGCCTTTGTGAGATCCTCCACTGAACTGATTTCAATGATCCTGCAGCTTTGGGGACACAAAATTGTGTTTCTGGTGAACAGATTTCTCTGTCCATTGCAGGAAAAACTGAGCTTCTACTGTCTTTTGAGTGTACATTAAATTTTTACCTGGACATACCATTGAGTTCACAGAGAGAAATAAGGACCAGGCATAGTCAATTATTTTTTCTAATAAGCCATAAAAATTGTTTCAAATTGTGAAGAAAAAAAGTAAAATATGGATTATCCTATGTCTAAAATGAAAAAAACTCATACTTTCACATCTACTTCTGAGTCTACAAAAAATGTAAGGAGAGTAGTGTTCTGGAAAGACAATACCTTGGCTGAGGCTGAGTAATGTCTTCCCCTTCCAAATGCCAAAGCCATGCCTTTGTCCTCTTGGCACAGGCTGTTTACAGGGACTGTTTATCATCCAACTTTCCTTGTTTCATTTCTGACCATTTTTTCTGACTCCTTTCACAATTTAAAATTACCTGTCTACTTCCTGGGACCTGGTGGTGACAGCTGAGATTTATAAGCATAAACTAATATTGCACTGTCCTTTTCTTCACACAATTAACACAGTCATGCACACTTTATTATCAGCCTTTCTCACCAGAGTATTCTTTCTGAAATTGGCAATCAGCCTCAGTTTACTCATGATTTCTCTCCTAGAATGATAAAGGAGAATTGTGAGTTCCTTAGAACTATCTGAATGTATAATGAAAGAAAATCTTTCACTTACTTTTTGGCATTCATGATATACATTGTGATATCACTCTATCTCCTATGATAAAGAAATGTCAGGAAATGTATAATCATCTATTCAATGTCAACAAAGCAGTCAATAAGTATGTGTACCACATGTGCTCTGATGGTGCTCAACGTTTTTATTTGTAGTATCTTAATGGAGCTTCCTTCTTACACAGTGATTGTCCAAAGTCAAGAACATACACATTGACAACAATAAATCACCACCAAATAAATATTTCCCTACTTAAAAACCAATGACATAGATATAAGGAGATGAGCTGACATTTAAATGAAAAATCAACTTATTTTAAGTGTCAAGCTATACACATCAAGCCACAGCTACATATAAAAATTTTTATAAATGTGTTATAAATATGTTATATATGTATGTAAACATACATCAAATTAGTAAAATAGTACATTGTATTGCTTTCTTCAGAGCCTTAAAACTAGATTAGTTTTCCAGGTAAACGTTACAGAAAACAAATAATATAATTATATTCACATAGGTATACCACTGATAAATATATAGGCTCAAATGCAAATGTACACAAATACTCAAATAGCTAAATGTGAATATTTTGAATGATCACATACTCTTTCAGAACATAGAACTGGCACATCATTTTCTCTATCTATGGTTGGATACTGAGTTGCTATGACTACACTGACTAATTATGGACCTTTTGATTACAGATTTCAACTCCTCAGGACTTGGGGGCTTTGGCTGTCCTCCACCTGTGCATTTAATCTTGATGAATAAAATTATATGATGTGATGAAATATTTGCAAGTCCTATTTATTCTTATTTCCAAGTAAGTTAGGCTTTGATTAAAAGAAATCTTTCCCAATTCATTCAACTTATCTGTGGTCATAAGAAAACTAAATTATCCATTTGAATATAAATATTTCCTTCATATACTAAAAATTATTTTGTTTTTCTAATTATGTAGAAAAGAATACTATTATTTTACTCCTTAATTTTAATGAACATCTCATAAATTTCATTAAATTATTAGGGGAGAAACACAAAATGTTATTTTTTTAAATGAACCTATGATTTTATTAATATAACTAAGGATAGCAGGTAAGATATCCATAGCCAGAAAAAATGCTTCCAATAATAATATTGCCACCATCTTCCCATATGAATTTCAAGTCTATAAGAATGGTGATGAGTTTTACAGTTTTGTATTATTCGTTTACTCAATTTTACCATTTGCAATAGTGAATCTTCTGCTACAGTCTTGGACAGATACTATATAAAACTTCCATTTTAAAAAGTCAGGTTAATAATCAAATTTTAAGAAGTATCTTCTCATTCAGCAGTAAAGGTAGAAGAACTTCGTGACCAACATAATCTTCAAAGAAAAAAATTTAACATTTTACCCACTGAGGTAATAGGATTTTATGACTTCATCATATTCAACGACGCCTTTTTCCCTGCGTACTGGATCACAATCAAGAGTAGAAACTATCTCCTTAGGGTCAGCCATTTGTAAATTCATTCCTCCAAAAGTTTCTCTTGGGTTATAAAGGTAATTAATTATTTATCCATAATAATTATTACATGAAAGTGCATATTTATATTATTATTTTCTCAGAGTTAATAATCATCACACATTTAATAATCAAACGTGATTAATGATGTGAAAACTCTATTCCAGAAGTCTTCAATAAACACCCACAATGTGGGTGAATATTTCCTGAATCCTACTCTAAATACACTGATAGAATTAAGGCAACACATGCCTTCTGTCTTGGTAGCATTCACAATTCGCTGCTTTAGCAACATTTTATATTTAGAAAAATCTTGCATTTTATCAGTAATTTAAATGAATGGATGATGGACAAATGCAGTATTTTAGATACTACTTCTCATGCAATCAGGCTCTAATTTCCTTTTTTATCATAGAATATATAAGAAGGGTATGGAGTGTTTTACTGAAGCTTGAATTCAGAAAATTTTCACACTACTCTTAAATGAATGCCTACTATATCAAGAAAAATGAGAAAGTCAGTCATGTAAGTTTGACTTTCTGTTAACAGGCACTTTTGTAAATTTTTTTCTTGTTCTATATATTTATTTTACTTTACAGAAGTTTATGTGCATATTATGTAACTAAGCTTTGTGGTTTGTCCCTTGTAGGTTGGACTTTCATTTTTCCTTAGATCATTTCAATACCAGGCAATAATATTCCTCTAAAATTTCAAATTTATTTACATTTTTTATTTCCATAGGTCGAGTCTTTGTAAATGTGATATAAGAAAGGAATGTTCTAGATTTACTGGTTTGTTACAATACCCATAGGCTTCTACAATGTTCATTTTGTATTCTTTTATTGTGGGGCTAGGACTGCTGCTGGATTGAAATCATGGGCTGATGATGAGGGGCAGCAGCAGCAGATCAGATATAGGACAGACCCAAATTGATGAACAGAGGTGCCAGGGCCATTTTCTAAATAGATACACTCACTGTAGGTAACAGGAAATAACTGAAAGATACACTGTTATCTACAGTCATGATGAGACACAGGTTCCACAGCTGCTGTCAGGTGTGTTGGCTGGACTGCTTCTGCCACATCTGGCTGTAGCTACGCATGTGTCACAGAAGTTTCTGGTGGCTTTTGTACTCTCTAGCTCTGGTGCACAAGTTTGTTCTGGCTCCAGAGTGGCTGGTTTCCCTACAGATTTATGACATTTAAATTCTGGCTCTGAGGATGTGTCTCCTTAGATCTGACTCTTCCTCATCTTTGGCATCTGACTTCTTGACCTGTTCTTCATGCAACTGGTTCAGGAGCCTATTGACGCAGGGAATAAGATTAGAGTGTGGCATGTGACCATTTAAGTAGGCCTTCAGGCATGTCAGAGGGAACATGTCTGAGGGCTCATAAAAATCCTCAGGGTTCTTGTCCATCCATGTTTCCAAGAAGCTACAGAGGGTGTTCTTTACTTGTTCATCCTCTTCAGAATGAGGATGAAAGTATGTGTACCTAGAGAAGACCAGACAGAATGTTATATGTAAACTCCCAGGCACCATATCTAATACTGGCAATAATGGTTGCTCTCAGAATTATTAGTTTGCCTGTACACAGTAGGTGCTTTCAATATGTTTGTGCCAAAGTTGAACATGATCATCTCTATCCAGACATCTCAGTGGTCACAGGGTCGCTTGGATTATCCTTTATGAATCTCTACTTTGGATACATCTCTATTAGGTACTCCAAATAATTCTAGAACATCCTTTATATGAGAGAAGTGCATTCATCAAACTCTCAGAAATATTGAATGAGGGACAGAGTGCTTTTTCAAGGTACAATGTCCATCCTTTAGAGTCTCAGCTTTTGACAGCCCACTCCTTTGGACCAAGCCTGGAAGGAACATTCTCTTACTTCATGCTGCTGGGTTCTGTAAATAATAAATAGGCTGAGAGAGATACAGAGAGACAGAGAGAGACAGAGAGAGACAGAGACAGACAGAGACAGACAGAGACAGACAGAGACAGACAGAGACAGAGACAGAGATCCAGAACCAAAAAGAGGATCTGAGAACTATGGGGCTTAGAGATGGACACTCACGATGGACACTTACCTCATGAACAGTAAGCCTAGTACCTCCACGGGGGTGACAAATCTTCTGTATGTGGACAGACAGGTAGGAATAAAGAAGGAGACCCTTTGTGTAGAGATGGCACCAGGTTGTTCACCAGCTTTACCACAGTCTCTGCACTGATGCGTGACTCTCTACTGTGCTCCCTCAGGTCCTGTGGTGGAGAAGCATTCTCACCCTGAAGAAAGATACAGGTCAAGGTTTCAAATGAGCACAGGTCTGCAACAGTCTATTGGTTATTTTCATTCCAAATTTTCCTGAAATATTACTCTGGGAAACACATAGAAAAAAAAACCAAACCAAAACAACAACAACAACAAAATAGGGTTACCTGGTCTGTGTGGTTCTGGCCTTGGCTGCCCTTGCTCAAGGTTTTTCCCTTTTGGGAAAATGGCCACAGGCTTTGAAGGCAAGAGTGAACCCTGTGCCTCCAGACACCACCACGGCCTTTCCTGTTGTCTTCCTTGAGGCCTGAGCCTCTAGTAGTCATAACACAGCAAGAGAACATCCTGCCTTCTCTAGTGTCTCTGACAAGTAAGTCTGTTGGGCTGCTTCTAAGGTAACCTTGGTATGCTTACCAAGGTTTTACATTGTTAGGTCACTGTACACAGGGTGGTCCCATTACTGTCCCTTCTTGACAGGGCTTTCTTAAAAGGCTCCTCCCAATTCCCAGGTGCAGAAATCGACACAGGTATACATGTGCTTCCCATTCCACTGCTCCCAGAGGTATCTGTATATAGGCAGCACTTCAGCTTTGCAATCTGAGTCCCCACTGTTGAACTGCATCTGTAACCCTAATTATAAACTCAGCCCTAATTAGCCCAGTCTACCATAACCCTAGCCATGTTTTCTTGCTTTTATGGGACCTTGTACATGTTCTGTGTGAAATCAGAGCACATGTATACCTTTGACAGCCACCAATCCCACAATATAAGTTTCCCTACCTAGAAAATGTCTTTCCCAGAATCAGTTTTCACTCCCATGATAATTTTAGGTCTCAATCCCAGAGGGCTGCAGCTCTCTGTAAGCAGCTGGCTCAGCCCTACCCACCAACTTACAAGATGGAAGCTGACCCCCTAGCATTCTTTTAGAACAGATTTGCCCTCCATTGCTTCTGCTTCAAATTTATGCTTGAGTCCTTGTCCTAACTCTCCAGAGATGAACTGTGATCAATCACCTGAAAGAAATCTTTTTCCTTCCCATGGTAGCATTTAATTATGATGTTTGTCACAGTAACGTAATAAAACGAGAATACCACCGTTTCTCTGTTCCTGTCCTGTGTTATGTGGCGCCCTTCCTCTTGTCTAGTTCCTCATCTTCCTCACTCCCTCACTCCCTGACATCCCATTTCTTCTCTGTACTCGGTGTTTTCTTTTTCTGCTGTTCCCTGTGGTCTCTTCTCCAATGTCATTCCCTGTTCATCTCCTGGCAAGCCACACAGAAGATCTGGGTCAGTATTTAGCAAACCAGTGATCTGAGTCGTCTGTCCATGCCCTGTGCATATTTTGGGACTCCACCTGATAATCCAGAGTGGTAAGTAAGTAACCACATCTCTTGTGGAACCAGAGAAGGAATTTGTAAATAGGATAAAGGAAATAGTATCAACTCACTTGGGTTTTTTTTTTTGTGTGTGTGTGTGTGTGTGTGTATGTGTGTAGATGCATATATGTTCAATTATATGGTATGAAGAGCATTTTTCAATTTTCAAAATATTTTATTATAAATATATGCAAATATAAGCATGATTGAGATTATGAGTTCCTATGATTTGAGGGAAGGTGTGAAGCTTCTTTGAATTAAATGAAACAAAATTTATGTAGTGTAACTCTTAACATTTTTTGACCTCAGCAAATTATTTATTTCATTTTTTCTTGATTAAGAAGAAGTTTGGATATTTTAGACCCACTGAACGTAGTAAAATGTACAAGTCAAATATTGTTTTTCTGTAAGATGTTTCTTCAGAGAGTCATGGCTGGTTACACATATATACATATATACATAGATGCATAGATACATACATACATACATACATACATACATGCATACATACTATAAGCATTGCTACACATTTTTGAATTTTGCTCCTCTCTTGAAATCCTTTCTGAATATGAATAAGGATTAGAACAAACAAAGAAACAGAGACTGTCTTAAAATTCATGCATCTGATGCTCATATCTGGGTACCCCTCTTAAATATCCATCTGTTTACTTTTTCACTTCTCAAAGAAACATTAAATCAGATCATTAATGCATTTAAACGCAGGGCAATCTGGCTTTACTCATCTAGAGTGCCATTAGTAAAATAATTTAATCATCCTAAAAGTGACAATTAGCTAGCTTCACTTTGTCTGATGTGACTAAACAGTCTATATTCTCTTATGATTTTACTGGGTTTTGTCTCTGCCATTGGCAAAGCAAGGTGATTATATTGATAGTTTTTAATATAAAATTAATGAAACCTGTTAGAGGAGGAAATGAAGTAAATGTTAGTGTCAAGTGGGAGTCTGAGTCACAGATCCTATAAATATTATGTGACCATAGAGAAATCATTGTGTGGTAGCATTCTTACTTGGTAAACAACAGGGAGAGACCAGGAGGTGATACATTTGATGTACTACTCTGCAGGCACTTTTTCAAATGTTTCCAAAGATAAAACCATGATTTAAAATGGATCTTTACAGCTGCTGAAACATTCTAGTAGCTCAAAGTAACAAAATGCTGGATATAAAATGGAGTGGATTTGAAAACAGGTGTACATTTTTATGGTAAATTATTTTGAATTGACAGAGTATGAGGATATAGCAAACACAGAAAGTAGGGTACCCCTCAGATTCAAATTCCGCCCTGTATCCTCTCTCTTCTGATCATTCATTCTCTAGGTCATTCTCGTGAGGACAGATTTTGTTCTCCAATTCTGATACTATCCATTCTATTTCACACTTCAGCCAATGAGACACAGATGAGAAAGATGAAACTGGCACAGGAATTCTAGAGTTCTACCTGCTGAGGGTTTGGGAGTTTGTAAATAAAGAATTCTTCCTCTCTAGCAGAATTATGTTTTAGCAGCATCTGTCTGTGTCCATGTATAACACAGGCACATATGCACTAAACCTACCTGTCTATGCTGAAGATTCACAAGCTGGTAAAATTTACATATACTGTGCTTGCTAACACATAAGCCGTGGCATGATTCCAGTAAAACTTTTTTTTACTGAAGAAATACTAATTTAAATGGTTTTAATACTTATCTAGTATTGGCAATGAAATTTGGGATTGCCATCTCTTTGCTAAATCTGCCACATTGCTAAATACCATGGAAAAACAATAAGCACATTTTCAGGAAGTTAGATATGGTTTTGCAAATAAAAAATTAAAAGGCTGTCTTTAGGTATTTAAATATACATGTATTCAGTTAAGATATCTTGATTTTTTTTCATGCTAAGTGAAGGTAGGTATTAAACAAATAGAAATATTTTTTCAGGAATAGGTGTTAATTGTACATACATTAGTTAATATAGTAAATGCAGAAATGAGACTTAATAGATGATTCAGTCTTATGTTAACTCATTCTTTTGTTGCTTTGATTAAATGATATCCCTTCTTTAACCTGGACTTAATGTCAATTTCAGACATCATACAAATGAAGGGATAGGGAAAACAAGGTCAAATAGACTTGACATATGGGAATGTTCATGACATAAAACAGATACTCAAAATTTATTCTTTCTCTCTATGATTAAAGTAGTTACCTGAAAGATAAAGTTTTGAAAAGCATCCTATAAAAATAATAAAGTGTTTCTTTTATCAGTTTTATTAGATTTCACACTAACATTTAGTTGTTCTGTATTATTAAAAAATGAGAATCCTTTCACTACCCTCTTGCCTCTGCTTAAAGCCTAACTCACTTCTTCCAGTACTTGCAAGCTTTTTTTCAGAAAACCAAGGTTCTGAAATACTCAGGGCAATAAACAAAAAGTAGTTGATAGATCCCCATAGCAGACATGCTAGGTTTCAACACACTAATACAATTAGAAAGTGTACAATCAATGTACAATCAAGTGTGCAATCAATTTAACTTACATTAAACACTGTAGAAGAAACAAAAGTAATTTTAACTTGACAAATAAAAGAGCCTTGGTACATGGACTAACACTTGTTTGAAATCCAGATCCTCTCCCAATGCTTGCTAACATAACATAGAGAACTGTAGCTACATTTTTAAAATTTTTAAGTTAATTTTTTTCATATATTATATACTGACCACAGTTTCCCCCTCTGCTCCCTCATTTCCTACCAGTCCCTTCTCATTTTCAACCAGTCCCTGCTTACTCTCCCTCTTATTTCTTTACAGAAAAGGGCAAACATGGCATGTCAAGTTGCAATAAGACTAGGCATCTCTTCTACTGTTAAGGCTGGACGAGGCAACCTACTAGGAAGAAAATGTTTCTGAAATGTTTCAGCCAAAAGACATCCTCCAATCTTCCAGTTAAGAGTCCTCCAAGAAGATCAAGCTACACAAATGTAATATATATGTAGAGAGCATAGGTCAGACCTATTCAGGCTCCCTGGTTGTTAGTTCAGTCCCTGGGAAGACCTATGTACCCAGACCTTTTCTAGCCCTAGCTCTGTCTAATGTTTAGCTATGGGTCTCTGCATCTGTTTCCATCAGTTGCTGGATGTATTCTCTCTGGTGTTACTGGACTAGTCAGGGAAAAAAAAAACACCCTGAAGCAATGAACTAAGGACAAAAGAAGCCTGTAAGTCATATAGAAAATATAAATAAATATAAGTAAAATATAAAATAAGACAAGTCAGATCCCCTAAGTGTAAGCATTTTACAAATAAATATATTAACCCCTGCCCCAAGCAAACATTAGAGATAGAAAGAACAGATAAAAACACAATAACTTTCTGTGTACCATCTATAAAAATCATGTTAGAACCAAAGATAGAACACTTTGAAAGTGTAAAATAGTTTAATTCATGCAAATAAACTAAATATAAAATATAGTCAGTGAAGAAAGTCATTATCTGTTAATAGAAGTTTCAATATAAGCAGAATATATGAAACTTAAGACATTTACAGATCTAATAATAAGCAATAAAATTCTTGGGAACAAAACTTACAGAATGCAGAGATAGACACTATGCTAATAATTGAAAATTTTAATATCTTGTTCTGAATAATATATAGAAGCACTAGGCAGATGGTACCATAAAAGGGGGTCTTAAGCAAAGTGCCAAGCCATCTAGATTAGGAGGCAATTGGTGACTCTTCCACACAATCCAAACAGTTTCTGTCATAGTTCTAGTGCACTTGTGACACGTTATGGGTATACTATCTATTAGACCACAAATTATACTCTGTATATACAACAAATTATACAACAAATTGTTGTTTCATCAGTAAAATTATATATCAATAACAGAAAGTTGAAAAATTCATTAAATGGTGCAAACAAAACAACTTGCATTTCAACAGCCTTTGGATCAAAGAAAAATTGACAAAAATAGGAAAAAGCTTCAAGATGAACAAAAATTAAATTGTAAGCCACAAAAATATATGTGAGATAAAAACAATGTTGTTTTAAATATTAATTTATAGTTAGAAACGATTACATGATATTAAGTACATGTATGATATAGGAATAACAGTATGTATTTTCTGGTGGTATGTGGTAAAAATTTAAAGAATTATTGGCAAATCTATTTAAATTTCTATAAAAATTGAATCTTAGAATATTTCTCAAACTTAGTCTATTGTTAGCAATAAAACTTGCTACCAAATCTATAAATAACTTAGCAAAGAAAATATAGATCAATATTGCATATTTAGAGCAGTGAGAACAAAAAAATTGACAGAGTATTACCAACTGGATTTAGCAACATAGTAAAGACTTTATTTCACAAACTGCAAAAATCATTTAACATCTGCAACAATGGTCAACATATAAAAATTTATCTGTGCATTCCACCATTTTTAAAATAGATATAAACAATTATGTTTCACAAAAGTATTTGATAAAATTTATTCCCATTAGTGATAAAAGTCACTTTATAAATTATTAGTAGGAAGATAGCACATGTTCATATATCATAAAGTCTTCTATGTGGAGCAGTGCATGGGAGACAGGCAAAGTTAGTAAATAAGTTCATCAATGTAATAGGATCCTCAGTCAAACATAAAATTCAGATGCACTTCTATATGCTGACACCAAAAAAAATTTGAGAGGAAATTCTAAGAATAATTCTATTTATTATATCATTAATAATAAAATACTCAGACTTAACTTTAACTTTTGTTGTTTTAATTTTAAAATGGTTGTAGTGCTAAGAACTGAATGCAGGGCCTTTTCTAATGATGTGTGACACTAGGCCTTAGAAGAAATAAGGAAATGAGCACAATGGATTGGTGCTCTTTATCTTATTCAAATTATTGGAAGGAGGTTCAGAGTTTAAGAGTAAGAAGCCATCTCGAGTGTCATGCCAAATACCAGTGGAGTTTTGTTATTTCTAAAATTTACAATGATAGTATTATAGTTAGAAGAAACGTTTAAAGACACTTTCCGGGTAACTGCCATAAATCTAGCACCTCTCTAGATGTTTTAACCTTGCATACTGAGATTATGAATTTAAAGAATGCTGCCCTGCTGAGCTTTAATACTGCAGATACTGCTGATAAATTTATATATGGCTCAAGGTCAGTATTTCCATTTTGGTCAAGCTTGAAGAATGGCATATATAACTTGATCATGCTAGTCCTTTTTGTCCTGGGAATACATTTATTCCTGCCCGTCATGTTAAAGCTTATCTTTAACAACATCAACATGTTGGCAGCCAAAGTACATGACTTGAAACTGAAATTGGACCCCCAGAGAGAGCTATTAATTTAACATGCTGGCAAGCCAAGGATGGGTAAGATTCTGCACAGAGTCTTACCAACCTAAGACAGAAATGCATTGCTTTTGATAACGCATATTCCACAATGGTTAAGGAAGGCGTTCTTGTCAGAATGACCTAAGACAGGCTCATTCTTGTTTATGAAATAAAAAAGGGGGAGACGTGGAGATCTTTTGGGGCTGCTTGGCCAGAATATGACATGAGCCAAGGACAAGGAAGTGGGCTTCAGGCAGGAATCTGACATTAGGCTAGAACAAAGAAGTAATTTCTGGAGGGAATCTAAATTTTAGGCTACAATAAAGAAGTAATTTCAGGCAGGAAACTAAATATTAGGCTAGAACAAAGACATAGGCTTCAGGCATGAAAATGACTTTGGGCTTGGACAGGGTTCAAGATATTTTGATCATTTTGATTATTGCTTTGTTTGTTCTTTGACTATTTGTGTTTATTGTCTTGCTTGTTCCTTGACTATGTGCATCTATTGTATTGCTAGTTCCTCAATCTAGAACTGACCTTAATATTTGCCTGTAATTAATAATAATAATAATAATAATAATAATAAAATAGATTCTTGATACAAATATCTGTCACTACCATAATGTATCTAGTCCTCTCTCTCTCTCTCTCTCTCTCTCTCTCTCTCTCTCTCTCTCTCT
>NW_021604646.1:5028973-5030379 GCF_004785775.1 Grammomys surdaster | reverse complement strand
CTCTCTCTCTCTCTCTCTCTCTCTCTCTCTCTCTCTCTCTCTCTCTTTCTGTCTCCACACATGCATACATACACACACACACACACAAACACACACATGTACACACACACATACACACACACTTTCTCAAACAGCTTTACATGCAAATACTTATTACAACAAGTCATTAGTCAGGGTCAAAGTTTTTAATTTCTGAAGCACCATAAACCCTGGACCATCACTGAGATTCATCTCAGGTACTCTGCTATTGACCGGAGTCAGGACGATCTTGTAACTAGGCAGGGTAACTTGGGATAGGTCCTTGCTAGTTCCAGACAACCATGTAACTCCCATTTTTCAATGTTGGCCACCCCCCATCCCACTCCAAGGCCCCAGGCACAACCCTTATGTTTGTAATCTATGTGCAGGAGGCCTTGCCCTTTCCTTCTGCCAGCATGGTGAGCTGCAGTGACAGCTCCATGCTGCAGGCTGACCCTTAGGCAACGTCCAGCTCTATTTGTTAATGGCATGATCTTCGTCATCTGTGGCTGTGCTCTCACACTGCTTCCATACTCGTTTTTGCAGAATTTGTAGTTTAATCATTTCCTCTGCAAATGACTGTTTGGTCCTACAACTTTCCTTTAATTTAATGATTTCATTTTATTTTTATTTAAATTTTAAGTTTACTTTACATATAGATAGTATCTCCCTTTCCCTCCTCTCATCCCAGTCCCTCTCTCTCAACTCCTCACCCCACCCCCATTCTTCCATCCTCCCTTTCTCCTCAGGAAAGGGGAGGCCTCCCACTGATATCAACCAGCCTTGGCATATCAAGTTATAGAAGGACTAGGTGCATCTTCTCCTACTGTGGCTAGGCATGGCAGTCCAGTTAGGGGAAAGGGATTCAAAAGCAGACAACAGAGTCAGATACAGCCCCTACTTCTACTGTTAGGAGTCCCACATGAAGACTGAGCTGCTTAACTGTTATATATGTGCCAAGGCCCTAGGTCCATCACATGTAAGCTCTGTTTCTTGGTCCAGTCTCTGTGAGCACCTATGGTCCTAAATTATGTTTTCTTGTGGTGTCCTTGTCCTCTCTGGCTCCTTCAATCACTCCTTCCTTCCACTCTACTTGATAGGATTCCCCAAGTTCCACCTAACTTTTGGCTGCGAGTCTCTGCATCTGTTTTCATCAGTTGCTGGGTGAAGCTTCCCAGATGACAGTTATGCTAAGCACCTGTCTACAAGTGTGCCAGAGTATCACTAATAGTGTCAGGGGTGAGCTAGTTCTCTCTCTCTCTCTCTCTCTCTCTCTCTCTCTCTCTCTCTCTCTCTCTCTCTCTGTGTGTGTCTGTGTGTGTGTGTCTGTGTGTGTGTGTCTGTGTGTGTGTGTATGTGTGTGTCTGTGTGTCTGTGTGTGTCTGTGT
>NW_021604646.1:4998555-5028873 GCF_004785775.1 Grammomys surdaster | reverse complement strand
TGTCTCTCTCTCTCTCTCTCTCTCTGTGTGTGTGTGTGTGTGTGTGTGTGTGTGTGTGTGTGTGTCTCAGCATGAATCTCAAGCTGGGCCTGTCATTGTTTTGCCATTCCCTTGATTTCTGCTCCATCTTTACCCCTACATATCTTGTAGGCAGGACAAAGTGTGAGTCTAAGGTGTGTTGGTGTCCCAGTCTTCTGGAACTGAAAGCCTTCTGATTTTAGGAGATGGCCAGTTAAGGCTCTGTATCCCACTTTGCTAGGAGTCTTAGCTAGGGTAGCCCTCATAGGTTTCTAGAAGTTTCCATTGTTCTAGGTTTCTAGTTTATCTAAGATATGCTCCCTCTCACATATCACTGATTCCAGTTCTCTCTCCCTCCAAGCTCCCCTAATTGACCCCTGCTCCCTTCTCCATCCTCTCTGCAATCCAGTTAACTTCCTCCATCTGCTGCAGATATCTATTCTATCTTCCCTTCTCAATGAGACTCAAGGACCCTCCATCGAGCCCTCCTTGTTACTTAGATTCTTTGTGTCTGTGTATGGTAGTATGATTATCCTGTACTCTATGGTTAATATACACTTACAATTGAGTACATACCATTTTTGTCTTTCTGGATCTGAGTTACCTCACTCAGGTTATCTAGTTCTATCCACTTGACTGCTAGTTTCATGGTATCATTGTTTTTAACGCTGAGTAGTATTCTATTGTGTAATGAAACATATTTTCATTTTCCATTCTTCAGTTAAGAACTATCTGCCTTGTTTCTAGTTTCTGGTAATTAAATAAATAAAAAAGATGCTATGAACGTAAAAATAATTAAAAATGTTTTATTTGTCTTTACATACTTTCTAGTGTTTTTTTGTTTTGTTGCTTTGCTACTGATTGTTATTTACTTTTCTAAAATTATATACTGTCTTTTTTGGAAAGAATCAACTGAAGTATTAAGAAATACAACATTGCTTCAGTCTCTACTCCATCTTTGACCTTGTATTTCTTTTACACCAGACAAATTTCAGGTTGAGAGGTGTGTGTGTGTGTGTGTGTGTGTGTGTGTGTGTGTGTGTCTTGTTATTTTAGCTCGGCTGGGGGTCTAGTCTGGCTACAGGAGGTGGCCTCCTCAGGTCCCATGTCTCTACTGTTAGGCATCTCAGCTAAGGTCACCAACATTGAGTCCTGAGAGCATCCCCCATCCCAGGTTTCTGGGACTTCCTAGAAATTTCCTGTGCCACCTACCTCCCCAGCTGCACATTTCCATTCATTCTACTGGCCCTTTGGCCTTCTCTGCTGTTTCTCCTCACAACAGACACTGGCATCCCCATCCCCATCTCCATCCTATTTCCTCTTCCTTCACTCCCTTCTTCTGCCTCCCATGACTGTTTTGTTCCCTGTTCTAAGTGATATTCAAGCTTTCTCACTTGGGCCTTCTTTCTTGTTTATCTTTTTTGGATCTATGGAGTATATTATGGATATCTTGTACTTTATAGCTAATAATCACTTATAAGTACTTACCATGCATGCCTTTCGGGGTCTGGTTTACTTCACTCAGGATATTTCCTAGTTCCTTCTTTTTAATCACAAAATTCATGATGTCTCTGATTTTATTAGCTGAATAGAATTGCTTTGTATAAATGAATCATATTTTCTATATTCATTCTTTGGGTCAGGCACATGTGAGTTGTTCCAGTTTCTGACTATTACAAATAAACTTGACATGAACAAAGTGAATCACTATTCTTTCTGGTATGATAGAGCATCTTTTGGTTATATGCCTAGGGCTTGTATAGCTGGGTCTTTAGGTAGAAATATTTCGGATTTTCTGAGGAAGCACCAAAATGACTTTGAGAGTGATTGTACAAGTTTGCAATCCCACCAGCAGTGGAGAAGTGTTCCCAATTCTCCATGTCCTCGACAGCATGTTCTGATACTTGAGGTTTTGCTCTTTGACATTCTGATTAATGTACAATTTTGATTTACATTTCCCTGGTGACTAAGGGTATTGAATATTTCTTTAAGTGTTTCTCAGCCATTTGGGATTTCTCTGTTTAGCTATGTACTCCATATTTTAATTGAGTTATTGGTTTTTTTGGAGTCTAACTTCATGAGTTCTTTATATATTTTGGATATTAGCCCCCTGTCAGTTGTAGTGTTAGTAAAGACCTTTTCTCAATCAGTAGTGTGCAATTTTGTCCTATTGAGAGTGTCTTTCACTTTACAGAAGCTTTTCAGTTTCATGAGATCCCATTTATTAAATGCTGATCTTAGAGCTAGAGACAGTGGTGTTCCGTTCTGGAATTTGTCTGCTGTTTCAACATGTTCAAAACTATTTCCCATTTTCTCTTCTCATAAATGTGGTGTAGAAATTCAATTCAGCTTGTATGAGGGATGGAAGGGTTTTGTGCATAGCAGATGTGAACATCCAGGAAACATAACCTGTTAGTTGTATCTGTGTGGTCAGAAGAAGTTACAAAAGAAGCACTTTTTGTTGAAGAACAATGTCTTTTTGACTACCCATCTCACCAGAGCAGTATGTAAGGTCCTCTGGGCATATATATGACTCTTCACAAGGGTTCTGGGACAATGGTTGTTGGTCTAATACTATGTTTAGAAGTCAGGATCATTAAATTCACTAACATTTTCCCCTAATCCTTCTTCAGTAGTTTTAAAGAATTTGCTATATTTAAACCTTCACCAACTCCAGAGTGTCAAAATAATTATATGACATGGATTCTACTAATAAAAATTTGTCTAGGAGAGGAATAAGAAATCTCATACTTCTCTCCTGTTCTACACTCCTACAATACTGCATCACTGTTTATACACCTACTTAACATGTTCAAAAGATGATTTGTGGGTATCCATTTCTGTTCTAATATAAAACCACATGAATTCTTTTGAAAGCTCTTGTGTTGACATTTTCAATTTTTCTGCCATCTACATGCATTAGAAATGGATAGCTGGGGCTGAAGAGACGGTTCAGAATTTAAGAACACTTCTGCTCTTCCAGAGGTCCTGAGTTCAATTCCTAGCTATCACACCATGGCTCACAACCATCTCTAATGGGATCTGATGCTGTCATCTGGTATGTTTGAAGACAGTGACAGTGTAGTCACATACATAAAACAAATAAATAAATCTTAAAAACAAAAAAAAGGCATTGCTAGAGTCAGTATGTAATAGGAGTTAGCAGCAATTGTAATTTGAAATAAATATAAATAAATAAATAAATAAATAAATAAATAAATAAATAAGAAAAGGACATCCCTCAGTCCCATGTAATTAAATGAAGACATGTTTGTGTTTGAATTATAAAAATAAATAAATAAATAAATAAAACAAATAAATACCTCTTTTTATATCACTAGTCAATAAAGCTCAAACACAAAATGAAGGAAAATGAAGAGTTTTAACATAGTAAATGTTAGCATGCTATTGTAGAAGATACTATGTTTTGGGGTCATAGCAGTTGAATACTTTAAACTAGTACTGAGCTCAAAGCTTCTTTTCTATTGGATGACTTTCACAATGTTAGAATGTGCTGTACAGTCTGTAAGGGAGAAAACTCATCAACAGTCTCATGCTACTGAGAAACAAGAACTACAGGAATGACTGATTTTTGAAGATATATTCATGGATATATTAATGGTATGAGCATAATAGAAGTGTTCTCTCTTTCTTTCTGCTTCTGTGAAAAACTTTCTGACAAAAAAAAAAAAAAACCCTAACTTAAGGGAGTAAAGGATGTTTTCCATCTTATATTTCCAGGTCATGATACAGTATGGAGAGACAACAGGGAAGGAACTCTCTGCTCCATCTTGAAGGAAAGATGATTTACTCTCTCATGCATCATTACCTTTCATCATTGCATCCATTCACAGCCAAGAAGTAAGCCCATTCCATGGGGTCTGCTTGATGATTTGTCCACTACTGGCTTTTGATTTTCTTGAATTCCTATACAACACAGGACCTTTTTTTTTTCCTGGAAATATTGCCATCTAGTGTGCTTGGAACCTCTTATGACAATGAACAACCTAGATACTACTCCACATACTTACTCATCTAGCAATCTCATTTAAACACTCCCTTTATTGAAATTCCATTCTTACAAGATTCTAGACTAATTCAAATTAAGAATTAAAGCTAACTAGGGCAGGGCATGTAAAACCATTTTTTTTGACTTGTTGTAAGGTTCACTCCATATAATAGAACTTCTGCTTGATACAATGTAAGTATGGCCAAGATCCTATTTACTGGGAAGATTATATACCACAAGGGAGAACCCTCTACTCTTAATTGGCAAAATGCATATTGTATCAAAACTACCTTACAGAAGCTTCTCTATATGCTATAGATTATATAGCATACTATCTTTATACTCTCTGCACAGAATCTTTTTGCTTCTTTTTTTCCTATGACCTACAATAAATATAGTAATTAATTGTATAGTAACTAATATAATACAATTTTCTAGAGTTCTGAGAACAGATAACTATGGAATTACTAACCTTAATTGAGACTACTTTAGAACATCCACACCTTATGGGGCTCAATAAACATTGTAAAGCTAGGGAGGAGAAATGTAAATGCCAAGAAATGTGGAAGACTGTTGTGAAAGATGTCTTTTAGACAAGGCAAGATCATTGCACTCATTAATTCTCAGATGCTGTGGTTGACTGCACAAGTCCTGTGCAGATTAAAGCAGGCAAAAGCCAGACACAGAACAGGGAAGAGCTCATGAAGACCTAGCTTAGAGCTTTGACAGTTGAAAGCTGCTATGGTAGGCAAAGTCAACTTTCCTCAGGGAAGTGTCCTCTGTTAAGTTAGCCATGCTCCAATGAGTATTTTGCCTTAGTTTTAATTGTATGTTTTCACAGCCTAGGGTCATCTGAGAGGATAAACTTTAATAGAGGAATTTCCTAGATTATAATGACCTATAGGGATATCTTTCTAAGGGGATTTGTCTGTATTAGTAATTGATGCATGAATACCCAAGTCAACGTGACTGATTCTCTCTCTCTCTCTCTCTCTCTCTCTCTCTCTCTCTCTCTCTCTCTGTATGTGTGTGTGTATGTGTGTATGTGTTTAGAAAAAGCCTGTAAATAAACCAAAATCACTAACTCTTGGGATATTGGATTGTGACCTAGGATTATATTCTTTCTGTCTTAATTAATTTCTGATGAGATTGGTCTAGCATAGCAACAGAAAAAAAAATGTAGAGTATGTAGAGTGAGTCTAGTTTAGTTTGATCAGCAGAATCCATATTAGATTGAAGACTTACACACACATACATAAACACACACATACACACACACACACATGAACATTCACACAATATAAAAAATAATAGATATATCATAGATGGATACACACACACACACACACACACACACACACACACACACACACACATATATATATATATATATATATATATATATATATATATATATATATATGGGTATAATGAGATAGTGAGATAGAGAGACAGTGAGATAAATGAGAGATATATATGTTCATTAAAAGAATTGTGATAATCAAACTATAATAATTAAATGGCCAAGAACACTTACCCAAAATTACAAAGCCCAGGATTTGATACCCAGCAAAACAAAGTAGTTATACTTAAATACTTCTAGAAACACACAGAGTGCATATAAGAAAGTATTTAGTAGTATTTAATTTAAAAATCGGGCCATAAATGACTTAACTTAAAAGGATAGTCATGTGAAAAGGCACAGAATCTAGAAGATGATATGAAAAATTAATAGTCATTCTGCTAGATTGAATGCAGTATTTTTAAAGTGTTCTCTTGGTATATTGCTTTTATAATTAAAAATTAAAAATTACTGACACAAACACTGTGAGAGTTACCCTTCTGAAAAACTAATCATAGCACTGTAAATCTATGTATTTTACAAGGCTATTTGTTGCATTTTTGTATTAATAAAAAATCGAGGACATCTTAAGTGCCCAACAGTACATGATTGGTTTGACAAATTAATGCGTATTTAAAAGGATGGATGCTATGTTGGCTATAATAGCACGACTATAATAGATTAATTGTATTAGGAAGGAATGTTAAGTATGAGGAAAAGCAGATGTAGAACACATAGCACATCATTACATGCTCACTCAGTGAAGAATTGCTGAAGTACTTAACATACAAGGATTAGCATAAGCTATCTCTGGCTAGTCTGTATTACTTTACTGCTATATATTAATTTGCTTAGTTTGTTTTCTTGTTCAACGAAATTTTATCACACTTAATGCAATAACAAGAAACACTTTATGAAAAACTATTTTACCTTTATACTGTATTTCTCATGTTAAGCCCAAGTCAGCTAAAACAGTTCCCCAACCCTGTAACAATGCTACCTACCGTTGCAATCCGTTCAGTTCCTTAAACTGTGGCAGCAAATAGATTGACAAGATCCTTTTAATCTTCCTTCATTTTTTCCCTTTTTCCTGAGTGAGAGAGAGTAGGGTAGCCTAGGGTGGCCTTGAACTTTCTATGTGGCTGAGCATGAGCTTGAACTTCTGATCTTTCTGCCTGTATTGTCAGTATTGGTATTACAGGGCTGTATGCATCATGGTAAATGATTCTCATGCTAAAAGCTAAACTAGAACCTTCTAGATACCTGATCACCTACCATCAGATCACCACCTCCTGCATTCTTGAAAGTTTCTTAAGCAATTCAGAGTTGGAAATGTCAATCCTTTAGTAGCTACAATGCCTAATGTGTATAGAATTATTCATATTGTCTTATGAATTATTGCAAATCATTTTTGTTTAGGTGTCTGACATCACCTCTCTTATGAGAGTAGAAATTCTTCATATATTCTTTCTATAATTTTTTCTAATAAAATATATTTTCCATTCTGATTTGGTTAGATTATAATATAATTTAAACATTTTGTAGACATGACTTTTGTCAAAATGAAAAAGTGGTAGGAGATGCCAGGAGCTTAGTATGTGTGTTAGATACCTTAGCTGTACAAAAGTGGAATCATAACAATCCCTTTAATCCTCAGGTTGGAGACAGCATGTGAGGCCTTGATGATATCTGGCAACAAGATGTTCCGAAAAGTGAGAGAAGGAAGTATCCAGTATGGTATTTTACCTGTTATAAAAGCAAAGAAGAGAAGGAGTAGGAACATAGTGATTATATATGAAAAATAAGAGTTTGAACTTCTAATAGTCATTAACGTTTTTGGTCAACAGTATGTAGTACCTTATTCTTTATGGTTATTATGGAGTTGTATAAAGACATGACAAAACAAAGTGTGAAACAATAATATAGAAAAGAGCTCATCCAAGTGGGTTGTGCAAGCCTAGAAGCCCAATATGTGGAAGACTGACAAGAGAGTTGCTGAGAGTTTTAGGCCAGACTGAATGTTAAATAATGCAATCTTACTGAATAAAAAGAAATGAAGAAAGGACAAAAAATGTAAGCTCTATTTTTAAAAAAATATTGCAGTAATGATTTTTAGTTCAGTGGTAATGAATACATATTTTGGACTCGTTTTAGTAATGAAAGTTTAACAAATGAGCATATGGATTATATTTGATTAATGCCTTTCTTGACTTATAACTTAAAAACATATCACCTAGGTAATTTCCTGAGTCATATTTGAATTATATTATTTCATTTTTAATTTTTGAAACAATAAGGAAGAAAGATTTTTCTTCTTTGTTGTGAAGACTTTAGGGGATAAGGTTATAGGAATTATGTTTGAGAAACTTGGAATATTAACGTAATTTTATAAAATTTAATATCAGAAAGTTCAATGTTTCTGATGTTCAGTGTATTAACAGAATTTTTAGACATTTCTTTAGTAATTCCATGCAAGCTTTTATTCCAGGCTCTCAGAAAACTTAGTCTTACATCCTGGCTCTCCAAAGGCACTTGTGGCCTGAGGTTGGATTCAGTTTTCTAAGGAAGAGTAATCCACTAAAATATCCACCCCAGTATACCTCATTTGTTTTGTCCATATGACTGCGCTCGAGATGTATTTAGTGCAATGTGGGAGACTCTGAAGAACACAGATGAAAAGGCGTATAAATCAAGACAGTAAATCCCTTCAGTAAAGTTGCATCCATCAATCTGTGAAGTTGATTCCAAAGACAGCAAATTATAGGAAATGTCTAAATTTGAATGACAATACATTCTGTCAATGATGCACCAACCTGAGCATTTTGAAAAAAATCAATTATGGGACTCAAAAGCAAACATTTAACTCCTAGCTGTGTAAAATAAAATGAATGGAGAAAATAAGTATCTGCATGCTCTAAATAATTATATAGTTTATGAACAGGAAGATTTTGTTTGTTAAAAATCTTTTCTATTCTTTACCTTAACCATTCTGATTGGTTTCAACATAGTTTTAATTTTCATTTATCTCATTACTAAGAATGTTCAACATGATTTATACATTTCTAGGACTTTTTAAAATTTCTTCTTTTGAGACCTTATTGTCCAGCTGTATAGCCCTTGTCAAATTGGGTCATTTGTTTTCATGACCATCTATTTGATGATTTTTTTTTATGTATTATAGATATTAATCCTTTTCTAGATGTATGGTAGGTCATTCATTCTGTGGACATAATTCACTAAATTCATACTCAATTGACTTTTTTCTTTTGTCAGTATTTAGGTTTTTGTTTATTTCATTTGTTGGTTGGTAGGCTTGCTGTTTGTCAGTCTTTGGCCACAAATCCTGAACAGATAAAGCTTTTCAGTCTCTTTGTGTTATAGGCATTGGCTGTGTTTTCTTCTTTCAATATTTGCTGTTTCACACTGAAATTTTTTATAAAATAATAAAATCAAAATATAAAAACAAAATAAACTTTGGGGTTTATTTTTGTGCCCAGTGATAGATATGCATCTAATCTCATTCTTCAACATGTGGACATCTAATTTTCCCCAACTGCTGAAGATTCAATATATTCTAAAATGGTCATTTTGGCACTGTATTTAATTAGGAGATTGTTATAAATGCATCAGTCATGTTTTGAATTCTATTTTGTACCACTGACATACTATCTGTATGATGCTGATTTTATTATGATAGCTCTGTAGTGTAGCTTGAACTCTTGTGAGCTAATCCCTGCAGAATTGCTTTTATATCTTTACTTGAGCCACTAGCAAGAGTAATAACATCAGAAAAGGAAATTAATAAAGGATATGTTAAAGTCAAATTATTCCCCTTTGAGATCATGCTTTTACATACAGAGAAACCTAAATGTTCCACACAAAACTTCTAGGAATGATCAATACGTTCATTAAAGTGGGAAGATAGAAAATTAACTCACACTATATTTGTAGCCTTTCTACTTATAAGTAAGAAAATTGCTAAAAAGAGATCATGGTTAGACTACATTTTATAATATCTTAAAAATGTATGCCAAATAATCAAAAACTGAAACCTAAACAAGGCAGTCCTCTGCTACATATGTACCCAGAATCTTGGACCAGCCCATACATGCTTTTTAGTTGGTAGTGTAGTCTTTGGGAGATTTCAAGGGTCCTGGTTAGTTGATATTGTTGTTTTTCCTATGGGGTTGCAATCACCTTCAGCTCCTTCAATCCTTCCATTAACTTTTTCAAAGGGGTCCCAGATCTCAGTCCAATGCTTACCTGTAGGTGTCTGCATCTGTCTCAGTCATCTACTAGTAAAGCTTTTCAGAGGACAGTCATGCTAGGCTCCTGACTGTAAGCACAAATTAGCATTAATTGTGTCAGAGATTGATGTCTATTTGTCGAAGGATCACGTGTTATGTCTGGTCTTAGTGGGAAAGACTGTGCCTAATCCCCCTAGGAGGGGGAATGCCAAGGAGGGCACTCTCTCAAAGGCAATGTGGAAGGCAGATCCAGGAAAGAACTCTGTGAGTTAGGACATGGCAGGGGGCAATATTTGGGATGTAAATAAATAAAAAAATTAACTAAAAAAGAAAAGCAGTATATTGAAATGAGATATCATTCTACATACCTAATTTTAGCTTTGAGTTTTTCTCATGATAGAGAGTGTTGACTTTTTCCTACATTAAAAGAATGTTGGCATGTTTTACAGCCTTTATTAGTTTGTAATGTTCCTTCAAATCCTATTTTTTTCTAGGATTCTTATATTTAAAGGCATATTGAATTTCTCAAAAGACTCTTCTGCATCTATTGAGATTATCATGATCTGATTTAAATTTTATGTGCACATCCATTTATATTGCATATTACATTGATTTATTAGGCACATTGAACTACTCTACATAAAGGGAAATTGTAGTCCATTATTTTTTGACATACGCCATATTAAATTTGCAAGTTTCTTAATTGAGAATTTTTTATATCTATTATTAGGGATATTGAAATACAGTTCTGTGTTTTGGTTATGTTTTTATGTAACTGGGTTATGTGGCTTTGTTATTAAAATAATACTGAATTCACAAAATAAACTTGAAGGTTTTCTTTCGGTTTCTATTTTTTTTAATAATTTGAACAGTATTAGTTATAGTTTTTCTTTGGGAGTTTGGTAGAATTCTGTAGTAAATCTAGTTCAACTTGGAATTTTTTTAAAAGCTGGATTTTAAACCTTCTTATTTGTTTTAAGTCTGTTTAAGTTGTTGATCTTTCATTGTTTACCTGTATCTGGAATTTTATCTCTTAAAAATATACATACATACACTCATTTACACATCTGTTTTTTATTTTACTCTAGAATCTAGCAACTTAGAATTCATAATACTTGAATAAAGAATTGCATATATTTTCAAAATATTCTCCTCAGCTACATCAACAATTCAGATGATTAGGGAGAAAAAATCATCAATGTATAAGGACCAAGGTTGCAGCATATTAAACTTTAGGTGAGTAAAGCCTATTGAGATGAACTCAAGAAGAGAGAAAAAGATAGAAGCATTGATACTTCAATTACGTTTTACCTAACTCTATAAAAGTAGCATAAAAATATTATACATAACATATTCATATATATGTGACGCAATAAAATGGCTTCATTTTAATATATTCAGTAACAAAATATATTTGAAATTTTTAATAGTAGTGTTTGAAAATTATTTTATAACAAAATAATATTCAAATAAGTTATTTCCCTTGTAAAGCCTGCTATAATATCAGTTATTTCTTCTAGCTCTTGCAGGTGAGGCAACATCCATCTAGTAAGTGGAGGACAATAGAAGCTAAAATGTCCCGTGAGACAGGCTTAAATGAGTCATAAAATTTAAAATAAGTTGCAGCAGTGCTTAGGATTTCATGCATCAGCTTAGAAAGGATTTACAACCCAACTGAACCACACAGAACTCCTGCCACTGGAGATCCAGTAAGTGGCTGTGGCAATGCATTGTGCTTTCCTGGGAAAAAAGTGACTTCACACTTATATCTTTGTCCTAATGGATTTGGAGGCATAGTATATTTTCCAAATAGTAACACTAATATTAATGGTGTCATAAATACATATGGATTATTACAGAGCTTCCAGTTTTGACGTCTCACTGAAAGCATTTACAAAAACCTCCCAGGAAAAATCTGTTTTACACTAAATATCTTGTGTTTTCTTGAAATTTTTCCTCTCCTTGCTTGATATTAAATTCTGAAAAGAAATCTACCAAATATATACATAAGCGTATACAGTATACAAGCGATAAACTGTGGTACAATGAAACACAAGTAGGCATTCTATGTAAAGGTGGCAATGACTTACGTAAATATATTCACACACACACACACACACACACACACACACACACATATTGTTATATTTACAACCCTGGGTTCTAGTAACTGGTTAAGCATCAGGATTCAATTTATATTTAGTTCATGTCACTCTATCCACATTTGAATGACAGTACATGTTTTACAGGGTTTTGACTTATGGTTAAATATATGTGCACACTATGCTCACTATATGATATGGAGGGTTTTCTTTAAAGTATTCCAACAAAAAGTGACAAAATGTTAACATTTCAGGTCTTCAAACTTACATTCAAGTGGAAGATAATATTTTAAAAAATACAAAATGCTAATAACAAAAATAATAGAAGTGTTATAGAGTTTTTGAAAACGGCTCACTAAATGCAGAACAGATAAATTTTTCTGTGCTAGATTGATGTTCCTTACCTTTTATTTATACAAAAATCCTTTTGCTGGAAACATTTGAACTCAGAAGTGAATAAAGTTAAGGATCACACTTAGAGCCACTGAAACTAGAACTTTATAGGTAAAAGAAGACTGGCTAAAGACCCTGAAATTGGAATGAGCTAAATATGTTTCAAAAAAACATGAAATTCAAGCTTGTAAAACAACATAATAAATACAGAGTTAGAGGTCAAAATAAAAGATCATGTGGGCTTTTTTTTAGTGACTTAAAGAACTAAATGGAGCTAAGAGGAAAGATGTTATGCTGTGATTTGAAGTCTGTTGAGTAATGGTGGTCCTTACTCTTTTGGAGAAAATGGGTTTAAAGATGTTTGAAGGAAAGAAGACATGGAAAATGGGGAGTACCAGGTAAAGAAGAAGGCTTGTGGCAAAGTCATAGTGGAAAGCAGAGAATTGGCTAGGTTCAGAATATAAACACTGATAGGGTCAACAATAGATAGTCATTGGGTCATGCAGTAAATGAAGATGAAGTTAACATCATTAGTCAGAGCAACTGCCGATTGGAATTCATATTTACTAAGAGAGGGAAAACAGGTGGTAAAATCATGGTTGGAAATGGAGAAACAACACTTTGTTGGTAATTTTAGGTGGGAACATCTGGTGAACTAGTTAAAAGAGTGACGTCCCTAAAGTAACCATCTAACTGCAAAGTTCCTTGCCTATTACAATCATCCTCATTTGGATTATTTAGTGAAATCATAACTTTTGCTTTCTCGATAGATCTCTGTATAACTTCATAAAATATCCAATTTTTAAATTTCAGGAACCACAACCTCCCCACTTTATCTTCAGCTGGAAACCATGCTCTTGTTTTTTCCATGATAGCACATTTCAGAAAATCTGCCATTTCTCCACTTGGCTTCCTTGAATACCTCTCAGAAACCAGGATACTTGATTAATTTAAGAAGAAGGTAGAGCCTAGTTGGGAAGGACATTTAGTTCCCTAGGGGTGTCCAACAATCAATGTATCATAGGCTTTGTTTCAACCAGTTCCTAGCAAAAAATTTAAAATCGAGGCTTTATTTTCTTTCTAAAAGCTTGATGACATAAATTCAAATTGTCACAGTCTACTACCATAAGAAAACAAAACCAAACACCACGTGTGACTACATTTACCCCTATCTCCACCACTGTGAATGGTGATGCCAGGAGGTATCTCGACCATGAACCTGGCTTCAGGTTCAGTGTGAGATTCTCTCACAGAGGAATATGGCAGATAGTGATAGAACAAGACACTCTATCTGGTGTCCACATGTGTACACAGGTGACATACCTGCATATACATGTGCATGTATACCACCCAGATATATTCCATAATAACAAACACAAATACATACCTATTAGACACACACATAATAAATAAAATTAAATAATTTATACTAACATATAATCAGATAGTATTACTTCCCTTTTCTATTGAATTGTATCAAGTTTTTGGCATGAAATTAAATTTAAATTAAATAACACTAATGCATATTAATTTAGTCAATTCTCTTAAGTTTCAATAGGCTTAATTAATTTTTGTTACTTTCTATAAATTTTCTATTAAGTCATTTTTGCTTTTGCTAACATTTTCTCAGGTTCAAGTTATTTGATTTATATCCCCAAACTCAATTTTGTTTATGAAGCATACAAGAGCTTTTTTCAATTAATGTACTAGAGATGGACAGTAATTTATCTCACTTAAATCATTTTAATGCTGTATGACCCACAGTCCTGACAAAAGGCAATTGGTAAACAGCATTGGTTGTTTACAATTGTTATCCAGCAAGACTCCTGCAAATCAGAAACATCTGGTCTTACCTATGGTCCATGTAGGATAAGTCTTCAAAGGAGAGGGGCTGCACCAAGTTATGGTGAAAAGTAAAAAGGCTCTGGAGGAAGCCTGGGTTTTGGATCAAGTCTTTGCAGCTTTTATACATTACCTTATGTTAAATTGTTCAGTCTGTAGTGGTCCATGTTCTTCTGTTTGGATAATAGTATCCTCCTCAGAGGACAGTTAGCTGGACTTGTAGGTCTTCAAAAGCATGTGACTTACAGAGGTTCTAAGTTTTCATTGTTGCTTCTACTATTGGTTACTACAACTACACAACTGTAGTTGCAAAAGAAACTCATGTGCTTTAAGCACCAACAGCAAGACAGAATTACTCTCTGTCTTACATACCATTATATTACATACTACATAAGAGAAGTTCATAGAAGGTGCTATTTTCCTTGATCTGTTGATGGGTCAGTCTCTGAAGCTATTCAGAGATGGGTAGCATTGACTCATATTCAGCTAAACTGAGCCCTAACTTACTTCAGTAGTTCCATGATGTCTTTCTTATTTGGGATGGTTTTTGCAGAACCTTACTGTTACGTGTGATCACTTCTACCTTGGTACCTAGCTAACAACAGTATAGAAGAACTGGTTTAAGACAAAGTTAAGTGTTTCATGGAATGTTCCCCATCATTAAGACCAGGAAAACTAGTTGTTTTGCTCAATAATTTACTTTCCAGGGTATTATTTGGAAAATGAAATTTGCACATTAAAATATGCTAAAAGTTCACCTGGATCAAACATATATTAAGCTGTGTTACCAATAAAAAAGCCAACCTCCTTTTGCAGGCTGTCATGTATGTAGAAGACAGATGAAATGATTTACTACAGTATATGTCTCCCTTCACAAATGTTGAAAATGTAATTGTAACCTAGAGACAAGACAATACATGAATTGCCAAAAGGAAAGATAAAATAAAATGTTCTACAAAGTTTGGATAGAGCAGTGATATCATATCATATAGTTATTAAGGCTTAAAAATCTTCTAAAAAATTTGGAGATGAATCCAATAAAGCAAAGTGAAGATAAAATATCTAAATCAATGGAATTAATCACAGGACGTTGGATGGAAATGGGTATCAAATCAATGCAAACCAGGAATCAAATGAAAAGAATCCTAAACATGCTCTTCAGTCATTCTTGGTCCTCTGATTTTTCTCTTATTTAATGTTAGAAAAATCAGATGCTCTGATATACCAATAACTTAAGAATCTATTTGATCACAAATATTCAGGAAAATCCATTTGTCTTCACAAGTTTTAATTGGTATGGTATTAAGCCTGAATCTTATGTAAGACTTTAATGGAAATATGTGTGCTATTCGAGTGAACTATATGAATGTACAATGACATGTTTGCTGTTTGTATGTTCTGTTAATTTTTGTTTTTTGTTTTTATTTTAGTGATGAAAAATGAAGAAAGGAAGATCTGACCCCTACATTTAAAGAGATTGCAGGATAGTGCTTTCTCTCCTTACTCACTGTTAGTTGACAAAGCTAAGCAGGTGATTGTTGACATTATGTGTAGAATTTATTTTGAATGTCCTTTATGAAGGCAAGAGGGATAATTTAGTGGGTAAAAGTACCTGTTTCCCAAATATGAGAGCTTGGGTTTGGATCCCCATCACCTGTCTGAGAGTGGCCTATATCTGTGTTTGTACCTATAAATCAAGACTAAATGGAAGTGGGCAAAATACAAGACTCTCTAGGGTTATCTCACAACAAGGTTAGCTGTGGTCTCAGTGACAGACAGTGACTCAAAAGGATGAGGCAGAAAGGGCAGAGCAAAACACCCAACTTTGGCCACTATATACACATTCACAGGTACCCATACACATGAGTACACACAAGCATGCATGCGTACACTTTCATACAAATACACAATCTCAAGCATACATGCAAGCACACACACAAATATTTATCAAAAAGAATGCAAATATTCATTTACAATTTTTCTTTTGGAGGTTAACAATCTTAATGTTCATCAGCAATGATATTTATCATGGACTACAACTTGACTGGGCCCTTAGAATGGCTTTAAAATACTCAAGAAATTACAATGAAAAGCAAATGATTTCCATATTGAACAATCGTGATTACGATTTACTTTTGTAATTTTGGTTTTCAAGTAGCTATGAAAAGATGAAAATATCTGTTTAATTAGCATAAAAGGTAAAATGAGCATGTTTAAAATAATAGCATAAAATCTCAAATCATCATTCTCTCAAGAGTACAATCATTGTAGTAAAGACATCTTTACAAAGAGGGTTTTGTTCTTTATAAAAACCAAAAACCTATAATTTCCATTTGTTATTACCTCTTCGTTATGCAATATGTTGTGTCTTGAGAAAGATTAGAATGCCAGATAAGACATAAAAATCTCAAGATCACCCTTTGCAAAAAGAATCACATGAACTCAGAATGGATTCTAAGATGAATATTTAGAAAACAAAAACAAGCAAATGTAAATCAGAACTTGAAACCTTTTTATCCTCACTCACAATTCATCCAAATTAGTTTCATTGCAAAGACTATAAACAAATGACTTTTTCTACAATTTGTCATTACTTATACCTCTATGACCTGTGACATTTCCTTCCAATAGTCTAAGACCCTGTCCATCGTCCTATTCCAGGAGGTTGGATTTATGAGGGATTTAAGATTGAATACCTTAGCCAGTTGTTGACAAGTACAAGTGACATCATGATATTTTCAAAGAAAGAAAATTTGAGTTCCAAAATTTTTCATAACTTTCAAGGCAGTGATGGGGAATTTAAAAATAACTTATGAAGAGGGAGACAAGGATTTTCAGAAGATGTGATTTGAGGTTTGAATATTGAATGAATAGTCTCTAGTAAAAGACTCAATAAGACACTCATTGCAGGCTAGTAAATCAGTCCAGTTTTATAGAGACCATTCTGTCTCTCACTAACTGTAGCCATTAGCAAACAAGAAACAAGTCAAAGGGTTAAAAAGAAAGAGAAGGAAGGCAGAATGTGGGATGTGTATTGAAAGGAGGAATTTAACATAGTCATGGAAGAATTAACTATCGTGAATTCATTTCTTATCCCTGCAGTACATATGCTTGTTATAATACCTTGAGTGAGATTAATTTTTACACCTCTGCTGAGATTCACTAATCCTGTACTGCTCTGGCCTGTTAAAGCTAAGTTTCTTACTAAAAAGGATTTGGGCTCACTTGCTAAATGCAAACCATTTGCATTAGGTCCAGTGTAAATAATTCGGATCTCTTTTAGTGTACCTGTCAAAAGCATGAAGAGGATTTGAAATTTACGTGTATGTGTGAGAGAGAGGAAGAGGGATAGGTGACCTCTCCATCCTATACTGGCTTGCAGTCACTGATAATAACCAGTATTTCTCACCATGAAAGAAAAGTGAGTCCATATTGATCTCTAGTAGCTCCTGTTCATGCTTAGGGAAACTGATATTTATTCAGGGAGAACTTTCCCACCTGTATAGATCACAGATGGTTTGTTTCAGAAGAAAAATGTGTGTGTAGTCAAATTATATTGAGCTATGGAGCAATTTGTTTGCTTTATTATTTGTTCTTTCATGGAACTGGTGATTATTTTTATTTAAAACTCTATTCACTCTCATATTCATATAAAACCTATGGCATCTTATTATATAAAGTAGTTACATGTAGTAAAAAAATAATCTGTATCTATTGTCTGGTTTTCCTAAGGAACTGTAAAAGTGTTTCTTTATCTGTGCCCTACTCCCCACTCCAGTGACACTTCAAATGCATGTCACACTATATCGGTGAACACAAGGTGTGATAAGCATCAGCGTGTGTTTGATAAATGCCTGAAAAGTTCTTTCTTATATTAGAAAGACAGATATTAATGTACTAATTATATGGGATGATTGAGTCCAACTGCATTTATTCTTTATTGTGAACCAGTTCCACATCTTTCAGGAAGGATGCAGAATATAAAATACAAATTAAGGAAGATCATTGTGTTCTATGGGACCCATGTTCCCATAGGAAACTAAAAGCTTAGTACTTCAATCACCTCTCCAATTTCGATGACCAATCATCTGGGATGGCTATTTGTATTCAGCATTTGCTTATAAACTGGTGCAAGTAAAAGGATCTAGGGATTGTTAATAATAAAAACAATGCCAATTGACTATATGGTTTATTTCATTCCTGTTAAGCTTCTGAAGCTATGGAAAAATGGAAACTAATCTGGTTGTGATAGCACAGACTAGTAGTGTTAGTATCTCTGAGGTTAAAGTAGGAAGCATAGGAGTCCAACGTTACTATGAGTCACACAGTGATTTTCAGGACAGGACATGTTATTATAATAAAGCAAAGATATTAGAACTCACTTCAATTTATATTGTGTTATGCTTGAGCTTTCACTAGTTAATTCATCTAAATGCAGATATGTTTTCAAAACACTGACTATTTTTTAAATTCACATTAAGTTTGCAGAGACATTTAATCCATATGCTTCTTACTGTAACTCATCATTTTGTAGGCGAGAACAGGTCTAAGTTCAGGACTATTTTTTGACTAAGACTCTTTGCATGTTTTTAATTAACATTTAGAACTTTTTTTAAGGCAGGAAGTTATGTTTGACAAAGTTAAGGCCAAACACCAAAAGGTTAGTGTTTTGTCTAGAACTCAGCATACATGAATTTTAAACTTCCCTAAAATAAGCTGTCTCACCCTTTGAGAAAACCGATGGAGAATAAGAATGTTTGGCTTATGAGTGAGTATTTAATAATAGCTAGAGTTCAGGAAATGTAGATGGAACAAAAATGATTTATTAGAGAAAATAAATTCTATATACTAACAATTAGGCCATGCACCTCTGAATAATTTTGTTTCATGTTGCTAATGAATTTTATACTCTTAGACCATGATTTTTCTCAATTAAATTTAATTAAAATCTACTTGTGAAGGTACTTGGCTAAAAAAGGTGAGGTAATAGCTACTTAGAAAAAGACAGCAGATGGGGTGCAAGTAGAGAGGCACAGAGACAGTTTGCTTTATTCAAGGGTGGAGAAAACTGTTGAACTTTTAAGAATGAGAGTCTCCTAAAAGCTGAGGAATATTAAGACAGGAGAATGGTTCAAGGCTGTCCATTAAGAAGAGTAAAAAGCAGAAAGTGCAAGACCATGAAAAGAAGGAAGATTGTAGAAGAAAGGATGAAAACAAGGGAGACCTTTTGGGGACCGGAAATAAGTCAATGTGTCTGAGACAACCAGACTCCTAGAGGTCCTCACCGATTCCTGTTCCTAGTATGGAGGCTCTTAGGTTAAACATTGAGTGTAGGTTCTTGAGTTATACCTTCAATTCATTCCATTTCTGTGATATAAAAGCCTAACAAAAAGCAATTAATGGAGAAAGGGGTTTACTTCAATTTAGAGTTCCAGTTAATAGTCTACCATTATTGGGATGTCAAGGCAGGAAATTGAAACAGTTCTGTCCCACCCATAGTCAAGAGCAGAGTGAAATGAGTGCACGCATGCTCAACTGGTTCGTTGAATGCTTGTGTGTGTTTTGATTAATATCCCGATGATTATGCTATTATATTTCGAGAACCCTTGCCTAGAGAATGCTGGTATTCCTTGTGGAATGAACATTCCCTTAAAAATTAATTTAATTTCCATAGACATGCACATAGGCATATGATCTTATTGGGATTCTTTTCCCAGATGACGCTGTGTTTTTCTAGTTGATCAAGTTATGGTTATCATAGGTGGCAACTTCACCAATGGGTTAATGCTGTTCCGGTGACTAATTCCACATTGCAGAATGACAGTGTATAACTAACTGCTGCAGCCGGGTCATGAAGAACTAGGTCTTCTTGTGCTGGCATCCATTCTATGCAGATAAATAAGCAGTTCCATGTAAAGCAGAGCTGATATCTGGCATGGTGCTACTACAGTCCCATTTCCACTTTAAACTCCTCCGATGTTTAATCTCCTCGGACTTTGCAGTAACATGTGGAGCTTCTCCAGCATGTGATCTTAGGGTCAGGACAGCACTTAAGCAAACTCACATAACCACCTCCACATGGCTGAACACTGATGTAGTGCTAATCACAAGCCATTACTACTACCATTTTAAGACATAAGTATGGTATCTCCCTCTGCTCATGTTTGTGATTTAAGGTATAACCCTCAGCTTCCTGTTCCTGCTTCCATACCTACACTTGACTCCATGCTTCTCCTCCGGGATGGATTTCTGTTGACTCTGATTCCTCTGAAACTGCAAGCCCAAGTAAACTACTCCTTCTATGAGTTCCCTTGGTCATAGAGTTTTGTCACAGCAACAGAACTATAACTAATATTTATATATGTGTTTATGTGTTCCTATATCTTGTGCAGTGTTATGTACGTGGAGATCAGAAAGGTAATATTGTGGCAGGCACTCTTGTCCTAAAAAATTTATATTCCAATGATGGCAAACACCTTATATAATACAGCATGTGAGAGATTAACAAATTAATAGTAATGTAATTAAGGCCTTCTCTAAAAAGATTAATACATTATTTCAATGAATAAATGTAACATAATCGGTGGCAAATTAGCTGGAAAGTTATCAGAAATAAAAGTGCATCTTGCCTTATTTCTGCCGAGTTGCCATTCACATTGCAGTGAGAAGTCTGAAGACTGAATCATTCACATGTGTCAGAAATGAGGAATAGTGTATATTAAAGTCACACTCCCCACTCAAGCATGGGTACAGAGAAAGACTATAGCATATGTGCAGAGAATTGTAGAGGCAGTGATGATGTTCCTGCACACAGACAGTACAGGGAAAGCATGAAGTGGGGTTCTCCAGAACACACAGACCATACAAATAAGTTAGGTCGTTTTATCTGGATAGAAGTAGTAACATTATGAACAAATTCAATTAATGATGCTCACAAATATGTTCCTTTTTTTTTCCTTAGAGTAAAATGTTTCTGAAGAGGTTGAGTATTTCTAACCATAATTCAGGAGCTGCTGTCCTACTATTATGCCCAGAAAACAGTGATCTTTATACTTCTTGAAAACACCTTTTCTTTGTTCAGGAAAAAACTCTGAGGCAAAGTTGTACAAATATTTGAAACAAAGTCCTAGTATGGAAACTAGTGATTGCTACTTCAGGAGAATTGTCTATCTCCAAGGTTAAGCAGGTATGGGTTAGTTTGCATATGGGATGATGTGATGGGAATACATAGCAGAAAAATTCTTTTTTTTATTTAATATAATTTATTTATTTTTTTCAAACTGTAGCTCTACAAAGGATAATAGCAGGAAAGCTCCAATACAAGGAGGGCAAGTATACCATAGAAAGAGTAAGAAAATAATCCCCTTCCAACAAACCCAAAAGAAGATAACCACATAAACAATGCCTCCACTATGAGCAAAAATGACAGGAAGCAACAATACCCTCTCCTTAAAATCTCTTAACATCAATGGACTCAATTCCCCAATAAAAAGGCATAAGCTAACGGACTGGATACGCAAACAGGACCCAGCTTTTTGCTGCATACAGGAAACCCACCTCAGCAACAAAGACAGTCACTACCTTAGAGTAAAAGGTTGGAAAACAATTTTTCAAGCAAATGGCACTAAGAAACAAGCTGGAGTAGCCATTCTAATATCGAATAAAATCGACTTTCAAGTTAAAGCTATCAAAAAGGATAAGGAAGATCATTTCATACTAGTCAAAGGAAAAGTCAACCAACATGAACTCTCAATTCTTAATATCTATGCACCAAATACAAGAGCACCCACTTTCATAAAAGAAACCTTACTAAAGCTCAAAACACACATTGCACCTCACACAATAATAGTGGGAGACTTCAACACCCCATTCTCAGCAATGGATAGATCTTGGAAACAGAAACTAAACAGAGATACAGTGAAACTAACAGAAGTTATGAACCAAATGGACTTAACAGATATCTATAGAACATTTCATCCTAAAGCAAATGAAGAATTCTGAGGAATACTGTGAGTCTAGGAGGTGAAGCAGCTTCAGGATAAAGATTTGGGGCACTGTAGCCTAGCTGTTCCTTGTTATGGTTAAGAAAATAGTTTTCTATACCTATGTTTTCTCGCAGTATCCCAAAGACATCACTGGTATCTTGTTAATGTTATGGACTTCTCCTCATATTAAAAAGGTTCAAATTTTCTGGAACCACATATGTAGACACATGATTCAACATAATGTAATGTTGCGTTAGAAATCACAAAAAAAGAAGAACCAACCCTCCCAAAAGATGCAATTAAGATTTGCAATTTACTAAAACTCAAACACCTCTATTACTTTAATAGTGAATATTCAGCTTGAATTTTACATATTTTTCTAAAAGTGTTGAGTGTCAACTCAAATTGAGTAATTTGCATTTTTTAAAAACTATGCTTCTCATCAGGGTAAAGTAGTGTCTGTCACCTGGCAGGTAATAATTTCCTACCCTAGTTCTCAGTGATAGTGAATACCTCCCTCTCCAAAGAATATATTAAATCAGAGAACACAACATTTTATGCTAATGCAATCTTTGTAAAGGCTGAGATAAAATTCCAAGTACCAATAATTATGAAAGCCAAATAAGAGGATTCTAGAAATGTTGGTTTCTCTTAATCATGTGGATGTTATACTCTAAGAAGAAAAATGGTTTTACATTTTGATTTACAAAAGATTCATTCAAGTGTTATTTTTTTTTCCCCAGAAAATACCGTTCTCAAGCAGGTCATTGGATTCAGTCAATGAAGAACTATATTTTAGAGAATGTATATGAAAAACATTTGCCTTTGTGGTAAGTGAAGTCTATTGAGGTTTAAACTTTTAGGTTTTGAGTTATGTAGTATTTTTGTATAATTAAAAATACATGTAGAGAATTTCATACATGAGGATTGTATCTCCTTCATCTCTGCCTCTCTTATCTACTTCCAACTCTTCCCTTGCCTCTCAACTCCTCAACTTTATGAATTTTTCTGCATTCATTTTATTTCATTTTTGACTTTACATTTTCCTGGCCACTTCTCTCTTCCATATTATCTCATGTAATCCTCTCCATTTCTCTTCAAATTTATGTTTTTCAATAATTATTACTGTATATTTATATCTATATATCTCTATCTCTCTATATATATGTTTATGTACATGTATATCCTTATATATATTCTTAAATATATTTTTTGTAGATTTATAATGTTACTAGTATGTATATGCTATCACAGCTGACCATTCGCTACTGCGTATTTATTGTACTTTCCTTTGGGAAGACTGCTTCTCCTTCTCCAAGTTTCTTCAGCTTCCTACTATTCTTTGCATAGGGTTGATGCCTTGTATGCTTTTACTTGCAGACTTTCTCATATTCATTTGTACTGTCCTAGTTCATCTCATGTTTGAAAATACTTGCCCTTTTAACCACAAATAAGCTTAGTATTCATCTCTCATTAAACAGACAAACAAAAAAAAATTTCAAGAGACTGAAAGAAGTAGAGAAATCATTGCTCACATGTATACATGTTTAGGACTTATCACTGGGGACTGAGTAACATATCAGGGATCTCATTCCTGGAAAACACTGATTCTTTGCAGTAGCAATTGATTGCCTGCCAATAGTTCCTCATCTAAGGGTAGGACCCCATGGGAATTCCTCCATCATGGTGACATGTCAATTGTCATTACTACAGTGGTCTTGTTTAGGCAGCAGTGGCACTTTTATATTGGGGTTAAGCAATAGTTCACTTCTTGCACTTAAAGTCTTCTGAGTATGAGGAAAATCATACCTGGTACTGTAAATTAAGCTGACTACTAATACCTGAAGGAGTCATCGATTGCAGAGGCCAACAGATATCTGACACTTTCCAAAACAAGTATAATTTCTATCTCTGTTTTAAGTACTTATCTTATGCTCACAGATAAAATAAGCTTTCATTCCCCATCAAAGAAGCTAGTTTTAACCGCAAATAGAGAGTTTTACAGAAATCTATATCTAGTTCAAGTTCATAGAAAGCAATGAACAAGCATGCATAGACTTATATACCCACAGCACAACTCCTAAGGCTCAAGCATCATCATGGATTGATCATCATCATTGATCTTTCAGATTGAAAGAGTCTGAAAACGTGGATTCCTACTGTACCAAGTGCATGACAGATGTTTCAGAACCTGGAAGAGGTTTGCCTATTCCTTACAGCAGAGAATTGTATGCCTTCATGTTGGTGCTGAGAAAAAGCTCAGGTACTGTACAGGAAAGATTAAAGCTCTTCCCCGGTGAATCATCTCTCTGGCCATTTCACAATGAATATTTTAAATAATCAAATTTATTTTATGATTGAAAACCTTTGAGTAATTCTTATTGTGTCAAAATTTGTGGATTCTAAAAAAAAAATGTTTTCTAACAGGTCTTTTAAATTATGCATTTCAAATTTAGGAAAAATTTAGGGAAGCTAGTGTTGTAAAAATGCTCTGAAGGGAAGGAAATCTTCCCGGAGGAGGTAGTGCTTGAAGTGGCTTCACAGGCTGAGTTTGAGGAGCATAGAAGGACATCACAGGAAGGAGCTGGTTAAGGAAGACGTGCAGAGAAACATAACTGCTATCACAGCTTGATTATGGGAAATTAGTATATCCAAATATGTCTGTGTGAGTCACTGGCATTTGAAAAAACCTTTTTTTTCTGTTTTTGGAAATTTTAGATGCTATAATTTATTCTAAACAACTGAAACAGAGGGCTGTTATTCCCATGATATAACCATTTTAGTTGTAATTTCCCATTTATTTATTGATTGATTCATTCATTTTACATCCTGGTTGCTGACTCCCTCATCCCAATCTCCCCATACTCCATACCCCATTCCCCTCCCCTTCTCCTCTAGGAGGGTGGAGAATCCCCCCTCCCTGTGTCCTAGGACCCAGGCACATCAAGTCTCTACAAAGCTAGGCCAATCTTCTCCCACTAAGGCCAGACAAGGCAACCCAGATAGAGGACCAGATTCCACAGACAGGCAATGACTTTAGGTGAAACAAACCCTCTAGAGGAGGGAATATTTACCTTGCTCACAGTTTTAGAGATGTCAGTCTATGGTCCTGGCTGAGCTGAGGCAGAGTGTTGTGGTAGCAGAAGTGTGGGGTAGAAGAGGATGTTTATCTCAGAGAAGGTAAGACAATGACAGTAACACTGTAAGATAGCTTTCCAAACGCACTCAGTGAACATCCTTCACCTTGGTCCTTTGCCCCAAAGTCTCTATCACCTCCAGGACAGTAACATCAGATGGTGACCAAAGTTTCAAGATCTGATCCTAGACTAGATTTTTCATGTCCTGATTATGACAGTGTCAAGAAAAAAAGAAAGAGAAAAAAAATAGATGAGCAGCAAGATTCAAACAGGCCTTATTTGCTTTGCTTTAGTAGTTTATTAATAAGGCATAAGAAATTTATGGATATATTTTTACTCATATTTTTAATGTTTTTTATTTTACATATATTTAATATATATATATGTGTGTGTGTGTGTGTGTATGTGTGTGTGTATGTGTATGTATATGTATATATGTTGCATATATGTTTTCTGGTCTGACAATACTTAAATGGATTTTAAAATAATATTTTGTGAATTTAAAAAAGTCATATTTAGTTTTATTTTCAGTCCTGATATTGTCTTAACTCTATTATAAGAAGAGAAACTCAATACACTATTACATGCCAAGGTGGCTTGTGTGTCAACCTTAGAGAGCAAAATCCTTAATTAAGGCTCAGATCAGCCAGAGTAAAGCAGCAATCTTTCCCATATTGATCTGGATAAACTGCTTAGGAGAGTGAAAAAGCCTTTGTCTCTGTTTATTTTCCTTACACAGCCAGAAGTTGAATTTTCAATGCTTGGACTGCAGCAAAACAAACGAGGTTTCATTCCACAGTACACAGAGATCTCCGATCACCTTCAGTCTTTACACTTGAACATTGAATAAAGCGATAGCCACTCATCAGACAGTTTCTCAGATTCAGCATGTTTTCCTTGGTCAATGTCTCAGGAGACCTTGGTGTTACAACATTGGGTCAGAAGGTGCTCTTGAGGACAATATAGGGACAGACAATTAAAGTTCTGATTCAAGCAGTCGAAGAGCTGAGTTATGTTGCTCTTTGGGGCACAAAAGTGAATGACATAAGTGCCAGAAGAAATTTCCTTGCACACCCACACAAATTGTCTCAGTCTGGGTATTATTTAATCAAAATTAAACCATACCAAACACATTGCATGTGTGAAAAAGTTAAGGAAACCTCCTGTTATTTAGTCAAGTAACCACGGAACTGCTTTTAACAAAACTACAGCGACTTTAAATTGTATTAGAGATTGTCTTTAATGTAACTGAAGTGTGGGTTTTCCTTGGTCAGGAGTAAAAACTCACATTAAAATAGTATCAAAACTTAAGGAACAGTGTTATAAAGATACCCAAAGCATTAATTACTCTGCTGTGGCTGTGATAAGACATCACAATCAGAAATGACTCAGAAATAATTTAGTTTTGCTTATGTTTCCAAGGTGAGAGTCCATAATTGTGTGTGTGTGTGTGTGTGTGTGTGTGTGTGTGTGATGGTGATGGTGGTGGGTATTGTACTAGGCAACTGAAGCTGGAATCTGAGTGTTCTCTTTTTCATTTGCTGCTGAAAATAGACTAGTTTCAGCCAGATATACAGAGGAGATCCATAGTATAAATTAGGCTTACACTATGTCATTGCTTGATTACAATCTTCTACTCTAAAATCTGCCAATCATTGAATCAGCATCTTAAAGGAACTTGATATTCCAAAACACTTGCAACACTTTTGTTTCAATATCATTAGCCTGAAAGGACCTCAAAGAATATATCTACAAATATTCACTTTTATGATAAAAAAAAGTCATAGTAAGAACAGCATAAAAAACAGTTAATTCATGAATGAGCTTATCAAAAACCTTCTAGTTCCAGCAGAGAAATTATTTAGACCTAGTCTATTTAGTTTGATAATGGGATCATAAATTCAGTTTGATTAAAAGTTATGGATAAATGTAATGATACCAGGGCTGTCCTTAAATTTTATGTCATGTAGGCTTGGTAACATTAATGTGAACATCACCAATTTCAAAGACCTTGATTTATGGAGATGTTTAAAACGATTGGAGTATTGGTTGTTTTCATTATAGATTTAGAGAGTGCTGGGCTCTCATGAAAAGATCTTTGTGATAACTCACAATAGAATTATATTTTCAGTTTTATTTCAAAACAGTGGGATGCGATACAAAGATACTAAACAGATTCTGCCTTATGGAATTTAAAAAACACATATGACTCTGTCCTTCATGACTGAGGTATACATTTCTATTGATAGTGATGCTGAGATTGGTAATTCACAGCAGAGTTCTACAACAAATTAGTTGTGTTTGGTTATGGTGTGCATTCTTCTTCAAAACTAGCCCCACCCTGAAAACAACCTACATCTAGTGGAGGTTTTAATATAATTTGATCTGTTGCCTTCAGGACTGGAGAGATGGCTCAGCAATTAAGAGCAGTGGCTAGTTTTCCAGAGGTGCTGAGTTCAATTCAAGCCAGCAACCATATGGTGGCTCACAACCATCTGTAATTGGATCATATAAATTAAATAAATAATTCTAAAAGAAATCTATTACCTTCATTTGGAAGTACTGAAAGATTATCCTATCTTCAGAGTAATTTGAAGGATTGGCTGAGTTCTCTTTGAGGACTGCACCACCACCTTATAGCTTCTCTCTGCTCCCAGTTCAGCATATTATTCCTTCTTTGTGCCTGCAACAAACATTTAGTCATATACCGGAGCTTTGTGAACAGTACACTGAGAAAACTACTGAAAGCATATTATTTGCACAAAGATCCAAGTGGAAGGCTAAATGTCAGTTTTAGCATGATAACATTTCAGAATCATCATGAAAATGAGCAAACCTCTAGTTGATTCTCTGGTTGATTTTATAGAATAGGTTAATTGACATGGGGACTCACTCAAATATGGGCAGCATTGTTTCTTCAGACTGGTAAAGAGAGAAAAGAAATTGAACAACAATATCCACTGTTCCTTGCTTCTGATTGAAGGGACACTAAGAGATACCACAGCCTCCTGTTGTTAGGACTTCCCGACCATGACTGAATGGAGCTAAAATAAAATCTTCCTTCCTTAACACTGCTGTTTTCACAAGTCTTGTCACAGTGACAAGAGCACCAGAAAATATGCACTGAAAGGTATTTTATTTTTCAACATTCTAAAACACACATATCAGAAAAGTCACCATCACTTCTTTTAAGTAGTCTGTACTGTTATATTTTCTATTTTTTTCCGACTAAATAACATTTGGTTACATGGATCTAGAACCTACTGTTTATACAGTCATCTATTTTTAGCTTTGACTCACAAGAGAATAGTGTTGGGATAAACATTCCTATGCAAAGTTTTATTAGACCTTTTGTACGTTTTTAAGTTTATGAACAGACATGATATTTCTGAGTGGCATAGCTTCTCAACCTTTAATTCTAACTTCTTTTTATTGAGAAATTGCCCAAAAGTTTTCTATAGTAATAATATCATCCTAAGTTGCCATAAGCAATATGTAAGTTACTTCCGTCATTTACTGACAGTATTTCAAAGATTATCCTCCTGATGGTGAAATAATATGTCATTGTACTTTAGATTCTCATTTATTTCATGGTTACCAATTTTTTCACATATTTTGTTTCATTTATAGCAATTGTAGATCTTTGCCGAAGTTTAATGTAGTTTTTCCCCCTTTGGCTTGTTACTATGTTTTAAAAAGATATTCGTTGCTGTTGTTGTATTTTTGCTTTTATTTGTTTGTCTTTTACATATCTAGACTATATTACATGATACTTAACAAGCAACAGAAACAAACTAAAGTACTTTTTGACAACATCTAACATATATCAGGAGTACAAAGTATGAAAATTATCACAAAATAGAATATTAGAAGAAGAAAATGTTCAGGCACAATATCTTAGTCATTTGAGAGGTTGTGGGACTATTCTAATAAATATAAAATAATTATATACCTTTTCCTGTACATTATCAATATTATATGAAAAATGTTGATAAAGAACAAAAGCAAGTCAGCAACTAAAACAAAAGTTCCATTTCTAGTACCCACATGATGCTCACAGGCTAGTCCAGTTCTGTTTCCCTCTTCTGGTCCCTACAGGCATTGCATATACATTGTACACAAACACACCAGCAAGCAAAACACACATAAACACATAAAGTAATAAACAAATATTTTTTTTAAATTGAAACCCCAAGACCCTAGGGAGATAGCTCATGAGGTTTGAGAACTTTCTCTGCAAGCATTAGGACCCAAGTTCAAATACCCAGCACTCAGATAAAATTTGATCAAGCCTATACATATCTGAAACCTCAGCACTGAGAGGAGACAGGTAGATTAAGAGAGCTCAATGTCCTGAGAGTGTTCAAAATGGCAAGCTTCTTCTTCCTTGGAAGAACAAGTCTCAAGGCAACAGGGGAGAAAATGATGGAGTAAGCTACCTGACACATTGCTCTCTCTTCCAAATATATGTCCAAAGAACCATACATCCATACCCTTGTATCCACCATTAGCAGGGAGAGAGGAAGGACAGAGAGGGGGGAAGGAAGGGAAGGGAAGGGAAAGGGAAAGGGAAAGGGAAAGGGAAAGGGAAAGGGAAAGGGGAAAAGGGGAAAAGGGGAAAAGGGGAAAAATGGGGAAAAAGGGGGAAAAGGGGGAAAAAAGGGAGAAAAAGGGGAAAAGGGGGGAAAGGGGGGAAAAGGGGGAAAAACGGGGAAAAAGGGGGAAAAAGGGGAAAAGGGGAGAAAAGGGGAAAAAGGGAGAAAAAGGGAGAAAAGGGGGAAAAAGGGGGAAAAGGGGAAAAGGGAAAAAGGAGAAAAAGGGAAAAAAGGGAAAAAAGGAAAAAAAGGGAAAAAAAGGGGAAAAAAAGGGAAAAAAGGGAAAAAAAGGAAAAAAGGGAAAAAGGGAAAAAAGGGAAAAAAGGGAAAAAGGATAAAAGGGTAAAAAAGGAAAGGGAAAAGGGAAAAGGGAAAAGGGAAAGGGGAAAGGGGAAAGGGGAAAGGGGAAAGGGGAAAGGGAAATGGGAACGGGAAAGGGAAAGGGTAAAAGAGAAAGGGAAGGGAAAAGGAAGGGAAAATGAAGGGAAGGAAAGAAGGGAAGGGAAAAAGGGAAGGGAAGAAGGGAAGGGAAAGGGGAGGGAAGGAAAGGGAATGGAGGGGAAGAAGGTAAGGTAAGGTAAGGTAAGGTAAAAGAGAAGAGAGGAGAGGAGGGGAGAGGGGAGGGGAGGGGAGGGGAGAGGAGGAGAG
>NW_021604646.1:4959580-4998155 GCF_004785775.1 Grammomys surdaster | reverse complement strand
AGAGAAGAGGGGGGTTGTGCAGCGTCGTGGGGGAGAAGGGAAGGGGAAGAGCATGTAATGGCTATTCCTGTGTGTCAACTTGACTACATCTGGAATGAACTGCAATTCAGAATTGGAGGACTCACCTATGAACCAGATCTTGAGGCTGGGTCTTGGCATGGACATCTCGAGGCATAGTGGCCATGAAAATGTAGGCCCAGGCAGAGTATTACACACTTTTAATCCCAGGAAATTGATGCGAGGAGATCTCTGAGTTCAAGCTGTACTATTATGTGCAATAGTCTCTAGTATGATGCTTCTTCCTAATCAAACAGAATGGCTGACCATGGACCTTGATAACAAGTCCTCAAGTAACCGCATGATCATTATACAGATCATAAAATTTCCAATTTTTTATATGATTAGAAGGAATCATTCCATGGTTGAACCTAAAATATCTAAAACATACACATAGGGAAGAGCTGAAAGTGCAAGAAAATGTCATTAAGTGCTGAGATAGAACCCCATTCTAATACATGAACCCATTATTCCATGAGCACTTCTCTCAGCTTGGCTGAAACTAATAGGGAGAACCTTATGGCAGCTGTTGGAAGAAGTGGACACATGTGCTTGCTTCTAAGGATAGAAAAAATAGTAGCTGGACCTATGTTTTCAGAATTCACAATACATGGAGCATAAATGAAGCACATGGGTAAAGAAAACTGGCAGTATCAGTTTTCAGATTCTGGATATAGGTTGAAAGGAAAATGTAAAAATAGTCCTATGATGGCTCATGATTTATGGAAAACAGTCAACAATTAGGAATTCCAAGATTTTGTGGCAACCACGCAAATCCACAACCTACACAAAGAGGGAGGAAGGCAGATGCCCAAGAGAGAGAACTTTAAAATATATCAAAATAAAAAATACTCATTGGTAAAATAGCAATGGTTTTGAAATTAATAATATTTGAATGCTTTTATATGATTTACTTATATATATGTGTGTATGCGTGTGTGTGTATGCCTATGCTGTTTATGAATATAGTGTTCATGAGGTCAGAAAAGTGATCTTCACATATCCTGAAGCTGGAGTTACAGATGTATGAGCCACTTAATGTGGGTTCTGGGAAGCAGACTCTCATCTTCTGCAAAAGCGTTCAACACATATAATCTTTGAACTATACCTTCAGCCTTTCAAATACATTCCAAATCATATATTTCATTCTTAGCAGATATTATTCAATGTATGGTTTTGTAAAAAAAATATCATATATCACTTTTTTTGCCATTTATCTACAATTAAACCATGACTTGGTAATTGCCTTGCCAATGCTAGCAAGTTATACTCAAGTATAGAGTTTTGTGTTCATGTTTAACCATTTGTAACACTGCCTTAGAAAATACAACTTAAATTTCTTATATTTCTCAACATCACTTGATAGTTGTACAAGTGGATTTTTACATATATGTAGCATAGAAAACATTTACTAAAACATACATAGCATTTAAAATCTACAAATATCCGTTAAATTTTTTCAGTTAGATTATAATTTTCTTAATAAGTCTTTCTTGTTTTTAAATAAAAATGGAAATATTTTTCTGAATAAATGAGAAGATTTTAGTTTTTCTCCCTTGCAAAGTGTCTGTTCAGGTCTGCTTTTTCTGTTTTACTTCTTGAATTCTGGGTATTTTCTTATTGATTTATATAACTTTTCTATATTAATAAAGACTTTGTCAGTTTGTCACATTTGCTGGAAATACTTTTGGCAGCCCTTTTTGAAGTCAACTTTTTATAGCTTTTTGTTGATGTGTTGCTTTGTGATGGCTTCTTTATTCCTAAATTTAAAACTGTATCCACATGTCAGAAAATTTTCTCCACAGTACATTCCATTTTCTACTAGTTATCTATGCTTTCATCTTAACACTGAAATATTTTCCTCCTGAAATATTCTCTTCTCTGTAGCAAGTCCATCATTATAGATTTAAGATACTAAGGTAAGAGAGAGAAAATAAATGTGGTAATCAGCCCTCTTTAGCCTCCTCTCTCTTCCACTTACCAAGTAAGGATTCCAAAACATACTCTGTCTGAAATTCTAACAAGAAATCAAATGATATTTTACATAAATTTTAGAAAAGATAGTTTTATTTGATCAAACAAACCCTATATATAATGTGATAGGGGAAAGGAGAAAAACACCTAGAACACAGCCACATGCTGCAAATCTATTCTCATTAGCCTCGGGCAGTTAGACATTTTCTTCTTTTCCGGATTCAGGGCATCATATTTATAAAATAAAAATATCTACATCTTGAGTGACTCCTAGGATGTTAATAAGATGACCAGTTAAATCAGAAAAATTACGAATAGATATACAGCTCACTCTTCATACATATCTTGCTCAGTGGAGGTAGGCTACAGGCTCAGGAGGACAAAATAATGCCTTCCATATTCCTTTAACAAGAGAAATATGAGTAAATCAACAGGGGAGAGGAAGGAGAAGGAAAGATGTGATTTTTTTTTTAAAATATCCTGTATGTCAAACAGCATTTCTCACACCATTATCAACACCATTGAAATTACTCAAATGGAGTCTTATTTGTTCGAGAAGAACCAGCAGGTCTGCTAACAGCTGTGGGGACCCCTATCTAATTTCTCTTTGAAGACTTGAAACTCAGCATCCTATTCTCTGCTAAGACTTCAATGCACTGTAGGATTAAAGTAAAAATAAAATGTGAAGATGGAATGGTGTTTTATCGAGAAAAATGATTGACCAATCCAGACATTAGATCATTCATCTTTATTCTTCCAAGGCAAAAATGTCTTGGATTTCATAGGAAAAAGTTTGACAATGATATGAGCAACTTTATCCAGGTCTTGCTGCAAATGATAAGAATCCTTGCAAGTAAAAGTACTGGGAGTGTCGATATAGCCAGCTAAGCTTAGTACATCATACTGCTTTCCCCCTTCAGGTACCAGCAGCTTTCCTGAGGAAGACGACACTATTTTGAACATGGAGACTTACCTTAGTTTTCTATACAAATCTCAATGCTGAGTGGAGAAATGTTCCATTTCCTACTCCTATGGATGCTATCAGTTTCCTATTGCAGTTAAACTCAATTGAGATGCATTAAAACATTAATTTGTAAAACAAAGTAAGTTGTTTTATCTTTCTTTAGTTATCTGATTTATTTTTCTCAGTGTATTAAGATTCTAAGATTATTTTTAGCGTCTGTGATATATTAATTTTTAGTATGGTTTAATAAATAAAAGCCCTAAATAACAAAAACTTTTCAAGAAGGTATTTGAATTTGATTGGTAAAACCAACAACCACCTCTGAAAAGTCTGGCTTTTTAAAAATAAAAGTAGTATATCTCAAATGAAACATAAATGGATACTAAGACGAAAGAAGTGAATTAAAATGAACTATGGGAAATATGCTGATTTAAAATAAGAGTTCATGTTTTTATGTCAAATGAAAATTAATTAATACTTTGTGTTTTAATTAGTGCCTTTTGCTTTTTTCAGAGTGGTAAATATAACATATCCTCAAAACAAAATTAAAGAATAAGAAAATTCTCAATAATAAGGTAATATTCAAACTTTCACAGTTTATATCAAACAGTAGCAATCTTAAAAGCACAGGATATAAGAAAATGTCTTTATTATGTTCATGCCTTTGGATGTAACTGATATTTTTAATAGTTTTAATTTTTTTTCACTGTTTATTATCTGTCTGAGTCTCTTTTCCTATTATTCTAATGAAATCTCCTGTCCAAAGTAACTCCAGGAAAAAGCAGTTTTCTTTCAGCTCCTAACTGAAGACAGGGATACGAAAAAGGCAGCACATGCCATTAAATTTACAATCAGGAAGCAGAAGATAATGCTGATCTATGTTCAACTAGGTTTCTTGCTTTTACACACTTGAGAACCAAGCCCACAAAGTGATATTCACTTATGGTTTGAATCTGTTGAGTTCAGCTGATCTCACAGTGGAGCTCAGTGTCTAATAATCACTGAGAGTTGCAGCTTGGAGCATTTCTCCTAGGTGGGTATAGATCTTGTCAAGTGATAACATACCAATAGGGATGACATTATGGTTTGGGTCCTAATTGTGTGATTATTACACTATTTCACATACAACTCTAAACATTAAACTGGACAGTATGCTCTAATATATATCAAACATAAGATTACTTATTTTTCTTTGAAATGCTAGGAAAACAATTGTCAATGTGCAGATTCCATAAATTTATTTGAAAGACAAAATTATTGAAAACTATAAACTTCTTGGACAAACACAGAAATATATTTTTCTTAGCAAGTGACCATTGCAAAATAGATTTTATTTACTTATAATGAAAAACACAATGTTGGTGAGGTTGTTTGTGTTCTTCGGCATATTTTAAGAATAAGATTGTTTTAGGTGATATATTTTAAATGTAAGTGGAAATAGAATGAGATTTTGCTGGGAAAATATTTTCATTTTGGACAAATATCTACTTCTTAATAAGTAATACAATTGTAAAAATTATCTATATCCACCTAATATAGTTGTCTGTGCAATGAAGGACCATTAGGTGCTATCTGAATTCACCACAAACACTGCATGTATGAACACACAAGCAAGTCTACATGTGTGTAGTTATTCACTCCCCATTTGAGATGGAATGCACTGACTTAGAAACATTTTCATGATATATCATGAGAAACTGACTTTATCATATTGCCTTGTATGCATGTCTGTGGGGATACTATCTTGATTACTAATTTATATAGGACTGGCCAGAACACTGTGCCCCTAAAGAAGAGAGGTGTTCCATGGTATTGAAAGGTTTATTGTCCTGGTGGAAAGTGGATGAAACTGTACACCATGTCTTCAGAGTGGGCCTGAGGTTAAATACCTTTTGTAAGTAGGCGGAGGTTCTGGGAAGGAATGTTTAACTGGCTACACCCTCTGGCCTTTAGGTATCTCATTAATATGGAGATCTCTTGATGCTCTGTAGCCTGCATTGACATCCTCTACCTGTGCTACCAAAGGCCACAAATATTTCTTTGGGTGGGGCTGTGGATGGCTGATGCCAAATGAAAGGAACCAGGGCCCAGGAGCAAAGCAGAATTCCTACTGTCCCTTTAGGGTCACCTGGGTTCGAGGCCTGCTCTCAACCAGGTACCCAGCTGCCTCTCACAGCCCACCACCTCAAAATCCATGATCAATTTTCTGGCAAATAAATAAACCTTTCCTCCTTGTGTTGCTGTTAATCATGATGTCTATCAGAGCAACAGTAAGTCAAGTAGAATATTATATTTCTATTTGAGTATTTGTGTATTTACTAAACTCTTATAGTAGGTTGAATAGTGCTGGGACTAATATATCCCTTATATCCCTTGATTCCAATCCCCGGAACCTGACTATCATACCACTACTATATATATACATATAATCATTGATTGGTACTGAATCTATATTTTAACTATCAATATAACTATGATATCAAATTGAATCATATAAACTAAGCATATGAATCTTAATGCAAAGATAAGCGACACTTTAAGAGAAAAACGAGGCAGACTCAATGGAAAAAGAATGGAATCCAAAGGAGAAACAAGCAGAATTGAGAAGAATCCAAAAGGAAAAAAAATATAAAACATAGCAGAGTTAGGCGAGGACTCTTAAAGACCCTGTAAAGAGAATGTAGTTTCCTGTTGATATCTTTGTCTTTCATTTCTATCTTTCAGAACAATGGGAGAATGCCTTTCTAATGCTTTATGATACTAAATTGCTGTCATTTTAATAGAGCAGCCCCAGGAAGCAAGTGAAAGAATTAATGTCACTCAACACATATGGAGGAAAAAAAATGAGAGGTAAAATGTGTCACCCAAGGTTAGTAAGTCAGGAAGAGACAAAGCTTTGATTGAGACCAAAGCCTGAGAAATTCAAAGACATTTGCAGCATACTGGTTTTACTTTCCTGCTTGATGTGATTAAGGTTTGATTGACATTGAAACCTTTTTGCTTTACCTTTTGGATTGAAATTCCTGGCAGCATAGCTCCAAGAAGAGCTGAGTCTGCCACCATTGCTACATAAAGAACTACACATGGATTACAGTAACTAGAAGCAACTATTTCATTCTGCTTCATTGTGTCATATTTAAGGGATTTTGGGAATATTTTGAATACAGAGTTTTTCTCCTAATTTAACAATGACCTAGAATCAACTCGGTTGTTCTGGTTGGGACTGGGTTTCTGATGCACCTCCTGGTGGATTTTCTGTTCTGTCTAGTGATGAAAGCACTTCCACAATAAGTTTGTCCTAAAATACAAATTTTTCATGACTATCATAGGTTTCCAAGAAAGAAGAACTGATTTTATGACAAAGGCTGAAGTTAATATTGCTTCTGAAGTACTTTGTTTATCAGAAACTAGCTCAGAATAAAGAGTTGGGACAGGCCACTTAATTAAAGTTAGATTAACATATTAATTGTGTAAGTAATGAGTTTTCCTTATGATATTTTCATGTCTGTATGTAATATATTGTAGTTGTATTCACTCATCATTACCTTCTCTTGACTTGTTCCCTCTCATGTCTTTTTTACAAAGACGTTTACCCTGATTGTACATAGGGAGGAAGGTAGAATGGAAGGAAGGAGTAAAGGAAGGTAGATAGAAAAGGAGGAAAAAGGAACGAACTGATTTCATTTGGAAAAATATTTCACGTCTTGATTTGTAAATGGAACATATTTAAATAGAAAAGAAAATAATACAAGTTAAACGCAGGATTTCTTTTCTCCAGAAAAACCTTCACAGCGCAAATATCATTGGGAGAGGTTATCCCATAAATAGTAGTTAATGTTTTCTGGCTCTTCTATTTAAAAGAAATGCCTATTGGAAATGCCCAGGTGGCCTTGGATAATTATGAAACTGGTGATGACTACCTCACAGGCTGGCCTGAGAACATGTAACAAAATGTTCTGCCCTATGGTGGGCATATTATTTCTATGTGTTAGGTTAGAGAAATATAATACATAGGCACACTAAACAGTGTCATTCATGCACATGCATTTGTAGAATACTTACAAAGTAAGTTACTTATTGTGGTAGCCCAAGCTTGAGACAAGAAACTGGAGAACATCAACAAAAATAACTAATGAGCAGGATAAAGGATAGCAAGAATTCATTCCTCCAATTAATATCTGGTAAATACAGCTCAATAGCCTCAATAACAGTAGGTTATTCATATGACATCTCTGACCTCTTATTGTTCTAGTTTTGTCATGGAAGCATTAACCAACTGACACTGGAAGCTGATTCAATTTACAGGCAAACCATGGGTCTGCAGTCAGAAAATTTTCAGAAAACGAGGTAGGGAGAAGCCTGCAAACAGCTGAGGTGAGAAGTAATTAGTGCATCTGGGAATTGTCCACCAAGATGTGCCTGGCCTCCAGGAAGTCAGGAGTATGATGAGTCGAGTGCATAAGTTTCTTCAATACTATTTTGACTAACTCTATCATTTTTGTACCCAAATGTGTTGTTGTACATAATCTCTAGAATGCATGAACCCATTTTTGAGGCCTAAAACAAAAGGATTCTAAGATGTCTATGGGCAAAGGATGAATTTTAATGATCTCTGTGTTCACCCTCACTGTGCCTAGCGGTATCATGTTCTCATTATAGATGCTCAACCAACTCAGCTTTGGTGTCCAGATGGAATATCTCATGTTTAAACAGTGATACTCTTTTTAGTTAGTCATAACTTTATTCACTCAAATCCCTTGGCTTGGGGTCTGGCATCATTATGGAATTAGCTTTCATTCATTTTCAATTTAAATTAATTTTCAATAGCAAACCAATGACATTTGGAGACTAGGAAACCAAAGAATACTTTCCAACGTTTCTATTTAAGTCATCCGAAAAGCCTGCATAATTGAATGCATTAAGGTTTTAAGGGTCCGCCTAGCATACCGAAGGCCTGTATAATCGTGTAGCTGGTGAATAAATTCTTGGCACTCTCATCTAGCTTACTGTAACAAAAAGAATAGACTTCTTTCAGGAATAAACCAGGACCACTCAGGCTAATGGGAATCCAGTTAGGTTTTTTGCCAATCTCAAGAAACATCCATTATCAACAGATGCTGGGAAAATTATATTAGAAATAAGGGTTTTAGAGACAAAATAGAAAAGAGCCTCAAAGTTAAGAGAAAACAGAGTCTGTGATCGTATTAGGATTGATTTTGGAGAGAAATAACTGTGGATACTTAAATACATGAATTGCTTTAACATATTTTAAGCTTTTAAGAGGGGAGATTATTGATGTAAAAGACACTAAAGTATCTCAATGACTTGTGATTCATATATAAATGCATATTAAGAAATTACTTAAAATTCATAGTATTGATGAAATCGACCACAAAGCTCCAGGGGAGTCATGGAACATTTTGTAAATAAAATATCAGGCAAAGATTAGGTCAATATTCACAAATTTGCACGGTCATTACTGGATTTGAGTCTGAAAGTAATTGAAAAGCACATAAAGGACATGAGGGGAGATTAGGATACGTGCCAACTGTAGGCATACATATCTCACTTAGCTAAAGACTTTTGGCTATCAGTTTTATATGAAATATTAAAAGTCAGCTACTAAATTGTCCATGACAGAGAGATATCACAAACCTTAAACAGTGCTTTATAGTCATCATGGGTTATAGTAATTGGATTTAACATCAAATATTTAGTCTTTCTCATTGTCCTATTGTATGAGAAAAAAAACCAAATGCCTGTCTCAGTTTTAAGAACTCAATTTAGAATATTGGAAATTACTATTACAAAAGAAGTATTGAATAATTTTGACTATTAAATTTTCTAGGGTAACAGTAATTTGCAACCTGATCTCAAGACAAGATGAACAGGAACAATTAGAAGAAATGTTTCAGTTCATAAAAGAGATTGGTCCATTTAGATCACAAATTGAACTTCAAAAAGGATCCCCAAGATGAGTTAGTATTTTCTACTAAAATCAGTCCTAAAATTGTAATTGTACTCTAATCCAAGGTACCATAATTTTGTAAACAAATCAAGACAAACTTTCCATAGAACACCAAATGAAAATTACAGTTGAAATTATAAATGAAAACAATTTCAAGGTGTATCTGAGCTATCTTGTCTCTAGTTGTGCATCTTTAGTTATATGATATGTTTTTGGTACTTACCTGTATTCTCCCATCTACTTCTAGATGCACCTCCTTCTGTAACCATTCAACGTTTGTCCTCTCTATTGTTTTAACCACTGAAATTCAATTTGTGCTGTTCATGTATTCCTAGGTATGTGACTTTTGACTGCAGCTTTTGACCTACCAGAAACCATACTGCAAAGAAAAATAACTCCCAGCAGGTATGAGTTAGCAAGAGCTTCTCAGTTACTAGTGCGACTTTGTGTCTACCCTCATTCTCTACTCTGGAATTTTTATCTAGCTTGAACTTCTGTAGATCTTGTCAATACACTGTCACAAATGCAGTCAGTTTATATTTTCAACTGTCCTGTTTCTGAAAACATTCATTCCTTGAAGTCTTCTGCCACCTATGACATTTATAATCATATCACCCACCCTTCCACAATGATCTTTGGGTCTTTGGAGGAAAGGTTCAGATGCAGATCACATATAGAACAGAGAATTGCACTTTCTTCTCTGTACTTTGATCAATAGTGGATCTCTGTATAAATTACCATATACTGAAGAAAAAATACCTTCTCTCCAAAGTGTTTAAAGATGTGTTAATCTGCAGGCATTATAATAAACAACAATTATAATAGCAATTTAGTAAAAAAATTCCAGTGTTTTATCCCTTATGGTCTATAGGCTGTCTAGTAATAGGACTTTTGACTCCAGTGATGCTAAACGTTTGGCCTTGAATTCAATCAAGTAGTAGATGAGTATTCCCATAATGTTAATGCCACCATTTTACCAGGGGTTATGTCTGGTAAGTCCAGTTGTTATCATAGCTCTGGAAGTTCATGACTAGGTAAGATTTAATGATGATTTTTCTCTTCTAGAAATTTGTATAGAGATTTCTAGCTTAATAACATCTCAGCAGATGGATGACTTTTTAATGTAAACATTAGCCTGACCTCCACCATTTTCTTGATTCAAATATATATTGCTATCGGCAGTAGGGTCTTATCATCAGAGTCTATAGAGTAACTAATAGTAATGGAGATAGCTTATAATATTTAAGGGCCAATGAAAGATCAGGATCCAACAAATCCATAAGAAGTAATCAATTCTTCACGCTAAGATTCTTATTTCTTCATCTCTGGAATATACCAGGAAATTTATTGGCTAGTTATAGGGTATGTCTCTTTAAATTACTTTTGTATATGTGTACATATTTATTTTAGGGAGTTTCTACCATAGTAGATTTTCATTTGACCTTTTCAAAGAAATGTAGTTTTATCTATCCCTCCCTATGTTCCAACTACTACCCCACCCTCCCATCTTCTATCCCAGTTTCATTTTTCTTATTCAGTTATCTCCCTTTAATCCTTCATACTTCCACTCCATTGAAATCTTCCCATTCTGTATGGCGCTTTACTAATTTCTTCATCTCTATAGAAAATCATTGCCAAGAACACATATTTGACTATTTAAAAATTATTTTCCACAAATGAGGAAAACTGTAGGCTTGGAGTTTTTTTATATTACTTTATTTGGGGTTCTTGAATGCTTCATCCTCCCTTCTAGTCTACCAACAAGAAGTAGGAGAAAAATAAGGGTTCCAGGAAAAGAGGGTTATAAACCTATTTAGAAGAAGTTTTCTGGAGACACTCCACTTATCAGTTTGGATACCAGCAATCCAGTCCAATAGTAAATACCAAACACGAATCAGTAACAGCTGCTCAATCCAGCAGAAGCTACAAGATGCTGCTAATCAGCATGAGTCAGCATCAAGAATAATCTGGAATATCACTAAAAGTTCTTTGGCTCATTTCTTTCTATGACATGAAGACCAGTGAAGACTAGCCAAGTGTTGTACTGTGTAGTAATGCCAGAGCATTGTTCATTGTCTGTAGAGTTCTAATTATACTCTTCTGAAACATCACATGTCCTCTCAAGTGTCCACTCCAATAAAACATCAAATAGCATCTAACATGTCTACTTCAGCAAAACATCCTCTCACAAGACAGCTTTCTGAAATCATCATGTGACAGAACGGTGTTTCTAAGGAAACCAGAAATTTCCACTTCAGAATATCACTTCAGTGATATTTTATTATTTAGTCTAAGTGATCTTACTCTGAATGATTGTTTCCAGTTCCATCCATTTGTCTGAGTATTTTATAATTTCATTTTCTTTTTTATAAGGTTTATTTATTATGTATATGAGTAAATTATTGCTCTCTCAGACACACCAGAAGGGGGCATTGGATCCCATTATGAATGGTTATAAGCCACATGTGTTTGCTGGTAATTGAACTCATGTCCTCTCAGAGAACAGAGAGTACTCTTAACCACTGAGCCATCTCTCCAATCTCTAGTTTTATTTTTTAATAATTGTGTAGTCTTATATGCATGAACAATAGTTCTATTATACATTCCTCAGTTCATGGAAATTTAGATTGTTTTTATTTCCTGAATATTGTGAACAGAGCAGCATTGACTATGCGTGAATATGTACCTCTTCAATAGGATACAGAATCCTTTGAGTATTTGTTCACATAGTGGATTTATTTCTAGTTTTTAAAAGAACACCCATACTGATTTTCTTTGTAGGTGAACACATTTGTATTTCTCCCACCTTGTATGTTTCCATTTCTTCTTATTCACTCTAGAACTTATGTCTGTCTTTTTGTTGTTGGTGGTGGTGGTGGGGGGGGTTGTTTCTTTGGTTGGTTGTTTTTTGTGGGGAGAGTTGAGGGGTGGTTGTTTGCTTGTTTTATTCATTCTGAGTGGAGTAAGTTAAAATATCACATTAGTTTTAATTTTTGTTTCCTGATGACTAAGGACATAAAGCATTTTTAAAAATATTTTTCATCCAAAATATGTAGTATGTTAAAAATATTTAGTATGTTTTGCGTCATTATAACAAAATTGTTTTCTTGATATTTATTTTTTTTAGTTCTTTGTATGTTCTAAAAATTAACCTCGCATTAGATAATTAACCAGTAAAGATATTTTCCAAATTTATTTTTTAGCTGAAAGATGATGCTCTTTCAGTATAGATGCTCATAAGTTTTATAAAGTCACATTGACTGTTTTTCTTAAGGCTTGTGCTCTTGGGGCCCTGTTATAAAGCCTTTTCTTCTATCAAAGAGTTCAGCCATATACTTTACTTTTGGTTATATTCAATTCTGTATATCAGGTTTTATGTTGGTGTCCTTGATTCATTCTGTGTTGACTTTTATGCACCGAGGGAGAGATACTAGGATCTTTCATTCTCCACTTAGCTACCTAGTTTCCAAAACTATTTGCTAACTATACTGTCAATTTCTTCATATCCATTGTTGATAAAAATCAGGTATGCACATGCAAATAACTTGTTCTTTTACTGCACAGGTACTAGCTTAGCTACATTCCTTGCTGTGTTCACTAACTAGGAAATAACTAGGAAATGAACACAATCTAAACATCTTTTCATTGATGAGAATAATGCAAATGTGGTATGCATACACTATGAAATACTATTCAGTACTCGGAACATTGAAATACACAGATAAGTGGAAGTGGTCTTCAACACAAGAAAATAGAATAATACACGTGATATGAAGGGGCAAATGGGAAAATGGAGGAGAAATAATTGAGTGAGGAGGGATTTTTAGTTTTTGGAGAAGTATGCTTATTGATTTTGATTGTGTGTTATTGCTGTAGTTTACTTCTGCATTGGGATTTGCACACCCGGAATTCATGTGTGAAGTTTTTTGTTTGTTTTGTTTTTGTTGTTGTTGTTTTGTTCTCTTTGTTCAAGTCCTATTTGTCCTTTCTGCAGCGGTGTTTGCAATGTTCTAGGGGCAGTCTCATAGCAGTGTTAGGTTATGCGTACCTCTGTTTGTCTAATGTTTTGGAAGACAGCTCCGTCTCAGATGCTTTACATGTCTTAGTGCCTTGAGCATCTTGGTTGAAAAACTTAAGTTTTTCCAGGCAATGTGAACTGGTCCTGGTATCATGGCAACACACTGGAACTGTAAAATTCTAGCTAGGCAGCTGGCAAATATCTCAGACTCTAAGTCACCCATGACACCTGAACAATCCTTTGTAGGTGGTAGTCTAAAATCTAGGAAGTTCAAAAGGGGCCAAGAGGAAGTGGCAATCCCTGACAATCAGCCAAAGTACTTGATTAATCAAAAAGGAGGCAAGCTGGGAGAGCAGTGTACTTAGTCTACATGGATCTGTGAACCACATGGAAAAGTTTGAGAAACCCTGTTGGGGAAAGGGCTAAGATTTCATCAATTCTATGAGACTGAAAAGAGTTTTGAGAAATTTTACTTTGCTTAGACTAGTTCTATGATCCACAAATAATATAAAGCATAAAATATTTTTAATATATTAATTTATGTTGTATATAATCTTTATAACCCCTTGGCTCTATGATATATTTAGAAAGAACACAACTTTAAACAGTTTAGAGCTGCATTAGTGAAAATCAATTTCAAGGACAATTAGTAACAGCTCAATACTGCTTTGTACCAGCGGCTGACAATTAGTCATAGAAAGACAGCAGAAACCTGGGCACTGGGTCTTATTGGACACTATTCTCCAGTTAAGAAAATGCATCTCAGGTCAGATGAACTCATTCAAATTCTGCTCCACCATATACTATGTATGTGTTTGTCACTTTGGGTAAATTCCAATTTGTTTTACAAAGTAGAATGCTTCATAACACTCAGTTTATCATATTGTTATGGAGATAAAATGAATTTATGTAAACATTTAAGAGAATTTCTGCAAAAGTACCTTACATACTAGATGCTGTTGTTCTAGTTATTGGTAATATTACTAAGAGGATTTTTCCTCACCATGATATCAATGAGGGAAAGAGCAACAGGGACTTAGGGACAAAGAAGCAAAGAGAAGCACCAACGAGTATTCGATAAAGTATGTAGATAATATATGTGGCATTATTTTTCATTGCTTTCTCTTTACTTTCCTGACACTTTGACGTTGTACTTACACAATTAACATATATGTAGAACTAATTGGTAGAGATCATTTTGGCACTACATTCATGAATGCTATTTTTTTTTTATCACCAGTAAAAATACTACCATTTAACATTTGGGAAGTTTTGTATCCGGAGATTGTAGTGAGCACATGTATCATTTCCACAAATGGAATGCTTACAAAGAAAGTATGGGATATTCTCTTTTTAAACAGGAAACTACTCTGCATATGGAATGTGTAAACCTTGCACAGTCAAGCTTAAAATGTAAACATGGTGTGATATTACATAAACTTGTTTTCTCTCACCTACTGGGATTTGATTTAATGTGAGGGAAAAGGGCAGAGAACATAATAGACTCGATGGGAAACCTGGATATGCGTCTCCATTTGTAAGGGCTTGGCTCTGATTTATTCCTCATATCTCATGTTTGGGGAGCTTGTTACCAGGTAGGAAGTATTATATGGGAAGGCTGTGGGGCTGCATGGTGGAATGTGGGACACCAGAGGCAGCACTGAATTTTCTATTCCAGATTCCTCTGGTGCTCTGGCCACTTACTTCTTGTCTGACATGGCATGAACTGTTCACCACATTCTAATAGCAGAATGGAGTGTACTCTAGCAGGCTGCTTTCTTAGCGACGGTCAGCTGACATCCGTGAATGACGGAGCCCCAAATAAGTCATTTCTTCTTTAAGTTGTTACTGTCTGAACCCATGCCACAGTGAAGCAAACATGACACAGAATTCACAACATTACGCAGTACCTCTCTTAAATCTGTTTGGTTTTTTTATGCCACAACAGAAAATGTGTCTAGAGAGACAATTTAGTGAGCAAGGTATTTACCATGCCAGCATGAGAATGGAATATGTGTATGTATCCTTTGATATCATGTTAAAATAAAGCCTGGTGGGAGTGATGTTGACTTATTATCCCACTGTGCAAGAAGCCACAGGAAATTCCCAGCACAACCTGCCACATTAACAAAAACTAACTTCCTCACTCAGTTTCTGTATAAAAGGCAGAAAATGAGAAAAAGGATTGATAATACCTGAAGTTATTGAATAAGAATGTCCCACAACACCACCTACCTCCCTCACACACACCCCATAAGTCCAAATATTTCCCCAGTTGGTGTAACTCTTTGAGAAGAATTAGGAGGTATGGCTTTGATGAAGGGATTGTTCCACTGGTAGAGTTGTCAAAGGCCCACCCATGGCATTCTCAGTTGGAGTTCTTTGCCTTATACTAGTGGATCAATATATAGTATCTCAGGGCTGCCTTAGCACCATGCCTGCTTGCCTGACTAGTGCTATGTTCATTCTTACATGATGACCAGGGACTGTCACTCTAAAACAGTAAGAACCTCGTAAACTTTGTCTTCTAGCCGTTGCTTTGGTCATAGCATTAGATGACACCATATAACTAAGTAACTTAGTTAAAAATTGTTAGAAATGTACTAAAGTAACTAAGCTAGTAATTATTACCAAGAAGTGGGCTATTGCTATGACAGACCTGACTGCTTGTTTCATTGGAGAAATGTGGAAGACTGAGATTTTGCACAAGGGAAGCAGCTGAATGTTGTAAGTAGGATTAATGGAGTTTGGAATACAGCGCTTAGAGCAATATGGACCATTGAGGCCCAACTTTAGATATTCAGAAGAAAACTGTTAACAGCTGGGAGTGAGTCTTGAGATGTTTTGGAACAGAATATACTTATTTTTGCATTTGTTCTAAGAATATGCTTGAGGCTTGAAATGAAAAAATTTAGAATAATTTTCTTGGCTGAAAGAATTTCAAGATAGCCTAATACTATTTAATGAGGTTGTCAGTAATCATTCCTATGGAAGTCTATATGAAAATGAGAAAAAAAGAAAGAGAAAAAGAAAAGAAAATATACAACTTTAGGAGAAAACGAGCATCAGGAAACTAAATGTTAGAGCTAAGGCTTATGTTTAAAGAGATGAAAATCTTGATGCAAAATGGTATAGAGTGATACCCTCAGAGCAATACCCATCCTGCAACGTGTTAGACACAAACAAAAACAACAAAAATAAGAAGTCTTATGTTGCTAAAAAGCAATAACAGATCCAAGTTTATCAGTGTGTAATTTGAGGAAGGAAAATGCATCCATCCCAAGACAGCTGCTGAACTCAGCAGCATCCTCTATATAGTTCTGAACTCAGACTCATGATGGATACCAAAGGAAATGGCTGTGAAATTTTCCTCCTTGGTTAAGAAGAGCCCCTGCCAGGTGCCTGGCAGGGGGTGGGAAATTTTCTGAATAGTGGCCCTGAGTTGCCATTGAATGGAAGTGTGAAAGTGAAGCTTGGATTGCATTAGAGATCCCACATTAGAGGTGTCAGAGCCTTTTTGCTAGATGTTAGGTGATGTTTGCTAAGAGTCAGCTGCATGTAGGAGTGAAAATTGCCTAAGGTAAGTGTGTTACTCTCACCAAGGCTGTAAGCTCCTCTCTTGAGGAGCTATCTTAACCCTTTGACATCAGACAAAGAAGTATAGGATGTGGAGTTTCCCCTCTGGATTTCACTCTTGCTTTTGTTCAATATTTCATCCCGATGATCACATTTTTAAATTTTGGAGTGATAAGTGTATATTCTGGGTCATTTCATGTTTGATGTATATAATTTACATTTCTATTACACAGGATGATACAATCAAGAACTTGTCAGGAGTGTCAGACAAGACTTTGGTCTTTAAACAAGTGTTAAGATTTTGAAAGAGTAAGGGGACTTTTGAAATTGTAGTAATGGCAGTTTGCATTATAATATGACCAGAAACCTATGAGAATCAGGGGTGGAATGTGGTGATTTCAATTAAGAATGGTTCCCATAGGCTGCTTGAATACTTGATTCCCAGCTGGTGAAACTATTTGGAAAGGATTAAGATATGTGCCCTTGTTGGAAGATCTGTGCCATTGTAGGTGTTTTCTTTCTTTCTCTCTTTCTTTCTCTCTTTCTTTCTTTCTTTCTTTCTTTCTTTCTTTCTTTCTTTCTCTCTCCTTCCTTCCTTCCTTCCTTCCTTCTTTCCCTTCCTTCCTTCCTTCCTTCCTTCCTTTCTTTCTTTCTTTCTTTCTTTCTTCCTTTCTTTCTCTCTCTACCTCTTTCTCTCTCACTCTTTCTCTTTCTTTCTTTCTTTCTTTCTTTCTTTCTTTCTTTCTTTCTTTCTTTCTCTGTCTACCTCTTTCTCTCTCACTCTTTCTGTCTCTCCCTCTTTCTTCCTTCCTTCCTTCCTTCCTTCCTTCCTTCCTTCCTTCCTTCCTTTCTTTCTTCCTTTAAGTTTGGTAAGAGCATACAATTCCCATTTAGTATTTTTTGCCCCATGCTTGTGCATCAAGATGTATGACCAGAGCTCCTGCCTCAGTGCCTTGCCTGTCTTCCTCCTGATGTCTTCCTTAACAATGATGGTCATGGATGCTTCCTATATAATTGTAAGACACCAAAACATCTTCATTCTAATAGTTAAATCTATCATGGTGTATTATCACAGTAATAGAAAAGTAACTAAGTAACTAAGACACTACCCAAAGTTAACCTTGGTCCTCCTGCATAGGGCTACATACATAAACATGTATACCTGCACACATGCATGTAATCCATGTAAGACCATATATAGCTTAGACAAAATACTAACAGTTAAGCGTCCTTTTTGTGTTTATAGCCCCTGTGTGAATGAGTATAAATTACAATTTGAAAAAGAAAAGAGTCATATTTCTTAGAGAAGTATTTGTAGCTAAATTTAATTTCTTAATTTTCTTGATTATCATACATTCACTGTACATATGTATAGATAGATACCATATATATACATATATATGTATATATATATGCTCAACTTACACACAAAAATCTTTAAAAAATAGAAAATAGTTATACATAGCTTTCAAGTATTACATGAGTTTAATATCATTATGATTTTTTTAAATAATGGATAAAATATAGACTTAAAATGACAGTTGTCATCCTATGGAAAGAGAAAGTGCTAATAAAGGATCTTTGTGTTATGTAATTTATTGTGTATATTGAGGAAAAGAAAAACATAAAATATGGGGGTATCTATGTATACATATGTACAGTGAATGTATGAAAATCAAGAAAATAACTAAGAAATTAAATTTAGCTACAAATACTTCTCTAAGAAATATGACTCTTACCTGTTAGCATTTTGTCTAAGCTCCAACCCACAGTTGCCTGGTAACAGCCAAGTGTCCCTGACTCACTACAAAAGAGACTGTTTTTCCCCTCTGCTCTCTCTTACTCTTGCCTTCTTCCTACTGCTCTGTCCTCTCATCCCTTAGGCGCTGGCTCTCTCCCCATTCCCCTCTCCCCTTATGGCTCATGGCTGTCTTCTACTTCTCTCTCTCTCTCTCTCTCTCTCTCTCTCTCTCTCTCTCTCTCTCTCCCTCTCTTTCTCTGTCTCTTCCCTCTTAACTCCCCTCCCCATGCCCTAAAAAAAAACCCTATTCTATGCTATACATCTAGTGTGGTCGGTCCCTCAGGGGGAAGAGATGCCTCAGCATTGGCCATGGAGGCACCCCTTCCCCCACACCTGACTACACATCCAACAAACATATTCCTCTTCCCCCTTATCTTTTTATAAACACATTATCTCCATTCATTATTAAAGTATATATTTTGGAATGAGCACAAAAAACCCCAAACATTTAGGATTTTATTACACTTGTTTAGGAGCATTAGAAACTACAAAATTTGTGAGATGACTTGACTTGGTATCTATTATTCCTTCCTTGAAAGCAGAATTAGAGTTCTAGGGGGATCAAGGGATTGTGTTTCAGGAGCTCCACATTAACCTTCCAACTGGTTCATTCTCCTGCCAGAATTCTTCTAATCTATTTTACCTGGGAGTTCTATAAGAACTCAGTAAGTTCTTCAACTATTTTCAAGTAAAATTTATCAATTCCATATTTTTTCTAACTCTAATCTGAAGAGTAAACATTTTTTGACATTTTCTGTTAGACCCATTTAGAGGAGCACCTTTGAAATAAGAATCTGATTTACAATGTGTCCTGTGGAGGAACAAACATTTCCTGTACAAATTTGATTGCAAGCAAGAAATTTACTACTATCTCAAGCTTCCAGAACTCTCCAGAACAATTATCACAAACCTAAAACACTTGTTAAGTATAAGACTCTTCCTAATCAGAAATAATTTCTGGTGATCTTTGTCAGTGTATTTGATGCCTGCCTCGATATTAATTGCAGGAATTTCAGGCAGGATTAGGCAGAATACAAGAAAAGTCAGCCAGATCAGGAGGAAAGGATTTTGAAGCTCTTTTTTAGCAGTTTAGGAGTAAATCATAAAATGTCAAGCTAGAGAAATTGGCTCTGATAAATATGATTTTAAGTTTTTTATCCTTTTTGAACACTTTCAGTCAATCCTAAAGACTTTAAATGCCAAGCTTAATATTGAACAGTTATACTACAGCACATATAGAAAATTGAAAGCAGCAGTTATTCTACATACAAATAAGATATTTTATCTTTATCCCGCTAAATGAAAGAAAGTAACTCTTGGGCAAGAAGATTACAAGCAAATGAATACTCCTAAAGAGACTAAGTCCTGACCACCAAATAGAACAATATAAATTATAACAAAAAGCATAATCACTCAACCAACTTGTATGTATAGGATATGCTTCATTCTCAACCCCTTAACTTCATCCAGGAGTTAATATGACTGGCATGCTACAAGGGAATATGCAGTTCTAATTGTAATTTAATTTTACATTCTTATTTAGTGGAAATTTAGATTTGACAATGACTCTAAAAATTGCCTGCCAGCTGTCACTTGGCTTCTATTCCAGTGTGGTCTTTGTTCGATGCACATGAGTAAGTCGCAATAATACTGAAGGAACTTGTGCACAATAGGATATTTGATATTTCTGGTGCTTATATTGGAAATATATTTCCTTGTTAAAATAGAGACATACCACATTTTTCTCCATTTTCCAAGTTTCCCTAAGAAAGGCTATCAGGATAATTGACTCCCAGATACTTATTTTGAGAAGTATTAGATAAACTCACCTGGGATAGTAAAACGACATTAATTTAGAAACAAGGAGGCTAGAACTATAGACAGAATTTACCACACATTAGCTAGATATCCTTGAATAAGTGAGTAATCTTTCCAAGATTTATTGACCTTGATTTGCATCAGCTTGATTTAAATTACAGCTCTGAATTCACAAAGCATGTCACATCTGTAGCGCCATTTATAGTAGTTTATGAAAGGTTTGTGAACAACTTATTTCTTGAATGAATGAACTATGTTGTACACAATTAATTAAGTAGCACAATTTATTATTTTTCCAAGCCAAAGACAAGAATTTAGAGTGACATAAAATTTTCAGGTACATTTTTTTTTTAAAGCACGCACTCCCTTCCCCAGTTTATTTTATTAGATAATTTGCAGTTTAAAGTAGAAATTCAAAAAGTGTCTGGAAATATGAAGAAATCAAATGGGTTATTCTTTGTTTAATGTTCATAGAAGTCTACCAAATGGTGCTGTTTGTAGTGAAGCAGCTGTTGTTTTATTCCCAATGACAATATAATGTTTCAACAGTTTGTTAGGAAAGAGCCCATTCTTTACTTAGTGATGTGTTTTTCCAGAACTCATGTCAATACAGATCAGTAAAGTGAATACCTCAGAATCTTGCTTACCTTTTCCACCGGTGTCAGAAATACCAAGTCTATTTCTGTGTACTCTCTTTTTGTTTGTTTCTTTTTAAGTATGTTGGAAAAAATAAAGTCATCCACCGAAAGAAAATACATATTAATTCATTAATTGTAGCAAGTAATTGCTTTCACTGTCAAACCTTCCAGCTTCTCAACCGAAGAGCAGTGTTGGTCATATGTTTAAGGACGTTTAAAAGAAGAAAGAATTTAATTCAGAAGGTGTGTCAGAGAATTCTACTTGTTCTGAACTGTAAAGTCTAGGACATCTCTGAAAGGAAAGCTTGAAGGGTCGGTGATGTGATGCAGCCACTGTTACAGTGGCTGGATTTCTCTGACCTGACTGACTCTGTCTCTGAAAACCATTGCCACCTCCCAACAAGAGTTTGTGGTGGACCAATCCATCTATGATTGGACCAATACATTCACAAAGTTAAGGTTCATTAGAGAATGACTTCTCCACATTCCTAATTCTAAACACTACTTTCTTTGGAAACCAAATAGTGCATATATCAAGAGTTTACTTCATAGTCAAATCATAAGTAGAACATTTGCTTCCTGAATAAATGCCAGAAAGACAAATAAGCTTAAAAGAAGAGAAAAAAATGAAATTAAACAAATTATAGCCTTGGCAGTAAATATTTACTATGAATACTTTAAAAATTTCCAAATTCAACTTAGAATCAATGTTTCTTAACAATCAGCCCATTATAAATTATTTAAAAATAATATAAAATAACTAAATTCAGGAAGATTAATATTAGTGAATGTAGTCCCTTTATATCTCACCTTTACAAAATTATATTTTTAACAAGTGACAAAGCTGAGTGTTGCACAACTTTGGTTATTTTTAAAACTGAAGAAAGCAAAGGAAATTGTTTAGAATTCACCAGAAAAGTCAGTATAAAATTTACATTTAAGGTTTTTTCATCTATTAGTTTTGTTTAATACAACAGTAAAATGTTACATTTCAAATATTGTCATTTATTACATGGTTTAACTTCCAAGTTCATTTAATTTATGACCTTCTCAAACTTAGTATCTTTTCCAGAAATAAAATACTAAATACCTAAATATTTTTTCCAACTAGAAGAAACTAAGATATCTCTGTAAACAGATATATAGCACTTTAACAGTGAGGAAGCAATTTGTTTTATTGTTCTTTGTTTTTTTTTTTTCAAAGAGAATCAGGGGTAGTTTATTCTGAAGCCAAAATATGAGCGAATGTTCTCAGGAACATAGATTTATATCTCCTCAAACACAGTTTTCCAACATGGAAGCAGTTTCATGTAGTTTTTGTGGTAATAGAACAAAGAAAGTTATAAATCAAGGCATTCAAAAAGTTACACCAAGGGGATGTCTTACCTCAAGATAAGAGAACCTCAACCATAGGCCCCAGATGGCAACTGATTCGTAGCCCTTCTATTGGTGGATAATATGAGTTTTTGTTAATATGTTCCAGAGATTTTTTTATTGGATGTTTTATTTACATTTCATATGTTATCCCCTTACCCCATTCCCCCCCTACCCCCACCCAGGAACCCCCTAGCCCATCACCCCTTCTCCTGCTTCTCTGCGGATGTGCACCTACCTACCCCCCCGACTCCGACCTCCCCACCCTCAAATTCCCACCCACTGGGGCTTCCAGTCTTCATGAGACCAAGGATCTCTTCTCCCACCTATGCCCAACAAGGCCATCCTTCCTTACATATACAGCTTACATATACAGATCCGTATACATGGATCCCTCCCTAAGTGCTCCCAGGCTGGTGGTTAAGAACTTGGGAGTCTGGTTGGTTGGTATTGTTGCTCTCCTCATGGGGCCGCAAACCCTTTAAGCTCCTACAATCTTAAGTCACCAAAGGTAGACACTGATGTGGAAGTCAGGAAGTGCATGCTGACAAGAGTCTGATATAGCTGTCTCCTTAGAGGTCTACAAGAGTCTGACATATTCAGAGGCAGATGCTCACAGCTAACCATTGAACTGATCATGGGGTTCCCAATGGAGGAGTCAGGGGGAAGCAATTTGAAAACTGAGTGTTTTGATGTAAATCTTAATTTAGATATTATATGAAGAGCATATGTCACTTAATAAAATTATTTAGAAGAATATACTTCTGAAGAACTTAAGTAGCCAGGCAGTATCCTCAGTGGAGGGATAAGGACACCAAACCACACACAAACTTTTGATAGAATATTTGTCCTATCTAGGAAGGTACTGGGACAAAGATGGAGCAGAAGCTAAAGGAATGAATGCCCAACCAATAATTGGCCCAATTCGATATCCATCCCAGGGGAAAACACCAAAACCTGCCACTACTAATGGCATTCTATTACACTTGAAGACATGATCCTAACATAACTGTCTTCTGAGAGGCTCTACCCAGCTACTGACTGAAGCAGTCCTAGTTATTCAGTCAAACATTGGAAGGCAGTTGGGGACTATTATGGAAGTTAGGAAAAGGATGGAATGCTCTGAAGGGGATAGAAACTTCACAGGTCGACCAACAAGGTCAACTATCCTGGATACCTTGGAGCTCTCAGTGACTGAACCACCAACCAAAGAACATAAGTGGGCTAAACCGAGGCCCTAGCATATATGTAGCAGATGTACTGTTCAGTCTCCATGGCTGCTTTGTTTGGCCTCAGTGGAAGAGGATACACCTTACCCTGCAGAGACTTGATGCCACAGGGTAGGGAGATACCCAGAGAGGACACCACCCTCTTATAGGAAATGGAGAAGGGGAAAGAGGGAAAGAGAATCTGTGAGGGGGGTGCACCGGGAGGCGGGGCAGTGTTTGGAATATAAATGAATTAATAAATGAAAAAGAACTGAATTCAAAAATTTCCTCAGTAAAAATTAAGAATATTTGTTGTCATAAATTTTGTTTTTTCTGAGTTATGCATGGCTCATTATGCTTGTTCAGTGACAGTTAGCTCTGGTTTTGAAACGTTAAGCTTTTGATAGTTTCATCGAGGGTGAAATTATTTAATAAACTTTATAATTTCTGACTTCAGTGTTAGAATCGTTTTCCTGAAGCATTTCTCAAGGTCTAAGCAGTTCTGTTACCATTCTCCCATTCATCGTATTGGGAGGGGAAGCAAATATTTACTTGGAAAGGGAAGCTAAAAATAAACAGTAAAAACATTTGTCTCTCCAAATGTTTTAGAGCATAACTCATCCATCTCACCTGCTCTGTGTTTCTACATGGATTTCTTTTCTCTTCAAATGCCCACTTTGAATTAGGGAAAACAAATTAAATGTCTAGGTAGTAGCCTCCGACTCACTAAATTGTTATTGCTTAACATCTATTAAGGGAACTAGTATTTAGTATTCTTAAAGATGGCACATGACAAGTCCAGCCAGCTAAGATCATGTCATGTGGCAGTATTTTCAACAGCAGATACCAGCCCATGTAAGAGATTGTTAAGACAAACCCCTTAACCATGCTTGAGTCTGTAAGAAAGTTAATACCTTCCTTACAGTTAAGTAGGGTTACTTAGATTGAGAAACTTTTTTTTAATCCCCAAACTAATAGCATACCCTAAGTTTAGAACTTGCATTGTCCTCCGCCTCTGACTGGTAGACTTTCCTATCTAAAGCCAGGAATATTCCAAGCACACTGGTATCAATTGCTTGTCCTGCACTACTAAGTTTTAGGCATTAGAATTAACACAAAATTTAGGATCATAGATAACAAATCTCTAACTCTTGTAGGTGAGAATGTGCTCAGAATAGAAAGGATGTGTGAGATGATGGCCTCAGTCTCATCAGCTCCAGCCTTAGCTTGGTTCCTGACCAGCTTCATTCCCTGAAAAATAAATAGGAGTTCAATATGATAAAGCGTCAAATTATCCTTAGAATTTAGAGTAAATAATTCAGTTTTTTAAACTGCCAAATTTTCACCCAGGAATTGGAGTTTGGTAGGCTATCTCACAGATATTTTTCCATGATTATTTGATCATATTTTAAAATAGATTTCATATGCACAGTTTATTTGCTGCCTTACTATATTGAAAACAGAAACCAATTATAGCATCATACGTAAGATTTTTTTTAAAAAGTCCAACTTTGTTTTTAATCTATATAAAATCTTTGATAAATAGAATCATCCTTATTTTTCTGTGGTTGCTCTCAGTCATGTCTTAAAGTATCTTCTGATGTATACAGATTTCTGATTTTGGTTTTCAAATAAGCAAGTAGTGATATGGAGTGTATACTGCTTCATTAAAAACAAACAAACAAACAAACAAACAAAAAGGCCAGAGATACAATGGCAATTAAATACATGCATTCTGCATTAGAAACTGAACCCATTCTCTCTTCCAAAATAACCTTCTTTTCCTCCTGGAACCTTTTAGATTTCAGAGTCAGAATGCAAACATTGATGTTTAAAGCCTTTTCAAATATATACTACCAATTAACACAGAAAAGCAGTAGATACATGATTGATTGTTGACCTTTGAGAACTAATTTAGGGAATAAATATGGCTTCTGATTAAAGGATCAAATCCAAATGCAGCACTAGGAAGCAAGATTTTACAATGCTATATTTTGGAAAAAAATAAAAAAATAAAACCATACCAGTAATTACAGAGAATAGGGATCTTAAAAAGAGTTCTTGGAGGATTTCGAGACTGTCTTGTCTATGTTCTTTGCTTCATAGACTGGGTATATGATGCACAGACCAGAGAAATGTCGAACCCCAAATTACATTAGTATTTTTTTTTCTGAGATTTAGGTCCTAAATTAACAAAGAACAAAAATTGATAAAGTGTCTTCTTTAGAGAAAAATATCTTCAGTTAAATTTATTGAGCATTTAAGTACTGAACAAATGGGAGATTGACAGAATCAAAAGGTATTTTTTAATAGTCATCAGTATGAATTTTAATAATTTTCTATTACTTCTTTGCCTTCTTACAAAATAGATTACCACTAGTCTTAAAATTTTTAGTGTAGGTGTTTTTATGTGTGTTTGTATATGTATCTCTATACATATATAGAGATGAGTTTCCTGTAAGTCAGACATACTTCTTTAAGATATTATACTAAGTATTTAACGAGTCAGCTAATAATTACTGAATTACAGATAGCTAGCATTTTTCCCTAAAAAAACTAATTTAGGGAAAATGATGATCATGCAAGGAAAAACATACAAATTAAAACAAAGCAATCACAAAGTACCTTAGAAGTTAGAACTTATCACGTGAAACCAAGAGCTATAGGACAAGGTTGAAAATACTAAACATTAAAGTTCATGATATAAATATATAAAATATATAATAGCTACAAAATTCTTAGCTCTTGATATCATCCATGCCAAAAACAAAGGGTATGATGAGTAAATTGTCAACCAAATTTGTAATTCCTGCAAAGTATCTGCTACAAATATTGTAGACCTGAATTGAGTCTCAGACCTCACGTGAAGGGAGGAGAGAGTCTAACAAGTTGTCAAGTGTCTAGAGCTGTACACATGAGTCATTGTGTATGCAGAAATCCTCTTCAGAGAGTAAAGTAGGTAACTAAAAAAAAGGTAATATATGCAATGTTAATTCTATCTTAACTGCATATTTGCATGTCAGCAAGTCCAATTTTATTCTATTTTGCAACTAACAATACTCATTTGCATTCTATTTAATAAAGTGATACTCTTTATTTTAATTTACAATGATTCTGAAATGGTGTAGGGCAGTCATCAAATTCTAATACAGAACGTTGTATAGAAACATGAGAGAAGTTTTGAAATATATAGAAATACACTGTTCTCATCACTGATCCTCACTAAACCCTGCCCTCCCTGTCCTGGTTCATCACCTTTCACACCCTTATCTGTCTTCTATTCTAATCACAGTATTTATTTAGTTCCATAAACTCTGTCTCTATGTCTCACTCATGCAAGTCCTCCAATGTGAAAGGTCACTCTACTAACTTCTAATTTACTTCCCTTTATTCAGCTCAGTTACAACTGTTTATATTCCCCATGGTAGCAATCCACTGTTTTTTCTACTTTGTAATAATATATTTTTTAAACTTCCTTGTATTCTAGCTTGGCATGAACCTATTGGCCTTCTCCCACTATGGATTCCTTAGGCATTGTGACCATCGTTATAAGCAAGTCTGTGATCTGTTTCAGAATGTTTCACCCACCATACAGATTTAATACATATTTATTGCCTTAAAATACTAGCTTAAAAAAAATTTAAGTAAACCCTCTTCTGTAGGTGGGAGAAAAGCAGAGTATTAGAAAATACAAATTCTGAGAAGGTTTTTGCAGCAAGAATGCTGATCTAATTTTAAATAAAAATCAGTAAAAGACAGAATCTAGTTAATCATTCTTATGAATGAAAATGAAATTTATTATATACTATACAGCTATAGATACTTCTAGAACTACTGAACATTGACATATTTCTGCAAAAAATGTGGTGTTCAATGTTCAAGTAAAATATGTTTCTCTCATAGTATGTTAAACAGAAACTTTTAAAACTAAATATGGCATAAAATAATAACTTCTATATAATTAAAGAGTGTTTTTTTAAAAAAAACTCATATGATTGTTAAATAAATATGATTGTTTTTCTCTTTCTCTGTTAAATAATATTTCGTCCTGCAACATTTTTTTTTCTGTAAGGCATTAGCTTTCTGCACTTGTCTCTTATCAAAATAGACAAAGCTTTCAACTTAATTGAATTTAAAAAGCACAAAGATTGAACTGACTTACCAAATGTGTGAGGTAGCTTTCTAACTATGAACAAGGTAAATGCGATTGGCATGCCAGCTTACTTACACCAGTGGAAGACCAGGTATAACAAAAGGACAGTTTAATTAAAGATAGTCGGTAAAGATGGGATTATATACACTGTGAACTGTAGAATAATAAATACAACATTTTTACATTAAATATATGCCATCATGTTTATAACATTTTTAATATTCAATAGTAAAGTATTCCTCAGAAATTCTTTTGGTACAGATATATTATGTAGAAGCATTTTTGAATGTAAAAACTCCTCAGAATCTTAAAATTGTACATAAGTAAAGATAAGGCAGTTTAAGTGGAGTAAAAAAGAAAGTGGACTGTAAGTAAGAAGCTGGGGGCCATGTATGGTATCACATGGTGACGTTGCCTAAGTCCTTTCAAATTATTAGGCTTTTAGCTTGCTCTATAACTAAATCAAATGTCTTTCTAATCCAAGTGTCTGCATTGTCTATTCTGTCTTATTGAATCACCTTAGAAATGAATGAATAGCCATAGCCTGGGGAGCAACTGAAATCTTTCATTGTGCCAGGATTCTTAAAATACACATATTACATATATATATATATATATATACATATATATATATATATATACATTTCATTTATATATCTGTCTACATATGTATGTAGTATATATGTATGTATGTATGTATCTATCTATCTATCTATTTATCTATCTATCAACACTTCTTTTATTTTTGAGATTATATTAGAATTACATCATTTTCTACTTCTCTCTCCTTATTATAAATTCCTCTATGTACACCTGATTGCTGTTTTTAAATTCATGGCTTCCTTGATTATAATTTATTATGAAATTGAAAATATAAATAAAACTATATATAGGTTATACATATACATATATATATGTATACATATATATGTGTGTGTGTGTGTACACATATAGATACATTTTATATATATACATACATACCCACACATTATATATATAACATATTTTTAAGACTGGCTTAATCAGGGAAAAAGCATTTCAGTACTGGAGACCTAGCTAGATAGTAGAAGCTAGTGAAGTTGAAGATCCATATCTTGGAGTTCAAACTACAAATATTGTTCTACTAAACTAACAGAATTGCTAACTCCATTTCATTCCAACATACATACATACATACACACACAAATATGCACATATACACAATATATATGAATATATAGATGTACATGTGTAATATATATATACAACCTTCCAGGTCTAATTTTTTTTCTGGGATAAAAGTGGCAAAGGGGCAAAGAGGAAGACTTCTTGACAACTTTGTTTTTGATGGGTTATGGTTTATCTGTAATGATCTCAATATATTGCAAAGTGAAGTTTCCTTGAGTTAAAGAAGTAGTCTATCCTAGAGAATATCATACCAATCAGTTTTCTAATACCAAATTGTGAGCACCAAAATGTTTATATTCGAGTACCATTGTAGGGACCAAACACATTTCATGTTGATATTTAGGAATTCCCCACAATTCTATCTATCTATCTATCTATCTATCTATCTATCTATCTATCTATCTATCTGTCCGTCTGTCCGTCTCTGTCTGTCTCTGTCTTTATCACATCACCACTACCACCATCACCACCACCACCACTACCACCACCACCACCACCACAACAACAACAACACCACCAACAACAACAATTAAAAGGAAACTATATAATTGAAAATAATCAGTTGAGAGGGTTAAATGGAAGAGATTGGAGAGAGGGAAGGAACAACAGGAAAATAACTTCATTATAATGTCAAAACATTTCAAAGAATTTTAAAAGGAAGTATTTCAGTTTGACCAATTATCTATTATTGCTTAATTTTTTAAAATATTTGCCTATTTATGAAATCCCTACCTAAATAAATACCCTTAAGACTTAACTCCTGTTGTCATCCAGGAGTGAGTTTTAATTAATTGCATGTATCTGAGTGTGCCTGCATGTTGAGGCCAATTCTCAACATCAGGACTCTTCTATTGTTCTGTCATTGGAGGCAGGGTCTTTTAATCAAACCCAGAACTCACAACTACAGCTAATTTGCCTCTCAATCTTGTTTGATAGATCTTTTCTCTTCTGTTCAAGGTTGAAATTTAAAGCACCCAGTACCTCTACCCAACATTTATGTATGTTCTAGACACCTGAACTCTGGACGCTTGCTCACATAATAAACAACTTGCTCACATAACTGCTGGTCTATCTTTCCAGCTTTCTAGAATAAATATAATTTATTATAAATGGTCACAATTCATATATTTTTATGGATGCCAATACTTACTTTACAATTTGTTGAAACATTATTGGTGTTGCTAATTTACTTTGATGTCTTTCTCAAAATTATTTTAACATATGATATCCACATCTCTCTTTGCTCTTTATTTTGTTGGTATGATTCTTATCTATAACTTAACAAAACAGGACTGTCTAGATTACTGTTTGTGGTGGTTTGAATATGTTTGCCCCCTGAGAAGTGTCACTCTTAGAAGGCGTGGCCTTTTGGAATAGGTGTGGCCTTGTGGGAGGAAATGTGTCACTGTTTAGAAAGTTTAGCACTCCTACTACTAAAGCTCCACCCGGAGTGCTGGCTGCCTGCAGAAACCAGTCTCCTGCTGCTGCCTTTGGATAAAGGGATAGGACTGTCAGCAACTCCAGCAACATGTCTACCTACAGACAGTCATGCTTTCTGCTGTGATGATAATGGACTGAGCCTCTGAAATTTTAAGCAAGCTCCAATTAAATGTTTTCTTTTATAAGAGTTGTCTTGATCACGGTGTCTCTTAACAGCAGTAAAACCCTAACTAAGACACTGTTGCTTCATAAATCCTGTGATTGACTAGTGTATATCTTCACATTTCTCTATTTGTTTTCAAGATTTCATTGATTCCTTATTTTCTTGTCTAGTCCTGAATAGTAATGCCATAAAATTAAATATTTAAGTTACCTTAGAAACAATAATCTAAGCATAGTGTTAGCAGACTTTACATAAGGTCACAAAGCTTAAGCCAAGGAGTCTACTAGGATTGTGCCATTATCTAGAGGCTATAATCACCCTGTGTCTCTCAAATGCTCCCATTTCTCCTTTTGAAAGGATCACTTGATAAGCTCAAGAAAATCCAGTGTAATGTGGCATGTAATGTGTCTTTCAATTATCTCAACGTTCAGTACTAAGTCTAACGCATAGAGTCTAGAATCTTCATGGTCCAGAACATATTCAAGTGCTGAAATTAATGAAAGCCATGAAAAGGTACAATTTTCAGATTCATCTTAAAATACTATTACAACAATTGTATATATTTATTTTACAATGAACTTGTGTATTTCTTTTAAAAATTAAAAACAGGTTCATGTAAAGTTTGCTCAATCTGTAGATCAACTGAAATAGAACTTTCTACTAAAAATGTTTTCAACTTATCTCATATGTACATGTGTGTTAAAGGCATATATGCAAGAGATATATGTATATTTGATTGCATATACACATTTGTGTATATGTGTAATGGTTTTCACTACTTGGATCTTTTTTTCTGCTTTGTCAAATTTGTTTTCATTTTGGTGAATTTTTCCAACTGGTAACCATTTTTAAGTGAGTCTTCACTTTTAACACATTTTTAGATCCCACTAACAGCTGTAGTAGAATTAGCTAACATTACTGAGAAGTCATATGTTTATATTTGATCCATTCTGAGCAGTGTATATATATATATATATCTATATATATATATATATATATATATATATATATATATATATATTTACAAGGTTTCTCTTTTGATGTTTAATTCCATACATACTAATTTGATGTCTATGTGAGAACTGGTGTCAGATATTGTTTAAAAGTGGAGGTTTAACTTCTTGTGTGTGTGTGTGTGTGTGTGTGTGTGTGCGTGTATACATGTGTGTTTGAATGTGGTAGTAATATAATAGTGAAACTTTCTAAATTAATCTTTAGTGGGTTAGGATTAGACTATATTTAATTATGTTCCTATTATCAGTAGAGCTATCTAAGATAGCTACATATATTAATAGAGTGGATGAATAATACAAATTGTTAAGCAGAATTCTGTAGGCTATATGCAGATATTGAAACATAGAAATTATCCAGAAAAAAAGGGAATAGAGATAAGGCATATATTAAAACCATCAAAACCATCAGTTCAGATTCAATTCAAGACATTTTACTATTCACATAGCTGATCAGACACAAAGATCTTTCTCTTGATGATATGAATTGTACTAATTTAAGACTATACCTCTGAAGTGTTTGAAATTAAATGAAAGTTATCCTCAGAGAGGAAATGCATATCAACAGTAGAACTGATTGGAAATAACTCAGTTTTGTTTTTCTTCCTCCTATAGAACACACACACATACACACATGTGCACACGTGTGCACAAGTATGCGCACGTGCCCAAAACAATAACATTTCACTGTCAGATGAAAGAAAGTAATTTCTTTAGCAACTATTAAGAGAGCCACCATTATTCTGTGTAAGTTAGGAATAGACAAATACACACAGATGGCTATCTCTATGACTTCAAAAAATAAATACACATTAAGTAATCATACCAATTTATTTGCATAGATCTTGGAGAACGTTCTTTCACATTGGCTAGGAACTTTAAATGCTACTTTTTTAAGAGATGGTTTGTAAGGCTTTTGACATTAACTCTGTCTTCAGATTCACCATGAGCTTGCTTTGAAGTCCATCTTATGCTGTGTTTAAAGTATCTTGAACTTGCTCCTCATTTGATTTTAACTTTGAATTCTCAGTAATAATCATTTTGTCATTACTTTATTATCAACATTCTTAATAGCATCTACAATCTCTATTTTGTAGTGTTACAACATGTCAAAACGCGTGTTTTAACAGCCATAACTAACATTAGAACCTAAGCATTCAATGGACTTATTACAGAAACATCATTCTCCTCCCTTACAAACTTCTGATTTATGTTTGTTTATTTATAAAGTCAGCGCATGTACATTTCTAGTTCTGTATAATCATTTCAAATGTGCAAATATTTATGTCCTTCAGTGTTATTCCACATACAGCTCTTTTACTAGCAAGAAGCCTAATAGTAGTATAATGGCATAGAGGCACCCCTTGTCATTTGATACACATACTTTATTTTTTAATAAAACAAGTCATACTGAACTATGATGAGTTCTTAATATGTCACAGACTTCAAAAGCATTATCTTTTGCATCTGTAAAAGACATACCCATGACTAAAATAAACATATTTCCTAGATTTTGAATTAGAAAATGGAGTTTTGCAATGTGTAAACAGAAAAATTTGTACCATTTGCTTTTTATAAGGGGAAATGGGGAGAAGGAAGAGCTAACCCTCAGATACTCTCATAAAGTTGTACATGGATATAACCTGTTTAGTACTTTCCAGAACAACTTCAGTTATTTGAAGTCTTGTCCATTTATCAATAAAGTGAAAGTTAAAATTTATACATGCCCGCTAGGCAAAAGGACTCATACAAAATACATGTATGTGTGAGAGACAGAAAGAAGGGACAAACACAAGTGCCTGGACACAGACACAGACAGACAGAAAAGCAAAAACACAGAGAGATATAACAATTTCAAATCCCTTCTTTTAGAGAGTGGTTCCCCTTAGTCTGAGAATAGTAAGATTGGGGTAAAAGCCTCATGGAAGCTTTACATTAGTGTTAGGTTAACAATGGAAGCACAGACATATTTATTACTCCTTCTCCCTTTCTTAAACCTCCATGAACAGTGTGTACTTAATCCTTTTTTACCATCATAAAATACAACACATGACAAACATAAATTTTTTAAAGATATAACTCAAAATTACTTAAAAAGAAGAGTACATTGTTCTGTGTTGTCATGTGAACATTAAGTTAAATATTCTAACTCAGATCTTTTTGATTGCCTTTTCTTTGTGAGATGTCGGTACTGTACCTTTAGTAGACATCCCAATACTGGCAGTCTTTGCCTCTTAAGTATACATATGAAAAGACATATCAAAGACTTTTCAAAATCCATTTCAACAATGCAGCCTTTTTAGACAATAACTGTTCTGATGGCAAAAGGGTGCCTTTTATCTTCAAGAATTCTCAAATGGGATAAAAATACTGTCATTCATTAGAAACATTTCATACAATTCAACTTATTTTTAATATTTTTGTACTCTCAAAAGTATTTATGCCAACACTGAAAGGAAAAAGATGAAAGTATGATATATACTTTGAAATAACTGAAAATATTATTTGAATAATAATTTTAAAATAAAAAATACATTTGTTATATAAGATTATTGCAAAATGTCATATAGAAGTTTTCACTTTTAAAATAACAATATATTAATCATTATGACTTTACTAAAAACAAAAGTTGGTAGGATACTTCAAAAGGTAAAGACACGTTAGACTGCCAAATTAAATGACCTGAGTTTGACCCCCAGATCCCACATGGTTGAAGATGGAGAACTAATTTCTGTAAGCTGTTCTCTAACCTACACACATAGGTAGAAAGTAATTAAATGTAATTTAAAAGTCAAAATATATAATAGGACATATTGTAAAATAAAAATATATTTAGTTCCATGGAAATAATATATTTATATAAATGAAGTTATTTAAACACATCCATGAGGAATCAATGATATTTCTAATGAAACAATAGACATAGAAATAATTTTTTAACAGTCTTTACATCTTCCATACTAAGCTGTTTATATGGTCATAATCACTATATTTAATTTTATTTTATAAAGATAAATGTTTACAATCATGTTTCTAAGTTATTGATTCTAAGCTATTAATATATTTATCATTATATAATTAATAGTACATGCTTAAATGTACCTGGACATACCTGCGATTTGTTATTTACTTAGACATGAGAAGTGGAACTCTTTGGCTGTGTCATGGGATGCAGACTCACATGAAGCTTTATTGATGCTGACTCATGTGATATTTTGCTGAAGCAAGATCTGTGAGAAGACACATGATGTTTGGGGAGATTATAAGTAGGACTCAAAGGACAGGGACTGGGTGCTTGCGTATCTGTCTGTGCAATGCATCATTGAGCTCATATCTTTACTGATCTCCACTCAGAGATGCGCCTCAGAGAAATCCTGGTATTCTGGCTGATCCTGGTTACTCCTGCTGACTCAGGCCAATTCCATTCAATAGAAGCCTGGCTGTCTCTGCTGGATTATGCTGCTATTGGTGATTCATGATTGGAGACACTTTTGTACTAGATTGTTAGTATCCTGACACTACTCAACTGGATTGCTGGTATCCTGACAATGAAGATTGAAATCATCCCTGAAGAACTACTTCTAATTTGGTCAACATCTCCCTGTCCTATTTATCATCTTTTCTCCAGTACCTTTGGATGGAAGGCTAGAAATAGGTTCAAAGCATTTGAGAACGCTTATTAAAACAGGTTTTGAAAACTCTAAGCCTACAGACATGGTCTGATTCTTATCATAATGTATGCATAATATCTTGCTAGATCTGCTATTAATATTTATCTTGCTGTCACAACATAAGAAATGTTAATGTCATTTAAATATCTTAGAGATGTAAAATGAAATAAACAAACTTTTAAATATCTTCATTGACCATTCACAATGTATTATTTGAAGGCATGTATTTTAGTTAATCATTCAATGACTGTCAAATATATAACATTTTCCTATTTTACCTGTTAGAACAAGAAATTTGATAAAGATTTTTGCTTGCCGTATTCTTTTTATCATTACTAAAATAAATTCAAGTTATTTTTAACAATAGTAAAAGACACATGTAAGTTTCTGTCATTATTAAAGTACTCTGCCGGTTTACACAAATAAAACCATTTTTTTTCTTTTATGTGTCTAATGTCATACACTGACTTCCACTTCTGAGCCAAATCCACCATAGTGTGAAACACAGGTGTACTATAAGAAAAAAAAATCACTGATTTTTTTTTAATTACTGAAGAATTTCATACTAGATCTAAGTAGCTAAATCTTATATTTATTCTTATAATTCTCAATTTCTGTTTATAATCAGCTAAGTAGAATTTGGAAAAGTGAAATTTTTCATTGTGTCCATTAATTCTGCTGCATAAGGCAGACATGCAAACACATTTGTCAGAAGAATTCAAGAGAGAAATTAAAATTGAGACATATGGATAAAGAAAGAGGCGACATCAACTTTCCATGTGGACTTTCAACGAAGTTTGATCGAGTTGTTATTAGAGTCTTTGTCTCTTACTTAAAGTCACTTTTCGATCCCCCTCATCATCATTATTCACCTCTGAGACAAACTTCACTTCTAGGAGCAGGGAAGCCATCAGTAGGTTATTAGGGTTCATGGGAGGCATTATTACTGATGTATTTTTCAACCCAGATATAAATGTTGAGAATGAAGAAGAAAGAAAGCTTCTTAGCAACAAAATGAATGCTCACTGTGATTTTATAATGTCTTATAAAGTCTCATGTTATTCGGACTTGGCTAGTACCTGAAGAAATTTAGGGAAGTGATTGGACCTTCACACAATCAATAGATGTGTCCACTGATTGATTCTTAATATCACAGTTTAAGCTACCATTGAAAGTAGATGCCTAAGTGTGTAAAGGAAGAAATATGTTTTTGATTTGTTGCCTTTGTTGTGTTGCTCCCCCCATCTCCCACTGGCTTCCATGAGTGAGTTGATTCCTTTTACATAAACCCCAATTGTCGTGATTCTCTCTCTCTTCTAAGGCTCATAATGGTACCAGATTGACCTACAACTGAAACATATGACTGCTTCAGCAGAAATATATCCTCCTTTCATTTTCTTTGTCTTTCCAACTATATAACAAAGCAATAAAAATCCTATGTAATATAGGAAATACTCTGATGAACACTCTCTAAAGTCTAAAATGTTTCACCCTGTGGAACACCAACCCTACAATTTAAGGGGAGCAGCTACCGTTTGGTTTGTTTCATCCTTCATTCAGTAAGCATGAGCACAATTTCTAGCATGCGTCAAATAGGCTGCTGGACTTAGCTTACCACAGAACTTTTTATAGAGAGGACACTAATATAACTACCAGAAAGACGGACAAATAATCTGACTGAAATAACCAGTTTTAGATAGAATGAGGAAACAAAAGATTGCACCAAAGATGAGGTATGTTAAAGATTCTGATATTTATGCCAATAAGGAGATCAAAATAGTAATAGCTGTTATATAGCAGAGGGGAGATGATTATACATGCATTCTGAAAAGCCCATTATACTTTAAGAGGGTAGTCATGGATGTGCAGACTCTAGAAGACAAGAGGAATTTGGTGGATTGGATATTGACATTGACAAGTCTTGATGACTAAGGGAATGTGATTAATACAGTGTTCTCATCTACTGTTCTGATATCCACTCTTCCCCCTTCTCCACCTCTGCTTTTACATGGGAGACTGATCTAGACAGATCATACTGATTGCTTCTTTTTCTTTGGTTTCTGATTAAATACAGCTAATGCACTCCAACGGGACAGTCAAGTACGACTGTTTACCTTGGATACCTATGTGCCAGAGCACTTAAAATTTATCTATACCCAATCGAAGCTACGGTTTCTATGGAACTCTATCAGAGCCTAATTTTTATGCCTGTAATAGTAAAAAGGCCTAAGGTACTGCATAAGATACTGCATTGTTTCTTGTGGTATCTTTATAACTTGTCTATGCTACACGCACACACACACAGAGAGAGAGAGAGAGAGAGAGAGGGAGGGAGGGAGGGAGGGAGGGAGGGAGGGAGGGAAGGAGGGAGACAAAGAGACAGAGAGAGAGACAGGGAGAGAGACAGAGAGACTTCCCATTATTATACATTGAGAATTATTGAAATACATGTCTATCCTCTGTTTCCTTGTCACACCTTGACTGGTTGAGTGGATGGATAAGGGAGATTAATTATGAAGATTGACTCTGTCTATCTAGGTAGAATGATAATGGTATAATTTAGTGAGATTAGAAATACAAGAAAGGGACTAATGTTGGAAGGAAAATCACAATGAATAATAACTTTTAAAGTTGCTATTATAGCTGCATCTTACACCTCCATGTGAATACGCTAAATTGACCTCTAAGACCAGTGCTATTTAAGAACTTTTTAAAAATTAAACATATTATATGGTGCCTAGAGAAGGATTCGAAGCTACATACTATAATGAACAGTATTTATAGAGAGAAATAAAATCTTTTCCTTTCACTTTATTTTCTTTACCCAGTTCAAGTTCTCTGTGGGGAACAAAATATTCCTGTTTGATTTCATAATTGATCTCTTACCACTAAGCATTTTCCTCCATTCATATTGCTTATGATGTGCAAGCCATTTCCCAATACCATGTCTAACTTAAAGTAGTTGCTATGTAAGTGCTGTCTGAGTAAATGAATTTCATATTATATGTGGATTTTAATTACCCAGAATGCAAGTGAACACAGAAATCGCAGAGAAAGCATTCCAAATAACACCCGGCAGGATTAGAAACAACTTTAAATGTGTTTTTAGTGTCCTGCTGGAGAACATTACCTTGCATTTCTGCCTACATTGCCATTCCAGTCAGAACAAGCTCATAAAACCAATAAGACCTGGTCCAAGTTTCCAGCGCATAGCTGATAGCTTAGAATATTTACTGTTTGGATTCTTTTATTTTACATAAACAGTAGATTGTTGAAGTTGACCATTCACAGGAATTAAATATGACAACATAATGGCTAATAATAAGGATGATAAACTCTGTAAATTTAGTGTACGTAGTTTTTTTTAATCTTTAAAATTTCTTGTTCTTAAGACATAGAATTTAAAAGTTATGAGTATTCATTTGTGGAAAATGAAAATATTGGAACACATATGAGACAGAGCAAGAGGTATGGATGGCTAGACAGACAGACACATACATACACACATACACACACACATACAGAAAGAGAGAGAGAGAGAGAGAGAGAGAGAGAGAGAGAGAGAGAGAGAGAGA
>NW_021604646.1:4936512-4959570 GCF_004785775.1 Grammomys surdaster | reverse complement strand
AGAGAGAGAGAGAGAGAGAGAGAGAGAGAGAGAGAGAGAGAGAGAGAATAGCCCCATCATATAGCAAATGATAAGAGAAAAACATCCCATGCAAAGATGTTCATACTCTAATCTTTCAGCCTCCTATTGATGTTAATAACAAAAGCAACTTTATGGATGTATCTGGGTGAAATACTTAATATAGCAGGACTTTCTTCCAGTATCAGAAAGATCTCATATAATAACGAGGCCATTTAAAATGGAAGAAGATTGAGGAGAAGGAAGAGTGAGACTGAGTAGGAGATTGGATGCTACTATCGCAAACATTTCCTTCATGTTCTAATGGCTAAAGGAAAGTAAACTTTACCAGCTGAATAGGGACAAGAGAGAGGTGCTTTTCTAAAGACTTTAATAAGAATTGATCCTCTGACACCTTGAATTCTGCCCCCGTGAAACCCATTTCAGATTTCTAGACTGAAAGTTTTAAAAAGTCTTTGTTGGTGTTTAACACCAAATGAGTGGTTGTAATTTTTCCAAAATTACTTTAAATTGTGGATTCTTAAAGACTCAGAAGTTTTCCTGGCTGTTGAGTCCAAAATGTAAACACATTCACAACTTGAAATCTTGATTTATAGATCTCTACTTTTAAAATCTACAAAACTATAATTGTTTTGCTACATACAATTACTCTTTCAAAAGAAGGCATTATCTGTGTGTCATTTGTCCAATTGCTATTTTCTTAATCTTTAAATTTAGTTTACTTAAATTCTATTTCTTTTTTATAATATTCATTAATCATTAAAATACATCATGTAAAATAAATTATCGACTTATCCACCAAAGTTATGATTACACTAAGCATCAGGTAAATATTTACTTACAATGGAAATGTTTTACTTTTCTCAGTTAAAATATTTAGATACATGAAATATATTGTAATGTGTAACAATAGGCAAAATATATTTAATTAAAAAATAATTATAATTAATTTAATAATCCATGCTTTTCTCACTGGTTCATAGTTATTTTGTAGTATATTAAAGATTATATACATATTTTAAAAAATCAAAACATCTCTGCATTCTACTCATATTCTGGCTATTGTTACATTTTTATCACATACTTTTGAAATTTGATAAATGAAAATCCAATATTGACATTTCATGATTATTTTACCCAGTTTTTTTTCCATTCTTATAATGTTATAAATTTGTATGCACGGAAATACATTAAACAGCAGGAACGGCCACCCCAGGTCATTATTTTAGGTGTAAATTAATTTACCTTATAGAATTTTCATTTTAACTACATGACATTTTCCTATTTATGAACTAAAAATAGATCTCCATTTACTAGTCTTTCCTTGTGTCCCTCAGAAAGGCTTTGCTTTTTTTTTTTTTTCAGAAAGCACATATACATTCCTCATTGGATTTATTACTTAATATACTTTATTTTTAGGGTTATTATGAATGATAAATTTTATCATGCCTGCTAAAGTCTGACCTAAGAAAGCTTCATCTGTGCTATATTGACTTATTAGGAATTCCCAAGTCAAAAATCTTTTATTATTTCTAAAAGTATCTCTTATCGTGCAATTTTACGTTTCTTTTCAAATGTTTAGATAAATAGATTCATATTTTTCTTTTAGTGGCTCACAAGTATGAAACATGTGTCTTCGAAGTTGTTTATTGGATAACTACAGGTCAAAAATACTCTGACTTACGGTAATCAACAGATGTACAGTGCATTTGTGAGAAACAGTTATAATCAACATACAATACAATTCACTGTGTCGCTGTTCTCCAAAGTTGTTTACAAATTTACCTGGAAGGTAAGTGCAGTGTTGTATGCCTTTAATTAAAGCATTTAGGAGACTGAGGAAGGTAAATCTCTGAATTTCAGGCCAGCTTGGTCTACATGTGGGTTATGGGCCAGCCAAAGCTAGAAAATGAGATCCTGTCTCAAAGGAAGAAGCAGGCAAGTAAACAATGTTACCTTGTGTGTGTTGGTGCTATGTCGATTTCTAACCTAATCAGTAAACAAAATGTACAAGGATATTTTGTCATGCATACAGTCACTTTGATTCACATTAAAGTGCTTGTCTTGTTGATTCATTTGTCCATACTGCAATGTGAGATTCAATGAAGCTTAATATTTGTAGAAGTCATAGGAACTAAAGATAAGCAACGATCAGGTGGCTCATCTGAAGAGTCATAAAAAGTGCCAAATCTCTTGTCACACAGTAATGTAAGTATTTTTATTAAAAATGATTGCAGTCTCCTCTAGCTGACTTATAATAATAGAGCAATAGCAATAAGATTGAATTTTTATGAAAGGTGGTTTTTTTTATAAATACAAATATGCTATAATGCATTCCTAATCTAATTGCTAGATCTACATGGTACAACTAGGTCTTAAGTGGGAGTGTATATTAAATCAAACCCACCTACATGTACCTATATTATTTTATCCATGCAGAGATTTTTCAGAGTTTCTTATACCTAGGTGGCATGTGTGATTTCATCTTGTATCTTTTACCCTTTGGATGAAACTTTGGTTTGAATACTTATTGCTTATTATGTTTATATACTTGTGACTAGAATACATCATTTATCCAGGAGCCATGTTTCTATTTATTACTCAAATAAAATGTTACCATTGTTGGTTTTGAGAATGTGGCTGTTTTCTCCAAGACTGTTGTCAACCATGATTTTGGCTTAAGGCTGAACATAAATAGGAGCCATTTATATCAGATATAGAACACTGGGAAAGCAGTACAGATTTCATATTTTCCTGGGACTAGTTATATTAAAACTGTAGATAACTTGTTTTCTTACACTTCACCATTTGACAGATAATTATGAATAAGAATGTTGCCTGAATGCAAAATTTCTTACAGAATATTTAGGTACTGCATAAATATGTTGAGTCTGTCTTTGAATGAGCACAAGGAAAAACCACTATTGTCTGTTAATTCATTTCCCACCTGTCATGATAATCATGTAAGTCTTAAAGAGTGGAGTATTTTTCATAATAGCACTATATATATATATATATATATATATATATATATATATATATAATTAACCTATTTTAAAACCAAATAATTAACTGTACTACCACTGGTTGATTTCTGTGGGTGGGTATCTGAGCAGTTTGCTAAGGAGTTGGGATACTAGCCCTGAAGATTCTCAGAGCATCTCCAAAACTTATTTTTAAATATAAGCATTTATACTCAACCTTCCTTATCTGCAAATGTTCCATCTGTGGATTGAACCACACTGTGTTAAAAAATATTCAGGAAAAATTTACTTTTGTGTTTAATATGTAGATAATTCATTTGCTTATCATTTATCAGAATACAGTATAAATGATATTTGAATGTCATTTATATGTTTTATATTATATTCAACCTAGAGATGTTGTAGAATCTACAGGAATATTTATGTGGGATATATGCAAATATCATCCCATTTTATATAATGGCTTGAGCATTCATGGATTTTGGTATTCAAATCTCCAAGGTCTATGGGCAATTCCATTCACAGATACTCAGGAAGCAAATCTAATTCAAAGCCTGAACTATTTTATTAACTCCTTCTATGGGATATATTTATTTAATGTTGTCCTTTCAAAGATTAGAATATTTAATGTATAGTAACTACAAGGCTGCCTATATGCACAAAGAAGTTACTTTTATATGCCCATCACCCTGTAAAATTGTTTGAGTGTATTATCCAAAGTACTCTTTTTTCTTCTGTTATTAAGGACTATGGAAAATGTTCATAAGTAGTAATCATTAATACGAGGTGATTACCTTTTAAATGTAATGAGACTGTATTATCATTATATAGAAAACATTTTGATATACACAAGTATGATCTAAAATAATGACATTGTTCTTCCTTCTATCTTTGTGCTCTTGATTATTCTATTTGTCTAAGAGTGAGGAAATTTGCTTATTTGTACACATTAGTGTGTAACAGTCTGCATTTACACAATTATACTTACTTATAAAAGTAAGTTCGACTGTGTTCTAACATATGATAAATTCCAGAGATTCTTCCCAAAATGTCTATTTATTACATACTTCTTCTAGCATTACACAAGAATCACACATGTAAAGAAAAACTGTTGAGAAGCAAAAAGGAGTTTTTCTGGGTATATTAGACATACAGCTAAAACATTTGCTAACATTTTAATGGAAAATTCCACAAGGCTACAGCCATTATTCACAAGTCAGCATGGGTAGCAGCAATTAAACTATGGAGGAGGAAGGATACCTGATGAGCATGGATGTCTGAGTGCAATACATACAGACTCCAGAGTTGCTGAGTTCTACATAGGCAACGAAGTATCATACTTGGAATAAATCAAGGGAAACCTCTTACACGATTAACAATCACCACAGTTAGGAGATAAGAGAATACAGAAGAGTGTAGAAGAGAGCATCGTAGACAGAAATGAGAGGTAGGAAGATGGGAGTCAGAGAGAAAGGCTTTTCCTCATAGAAGTCTGGCATCTTGTTTACGTAAGGAACTACCGTGCCTTCCACACAGGAGACATCAGTTAGACTCTCGATCATCTGAACATGATTGCCTGTGTCTCCATAACTTATCTAGCTCTCTTTTGTATTTCTATCAGTATTGTCCTTAGAGACAGTGAGCTCTATTAAACATATTAGTAACTGGTTTGAATCTGGTCCTTCTGGTTGTCATGAGGAATTTACTGCATGCATGATAACTTTGTAACTGGGATTTTGCCAAGCAGTCACATAATAACATCTGATGTTGTGTTCCTTTTCTAGATGTTATCATCCTACTCAGGTAAATAATGTGTGGTCTCCAATGGCAACTTTTATTCCCATGCAGGTAGTACATAGAATCATATTCCTTGGGTCTCTCAATGACACTGGTTCTGTCCTCTGCAGTACATTTCTTATTTCATCAGCAAGGTTCAGCCTACAATTTGCAGTTAGGAATCTAATGGGACTCCTCATTGTGTATAAATTTCGATGTACAGCAATACATTTCTCTGAATCTTCTTATATTTATTTTGCTCTTTCTGCCGTGTGTAGTCTAGGAGATAATTCCCTGTCTGCTAACAGCAGTCATCCTGGTAACATGTTAATAAGTTATCTGAGTGTACTTGCTGCAATGTGTTAACCTTTGCATTCTTGGAGAATCCTCCAAAGTAGATACCTCTCCTTTATCTGGAAACCTCAAATCCATTTCTGTAAATATTGTTCAACTTCTAGGTAGCATATGTTGAATGATTATAAAGTTTCTTTGGGTCCTGCTGAAACAGTGTTTTCCCATATTAGTAATGTTGACATTTGAGTTTAGTTATCTGTCTGCTAGCCAGGAAGGATGACAAGGTTACCTCCTTGGGGAAAGCATGCCATCTTGTATGGCAGAACGGTGCTTCTTAATCTTTAAACAAGGGCCAGAGTGTGCAGGCTTCTATAATTCAGGCAAAATGACCCCTGTAGATCCAGAGTGCCCTGGTAAATCTGGAGATCATGAACTTTGAGTACATTGATTTCATGGATTTGTGTATGCCCTTCACAACCTCAAGATCTCCGTTCTTCTCAATCACAGATCTCAGAAGGACAGAAAAGAGCTGATAGGTCTGAGAATTCAACATTCTCTGAAGCTATATATATCCTTTTTTTTGTAAGATCTTTTAACATTAAAAGCAGAAAACAACAATGAAAACTTAACTAAGTGTGTGCTTTGTGCTGGCCAGACACAAACCAACTGATAAAGAGAAAGTGTATCAGATCTTTCAGACTGGAGGAATAGACAGTTGTGAGCCACTTTGTGGGTGTTGAGAACTCAACTCAAATCCTCTTCAAGAGTGTCCAGTGTTCATTACCACTGAGCTATCTGCCCAGTTCCATTATAATTAAGTTTAATTCTTAAAACTTGGGTTTTATAGCATCTATTATGATGGAAAACAAGCAGAAGAATTAAAGACAAAACATGTAAGAACAGAGATAGAATAAAATGTATTACAAAGAGATACCAGAAAATATGTAGAATGATTGACATGTTCATTGTACTGGCTTAGAAATAGATGCATAGAAAAACAGTGCATTTCTTAAATATCGCATACAATTATACCTCAAGAAAGACACTAAAAAGTTTAAAAGACGAATATTACAAAGAACTATTCAGAATACATTTTAGAGTATTGATGAAAACAAATCTTGGAGAAAAAAACATAATCATTGTACAGTGAAAACAATTTATCAGCCATTGACATGTTTACAAACCCAGTTCATAAAAGAAAGTGTAAACATTAGTTAATTACTGTTTTCTATTTAGGTAGCTGAAGTAAAACAACAATGCACTAAGCAAATCATAATAATGTAAATAGAGTAACTAAAGGATAAATAAATACTAATTTTGCAATGATTTTCTCCTTCTTTCTTAGGCCCACTGAATTGGAACTGCATTTCTTGTTCATTATTTATTAGGTCATTTAATAATAGATTCTTTATTTATGTTTTTCTGGTTTCCAATACAGTTTCTGTTTCAACTGCAAAAGCATTTTCTAAAAATTTATGTCACGAGGAAAACCAAAAAAAAATAGCACAACCAACAGCGTTAAACATTTCTTATGCCACTCTCCCAGCTTTATTTTTTAGGAACATCAATAAATAGAACTATTTTCCTGAGAAAGAAAAAAATGTAATAAGAAAAAAATAGTTCTAAATTGTTGCTAAAAAGATGAAAGGATATTTAGAGGTAAAATTATGAAAAAGTGCAAGACAGACATACTAGACCATTTTTTTCTCTTTTGCTAGTTGATACTTTCACCTTGATATCCTACACATACTTAAAATATCAACACTAATAAGCTTGAAATCACTGTTTCAAAGTTTCTTTTCTAATGATGCCTCTACATTCATAATCATCCAGTAGCATAATATTCAGTACCTCACCCCACTTCAACATCTTCATTTATGTAAAAGAGATTTCTGGCCATTCTCAACATTTCTAATAATCAAAAAGAGACATGAAGGCAACAAACCAAACACTACTTTAATTTTATATCCTATTGATTCTTTAAATGTATCGAACATGAAAAAAAAAATATTGTTACTGCACAAAGAACCCAGAACTCAATCTCTTCTCTATCAACTGAAAAAAATAAACACCAACGTTCAAATGTGTCATAAACCTTTTAATTAAGACATCATTCAGCCCTATGCTGAGTAATTTTTTATATATATTATAATAGAGATCACTCTTTTCTCTGTTAGGTTTAGCTTAAGATTTATTACCTTCCACAAGGTTCAGTCTCATCCTCATTTTCTTTCTCTTAGTAGTTTGTAGCTACATTGACTGGCATCCAGAGACAACAGCATCAGTAGTGCAGAACAAATCACATAGATCTAAAGCACAATGTCACTTTCTGTTAGCAAGTTTTATCCATATATATGTATATCTATATGTATATATATATATGATTATGAATACTAGAAATTTAAAACAACAGCAACAACAAAACCAAAAACAACAGTTGATTTAAGGTCCTAGAGATCCTAGGAGAGCAAAGGTGCAGATTATTTCAAGGCACTCTGTTGCATCATTTTCTTTGTTCTCAGAGAGTGGTGTTTTGTTCTCCTCAGGCCATTATTGGATTGCCTGAGGCCCACACACACTATGAAAAGCAATCTGCTTTATTCAGTGAGCACCAATATAAATTTAACTGCATCTCTTCAAGTGGGTTTAGTATATGATTAAAATACGTTTTTGGTCATAATTACTATGTATTTTTCCTAGTGCAAATTCTCATACTTCATCACTTTGATGACTATTTATCCAGGCCTTGAGTGGGGTCATAAAAATATTACAAGCTATTTAGCTCAGCAGAGGTACTAATCAAGGTCAAAGTGGATGTAAAATGAACAGTGTGGTAGAGAAATAGCAACAATTACTTGTTGCCCACAGGTTAGATTCTGGTTAATTCACAAACATGACTCTCCTAAGTTTTCCATAATAAGATAGATCACCAGCATGCTGAAGTTCTGAACACAATAATTGCAAGAAACAGCAGGTTTGAGATGACAAAGTAGAGGACTGTGGTTTCACAATAGATGAGTCTTCTTTCTCTTTTGATCAAGTCTGCTTGCTCTTCCAAGATGTTCAACACTCAAGAGCAGTAGAGTGAACCTCTCTGCCTTCAACTGATGATATGATAGTATACTTAAGTGACCCCAAAACTTCCACCAGAGAGCTCCTAAACCTGATAAACAACTTCAGCAAAGTGGCTAGTTATAAAATCAACTCAAACAAATCAGTAGCCTTCCTATACATGAAAGATAAACAACTGAAAAAGAAATTAGGGAAATGACACCCTTTACAATAGTCACAAATAATGTAAAATACCTTGGTGTGAATCTAACCAAGCAAGTAAAAGACCTGTATGACAAGAATTTCAAGTCTCTGAAGAAAGAAATCAAAGAAGGTCTCAGAAGATGAGAAGATCTCCCGTGCTCATGGATTGGCAGGATTAATATAATAAAAATGGTCATCTTGCCAAAGCAATCTACAGGTTCAATGCAATCCCTATTAAAATTTCAACTCAATTCTTCACAGAGCTAGAAAAGGAAATTCTCAAATTCATTTGGAATAACAAAAAAACCAGGATAGCGAAAACTATTCTCAACAATAAAAGAACTTCTGGAGGAATGAGTCACCATTCCTGACCTCAAGCTGTACTACAGAGCAATAGTGGTAAAAACTGCATGGTATTGGTACAGAGACAGGCAGGAAGATCAATGGAATAAAATTGAAGACCCAGAAATGAACCCACACATCTATGGTCACTTGATCTTTGACAAAGGAGCTAAAACTGTCCAGTGGAAAAAGGACAGCATTTTCAACAAATGGTGCTGGTTCAACTGGAAGACAACATGTAGAAGAATGAAAATCGATCCATTCTTATCTCCTTGTACAAAGCTCAAGTCTAAGTGGATAAAGGACCTCCAGATAAAACCAGATATACTGCAACTAATAGAAGAGATGTTGGGGAAGAACCTTGAATACTTGGGCACATGGGAAAAGTTCCTGAACAGAACACCAATGGCTTATTCTCTAAGATCAAGAATTGACAAACGGCAATTCATAAAATTGCAAAGTTTCTGTAAGGCAAAGGACACTGTCAATAGGACAAAACGACAACCAACAAATTGGGAAACGATCTTTACCAATCCTACTTCTGATAGAGGGCTAATGTCAGACTGCATAAGGGTATCCTAGTTCATGGCTGTGCATGGGCCTGGAACCCCAAGACTCTAAGTGAAAAACAGCAGGCGTTCAGCCACCGTCCACAGAACCCAGAGTCCTGACGCGAAGTCTCATCTCCATTGACCTACATTGTTCAGTCACGTAGACCATTATAGCTCATCCCAAAGTGCGCAGGTAGAGGGTGTGACCATAGGCCTCATGCCCTAGGGATTTACATACTAATGAAGGCCAGAGGGCAGAGCAAATTAAGCATTCCTCCCCAGACCCCCCCTTCTCTCTCCCTATTTAACTCAGGACTGCCCTGAGTTTCACCGGGGGTACTTCCAGATCCATCCACAATCCATCATGAAAGTAAACCTTTCTGGAACCAAGGACTTCCTCGTGTCATTGGGGTCTGCTGTCGCCAACAGCTCTAGCCTTTGGAACCCTAGACCTTCTCGTGCATGTGGGATCCATACACCCACACACCCTCTGGGACTCTTCTACCACCGCTGCGGCTTATACTTTTCCCACAGTCTAATATCCAATATATACAAAGAATGCAAGAAATTAGACTCCAGACAACCAAATAAGCCTATTAAAAAATGGGGTATAGAGCTTAACAAAGAATTCTCAACCATGGAAACACGAATGTCAGAGAAGCACCTAAAGAAATGTTCAGCATCCTTAGTCATCAGGGAAATGTCAATCAAAACAACCCTGAGATTCCATCTCACACCAGTCAAAATGACTAAGATTAAAAACTCAGGTGATAGTAGATGCTGGCGAGGGTGTGGAGAAAGAAGAACACTCCTCCATTGTTGGTGGGACTACAAGATGGTGCAACCACTTTGAAAATCAGTCTGGCGGTTCCTCAGAAAATTGGACATAGCATTATCTGAGGATCCAGCTATACCACTCCTGGGCATATATCCAAAAGATGCTCTAACATATAACAAGGATATATGCTCCACTATGTTAATAGAAGCCTTATTTATAATAGCCAAAAGCTAGAAAGAACCCAGATGTCCTTTAACTGACGAATGGATACAAAAAAATGTGGTACATTTACACAATGGAGTATTGCTCAGCTATTAAAAACAATGCATCCGAGAAATTCTTAGGTAAATGGATGGAACTAGAAAATATCATCCTGAGTGAGGGAAGCCAATCACAAAAGAACACACATGGTATTCACTCACTGATTATTGGATATTAGCCCAGAACCTTGAAATACCCAAGATTCAACTCACAGACCACATGAAGGTCATGAAGAAGGAATACCAAGTGGGGGTGCTTCAGTCCTTCTTAGAAGGAGTAGCAAAATACTCAAGGGAGCAAATATGGAGACAAAGTGAGGGACAGAAACTGAAGGCGGGGCCATCTGGAGACCATTCCACCTGGGTAACTATCCCATGTGCAGTCACCAAAGGTAGATGCTGATGTGGAAGTCAGGAAGTGCATGTTGACAAGAGCCTGATATAGATGTCTCCTTAGAGGTCTGCAAGAGTCTGACATATTCAGAGGCTGATACTCACAGCTAATAATTGTACTGATCATGGAGTTCTCAATGGAGGAGTTAGAGTGAAGACTGTAGGAGTGAAAGGGTTTGAGGCCCCATGAGGAGAACAACAATGCCAACAAACCAGAGTTCCCAAGTCTAAACCACCAGCCTGGGAGCCATGGATCCATGGGTATATGTAAGGGAGGATGGCCCTGTAGGGCATAGGTGGGAGAAGAAATCCTTGGTCTCATGAAGGCTGGACACCCCAGTGGGCAGAAATTTGAGGATGGCGAATTGGGAGTGGGGGGCAGTAGGTAGGGGCATATTCACAGAGAAGCAGGAGGAGGGGTGATGGGCTAGGGGGTTCCTGGGCGGGGGGGGGATTTGGGTAAGGGGATAACATATGAAATATAAATAAAACATCCAATAAAAAATAAAAAAGATAAAAAATAAGTAATAATAACTGAAGAGACATCCCCACAATCTGTTCCTCATCTCAAATACTGAAAAGCACTATTTTCCAAAATTGATTAAATTAAACAGATTTAAGTTTTCAGTGCAAAACAGCTTTAACATAATGATGGGACACACAAAGAAAACAAGAAATGGAAAGAAAGTGATTAATGAGCTCTGACTTGAAGGAAATCAGAGGAATTAACATACAAGGAATGGATGCATGCTAAGCATAGGCTGTTCAATTAAAAAAGAAAGTAGCTTTGCAAGAATATTATCATCTCACTTATTGTATCTTCTGTTAGCATTTTGTCTAAGCTCTGCCCCACAGTTACCTGGCAACAGCGAGGTATGCCTGACTCACTATAAAAGGGGATGCTTGCACCCTCCTCTCTCTCTTGCTCTTGCCTTCTTGCTCGAGCTCTGTCCTCTCTCCCTTTCCACCTTCTCTCCCCATTCCCCTCTCCCCCTCTCTCCACATGCTCCTGGCCTGCCTCTACTTCTTCTCTTCTCTTCTCTTCTCTTCTCTTCTCTTCTCTTCTCTTCTCTTCTCTTCTCTTCTCTTCTCTTCTCTTCTCTTCTCTTCTTCTCCTCCCCCTCTTCCTCCTCCTCCTCCTCCTCCTCCTCCTTTCTCTCTCTGTCTCTCTCTCTCTCTGTCTCTCTCTCTGTGTCTCTCTCTCTCTCTCTGTCTCTCTCTGTCTCTCTCTCTCTCCCTCCCTCCCTCTCTCTGTCTCTACTACACTCTTAATTCCCTTTCCCATGCCCCAAATAAACTCTATTCTATATTGTATGGTCCTGTGTGGCTAGTCCCTCAGGTGGAAGGGATGCCTCAGCATGAGCCCACTTAGACACCCCTTATCTCACATCTCACCATACATCCAAGACCACATATTCCTTCTCTCTCTTTATCATTTATAAACACAACATTCTCCCTGTATACAAGATGAGACACTGTCTTCCACACAGACAACAAAAAGAATATTAGAAAATAAACAGCTTGGTTTTTAGGGAAGGTTACCATTTGTCTGCTGCAGTAAACTAAAATTAATGTGCTGTTTAAGTTCTAAAATAAGCAACATGTCTGTCCTGACATTACAGTAAATCAGAAGCTTTAGTATGCTTTAGATTTCTAGTGTCAATTTTCTGCAACGTGAATTTCTGCATGTGGCTTTTCTCCAATGATACTAGCAGGACCAGAAAGGTATGCCAAATATCTCAATCTTGTCTAGAGTCCCTTGAACGCTGCATTTGAAATAAGAAAAATTCCATAAATATTATCTGTGTCTCATACAATTTCTTTTACTTATAATTTGTTTAGAATAGCTATATTCTAAGCTGAATATTCAGAACAAAAATTAAGATTTTCTGAAACTATTAACATGAAAATCCTCAATCAAAATCTACATGAACCATTTAATAATAGTACAAATACATGTAAGCAAACAATTTAGATTACACTGGAGGCAAAGCAAAAGGAAGCCATATTCATCTGAGATGACATAATAACTACTACCTTAATGTTTAGATTGTGCCTCCCAGCAGGCGCTATTCAGTCTTCAAAATACTTTGCTGCATTGTGTCATTAAAAACTTGCACACAAACAATGAATTTGATATAAACACTGGTCATCTGCAGAAATTACCATGCATGGATTAAGGATTTGAGAAATCTTGATATCAAAACACTTAAAATAGTGATGGAAAAGTGATCCCATTCAGTCCTAACTAGAACTACTACTGCTCACCTCAACGAAATTTCTAGAATCAAAATGATTCCTTTGGTATCCTTATCTGGGCCAGAGTAGGCAGTCCTTCATATCACATCCTATACAATAATGTCAGCTTAGAAAATGGTATGATGCTTAGAAAACTTTCTTAGTAGGAGGACATTCACTGAAGAGGTAGAAAGTGATCAGTAGAAAGCAATTTGAGCATCTGGAACAAATGTCTTTGGTGTATTGTGGTCTTGGATGCTTCTTCTGCATGCAACCTCTGTGTGCAAATTTTCTTTTGCATGCCAGTAACAGGCTAAATTGATTTCTTCTATAAAAATTCTATCTCCAAGTAAAATTACCTTATGGGAAATTAGAATTAGACTATTTAATTTATTTAGAGGTGTATAATTCGCAATGCACCTGTACAGAGTCTAAATATTGTACTGAACATTTATAGGAGACAGTTTCTTTGACCTGTGCTGGAAGCATTGTCCTGGAAATTGTGATTTCAGGTTCAGTATTTGCAACGCCAGGATATACATATTCCCAAGAGTGATGCTTCTGCTTCCACATTTTGATTATACACACAAGTTTTATTTTTGTACTATCAAGAACATACCGTTGTGTGTGTGTGTGTGTGTGTGTGTGTGTGTGTATCTGTGTTGTGGTGTTTGTTTGTGTCCAAACAATGACAACTGGTTGACCATTAAACTTGGATGGCTGAAATCTTAGGGACATCACCATTAGATAAAGACCTACAATCAATTAATTGCTGCTGAGAGAAAAGAATCAGGTTTATTTCTAGGACTGAACCTCATGATTATACAATCCTAAATTACCATCTACAAATACACGTACGGAAGGTTTAATATATACACATATATACTATATATATATATATTAATATATATATATATTAATGTATACTATATAACATATAATTAATATACAACATATAACATAAAATATACTATATATATATAATAAACTTGAGAAGGAGTGGGAGAGACATGGGAGGTATTGGACAGAGGAAAAGGATGTGGTATATGACATAAATCCAATAGTAAACATAAAATTAAAGTAACTTGCCTTATGTTATCTACTAAATGTAAGCATATGCACATTGTTCCATTGAGAGGAATGTTTCTAAATTGTTTTGTTCTATTCGCTCTTCTTTTGCCATTAAATGGACTTGTCTAAGGCTGGCCACTAGTAATGAATAATTCTTTATATACTCTAGTGTTGTAGGATATTTGATCATACTGTAAACCCCAAGATGTGTTGTTTACTGAAAAATGTTGTTTCTTGTTTTTGTCTAACTCAGTCTTAGCACTCATCTTTACTCTTTTTGGCTTAAATAGGTATGTCCTGAACCTCAGTCTTAACACATACTATTAATTTCCTAACAATGAACGTAGTTAGTTTGTATAAGGAAGCACCAGTGTTTAAAAGTGATGTCTAATTGAGTAGCAGAAAACATGATGAGTGAGAGAAAGATTTAGATTTGACAGAGTAGGGTGTATACAGTTCACAGAAGGAGAAGGAAAAGGAGAAGGAAAAGAGGCTACTTAAAAGAAAGCCTCAGAAAGAAAGAGAGAGAGAGAGAGAGAGACAGAGACAGAGACAGACAGAGACAGACACAGAGACAGGAGGAAGCAGGTTTTCCAGGAAAGTTTTACAGAGAGAGTGAAGAGAGAAAAACTCGACACAAATATAAACAGAACAATCTAGAGAATGAGAAGTAACCAGAAGGTTAGAAAAGATTGTCAAAGTTAGTATGAAGTCAAACATAGCAATTCAGGAGAAGTTGAGAGAAGCCACTTTGAGTTAGCTTGGAAAGGAGTTTTGAGCCAGAACAGCTGAATTGAATCAGCCAGCCAGACCTCAAAAAGAACTAGTACCAGATGAGCTTATTTAGCACAAAATCTCAGAGGCTGAAAATATTCTAGGCCTAGATTAGATTGTATGGAGGTTAGAAGCTTCCAGAACTATGTCTAGGTTAGCAAATAGAGGAAGAAAGATGTTTTTAATTTAATTATTTTTTTTATTTATTTTATTTATTTTATTTATTTTATTTATTTTATTTATTTTAAACTCCAGATCTTTAGACTAAAACCAGACCTGGCAGTCCTCTGCTCTATATGTATTGGGGGCCCCATATCACCTGGTGTATGCTGCCTGGTTGGTGTTCCAGTGTCTGAGAGATCTTGGGGGTCCAGTTTAATTGAGACTGCTAGTCCACCTATAGGGAGGATCACCAGCCTCCTCAGCTTCTTTCAACTTTTTCTCAATTCAACCCCAGGGGACAGCAGCTTCTGTCCATTGGTTGGGTGCAAATATCTGCATCTTACTCATTCAGTTGCTTGTTGGATCTTTCAGAGGGCAGTCATGCTAGGTCCCATTTTGTGAGCATTCCATAGCCTCATAGTGTCAGGTCTTGGGAACTCCCCATGAGCTGGATCCTATTTTGAGCCTGTCGCTAGACCTTCTTTTTCTCAGGCTCTCCATTCCTGCAGTTCTTTCAGACAGCAACAAATATTGGTCAGAGTTTTGACTGTGGAATGGCAACCACATCCCTTACTTGATGCCCTGTCTTTATGCTGGAGGTGGGCTCTACAAGTTCCCTCTTCCCAATGTAGGGCATTTCATCTAAGGTCTTCCTCTTTTAGTCCTGAAAGTTCCTCACCTCCCAGGTCTCTGATACATTCTGGAGGGTCCCCCCAACATCCTATCTCCTTAGGTTGCATGTTTGTATTCTTTCTGCTGGCCCGCAAGGATTTCAGTCCTTTTCCTCCACCCAATACCAGTTCAGGTTCCCCTCTGCACCTCTAACTCCTTTCTATCCCAGGTTCCTTGCTCCCCACTGTGGTTGCTTTCTTCTCACTCCCAAGGGGGACTGAGTCATTCTCTCTTGAGCCCTTCAGCTTCTTGACCGTTTTGAGTTCTGTGGGCTGTATCTTAGTATTCAGCCCTTTTTTTTTTGTTTTGGTTAATATCTACCTATTAGTGTGTACATGCCATGTATGTCCTTTTGGGTGTGAGTTTCCTCACTCAGGATATTTTCTAGTTCCATACATTTTCCTGCAAAACTCAGGATGTCCTCATTCTTAATAGCTGAGTAGTATTCCATTGTATAAATGAACCATATTTTCTGTATCCATTCATCTGTCATGGGACATCTAGGTTGTTTCAAGCTTCCGGATATCACAAACAAGGCCACTATGAACATAGTGGAACAAGTGCCCTGTGACATGGTGGGGCATCTTTAGAGTATATTCCCAAGAGTGGTATTGCTGGGTCTTCAGATAGATCTATTTCCAATTTTCTGAGGAACCTCCAGATTGATGTCCAGAGTGGTTGTACCAGTTTGCAATCCCACCAGCAATGGAGGAGTGTTCCTCTTTCTCCATATCCTCGCCAACGTGTGCTGTCACCTGAGGTTTTGATCTTAGCTATTAGATTGGTGTAAGGTAGAATCTCAGGGTCGTTTTGATTTGCATTTTTCTGATTACTAAGCACTTTGAACTTTTCTTTAGGTATTTCTCAGTCATTCAAGATTCCTGTGTTGTGAATTCTTGCTTTAGTTCTATACCCCATTTTTTGATTGGGTTGTTTGGCTTTTGGTGGTTAGCTTCTTGAATTTTTTTTTAAATATATATTTTGGATATTAGCCTTCTATGGGATGTGGGGTTAGTGAAGATTTTTTCCCAATCTGTAGGGTTCTGATTTGTCTTATTGGCTATCTTTTGCCTTATAGAAGCTTTCCAGTTTCATGAGGTTCCATATCAATTCTTGATCTTTGAACATGAGCCATTTGAGTTCTGTTAAGAAATTTACCCTTGTGCCAGTGAGTTGAAGGCTCTTTCCCACTTTCTCTTCTATTATATTCAGTGCATCAGGTTTTATGTTGAAGTACTTGACCCACTTGGACCTGAGCTTTGTGCAAGAAGAAAAATATGGGTGTATTTTCATTTTTCTACATATCAACAGCCAGTTAGACTAGCACCATTTGTTGAAGCTGCTTTCCTTTATCCATTGTATATGTTTGGATTATTCTTTGTCAAAGATCAAGTGCACATAAGTTGTGTTTTTTTTCCTGAGTCTTCAATTCTATTCCATTGATCAATGTATCTGTCTCTGTACCAATACCATGCAATTTTTATCACTATTGCTTTGTAATAAGGCTTGAGGTTGTTAGTAAGCTGTTAAACTCCACCTCCACAGTCACCTGGTAACATCCAGGTATGCTCCTCCCTACAGTTACCTGGCAACAGTCAGGTAGCCCTGCCCACTGTAAAAGGGGCTGCCTGCCCCCCCTCACTCTCTTGCTCTCCCTGACCCAGCGCCTGCAGGTTGCCGTCTCCCTCCCCGCTTCCTTTCCCCCTCTCTCCACGTGGTCATGGCAGGCCTCCACTTCTCTACTCCTCTCTCTCTCCTCTTGCTCTCCCACTCTTTTAATAAACCTCCCCCTCGTGGAACCGTCTAGTCTGCTGTGATCCGTCCAAGCTGCACCATGAAAACCTTTCAGAGGTCAGGGATGGTGATTCCCCTAGTCATTCTTTTGTTGTTAAGATTTGTTTTTCACTCTTCTGGGTGTTTTGCCTTTTCAGATAAATTTGAGAATTGCTCTTTCCATGTCTTTGAAGAATTGTGTTAGAATTTTGTTGAGGATTACATTGAATCTGTAGATTGCCTTTGGTAGGATCCTCATTTTTACTATGCTAATTCTGCCAATCCATGAGCATGGGAGATCTCTCCATTTTCTGAAATATTTGATTTCTTTCTTGAGAGACTTGAAATTGTTTTCATACAGATCTTTCACTTTTTAACAGCAGAAACAACAGAAAGTCCACATACATGTGGAAACTGAACAATACTCAATGATAACTTTATCAGGGAAGAAAGAAAGAAAGAAATTAAAGACTTCCTGGAATTTAATAGAAATTTTGGCACATTGTACCCAAACTTATGGAACACAATGAAAGCAGTGCTAAGAGGAAAATTCATAGCACTAAGCACCCTGGTAAAGAAACTGGAGAGATCTGACACTAAGAACTTAACAGCACACCTGAGAGCTCTAGAACAAAAAGAAGCAAGCACACCCAAGAGGAGTAGACAGCAGGAAATAGTCAAACTCAGGACTGAAATCAACCAAATAGAAACAAAGAGAACAATACAAAGAATCAACAAACCAAAAGCTGATTCTTTGAGAGAAACAACAAGATAGATAAACCCCTAGCCAAACTAACTAAAGTGCCCAGAGGCAGTATACAAATTAACAAAATCAGAAATGAAAAGGGAGACATAACAGAAACAGAGGAAATTAAAAAAAATCATCAGATCCTACTATAAAAGCCTATATTCAACAAAACTGGAAAATCTATATGAAAAGGATGGTTTTCTAGACAGATGTCCCATACCAAAGTTTAATCAAAAGCAGGCAAACTATCTAAACAGGCCTATATCTCACAAGGAAATAGAAGTCGTAAAAAACCTCTCAACCATAAAAAAGCCGAGGACCAGATAGATTAGTGCAGAATTCTACCAGACCTTCAAAGAAGACCTGATACCAATAATCCTCAAACTATTTTATAAAATAGAAACAGAAGGAACATTACTTAATTCATTCTATGAAGCTAAAATTCTCAGATACCCAAACTACACAAGGACCCAACCAAAAAAGGAAACTTTAGACCAAACTGACTTATGACTATCGATGCAAAAATACTCAATAAAATTCTTGCAAACCCAATCCAAGAACACATCAAAACGATCATTCACAATGATCAAGTAGGCTTCATCCCAGGGATGCAAGTTTGGTTCAATATATGAAAATCCATTAATTTAATCCAATATACAAACAAACTCAAAGAAAAAAAAATCACATAATCATCTTCTTAGATGCAGAAAAAGCATTTGACAAAAATACAACACCCTTCCTGTTAAAAGTGTTGGAGAGATCAGGAATTCAATGCCCATACCTAAACATAATAACGCAATATACAGCAAACAAACAGCTGATATCAAATTAAATGGAGACATACTTGAAGCAATCCCACTGAAATTGGGAACAAAGATGCCCATTCTCCCCATAGCCCATTCTCCCCATATCTAGTCAATATAGTGCTTGAAGTACTAGCTAGAACAATATGACAACAAAAAGAGGTCAAGGGGATACAATTTGACAAAGAAGAAATAGAGGCAGGAAGCTTTGTAGATGACAATTACTACAAGAGAATGAAACATATTTTTGTACTTTATTTTTTTCCTTTAAAATAAAGATTAGTAAATTGACAGCTGATATTCAGGAAGTCAAAATTTGGTCCTATTTTTGCTTCTTAACACATATGAAACGTATTCAAAACCATAGATCCTTTGTGGAACAACTTTCTTTTGTCCACTTTTCTTTTTACTAATAAATATATTATTATTCCCTGTTCTGTGGATGTCCTGCAGATTTTATGAAGAGAGTCAGATGTTCTTTAAGCTTATAATGTTGATACTGACTAGGCTTTTTAAGTCAGAGGACAAACTGATGCCTAGACCATGATTTATTCCCAAAATTAAACAAGAAAAATAAATGATTCAATGAAGTTAAAAAAGAAAATAAACATTGGTTCTCCTGGGAAGAAGGAAGAGAAGGCCGCCAACTAGTTACAGGAGAGGTGTTGTTGTCCCTTGAGCTGACACGTTAAACACTGGTGGCAGCACAGCTAGGTAAGAGTGGGTGTTTCTCTATGCATATTCTCCATTGTATCCTTTGAGGCAGTGGACTGTGCCACCAGACAGAAAACATGGTAATGTTGATCAGATTCAGTCATGTAGGAGTAATACCTGAGTCCTTCCGCATGCAGATGAGGCATCCCTAACATCTCAGAATAAGCCAATAGAAAGCATCTGCCTCTAAACCAAAACCCACTCCTAAATATTTATAAGGCTCTTACCACAAGGAATAAAGTATACAAGTTATTTTACCACAGATCTTCAGAGAGTGCCTGTCTAATTAAGCTGTAACACTCCCGGGAAGAGTTTTCTCTCCTGAACTTTTTATTGCTGGATCTCAACCTGGACCAACCAGTGAGGTACTCAAGCCTGACTGCAGCCACTTCCTACTTGATGGTCCCAACCTTGGCTCCTAGCAGCCCTCTGCAACCTACCATCTTCTTTGGGGCAGCTCTGGCTTCCTCTTGGACAACTATAACTCTTTGGCCTTTCGCTGCTCGGCCCAGGTCAGAGCCCCTTTGAGAGAGCCCAGTAGACAGACTGGCAGTATCCTTGTTGTTACAGCTTCAAGGGATCTATCAGATAAGCCCTGGGTACATTAAATGAGACCCTGACTAATGGCATGGGGCTGAGTCATCTATATATGGCTGTTTAATATTATTTCATGTTTAGTGCTCTCTGAAGGTAATTGATAATGCAATATGACATCCATTCTTTGTTTCCATTAAGATACACATTTACTTGTTTTTCCTAGTTCTAAATTTCCATCATGCCTTTTCTGGGAAAACTAATCAATTAAATATTTCTTTGATCACCCACAATTGCATTTATTTTATAACCTTTTCCTTTCAACAAAAAGTACATAATGTAAGTGTTCTTGTCTTCAACACTGGTTTGCACCTACATACAAGGTTTATTGTTTGACTGTGAGATGCTGCTGCTATTTATTGCTTCCACCTCTAAAGGCCATTGCTATGAAGCCTTCAAGAGAGGTTAATTGATAGCTGCACCAAATCATTGGACATCCCAACCTGTGAGCTAAGTAAATCTCCTTTCTTTGAAAGATAGTCTCACAAAGAATGAGGAAGAAGGACTGGGGCACAGATGATCCTAAAGTCCTGAGAGAGGGACCAACACCTGTGGAAGGTGGTAAAAAAAAGGCAAAGGCACCTGAAGTCAAGCAGACAATGCAGGCACAGTAAGGACACAGTTTTGCAGAGTTGTGTTAATATTAATGGGCTGATATTGGTGGCCTTCAGCTCAATGCTTCTCCATAGTTACAGCAATCTTTGAAGGAGATGAGAGCAAATGGTGTCTAGAGAAAACGTTTTCTTCATGTGACTACAAAACTTTCATTTAAATGGCGTTGCAAAGATATATGATGGTCATTTTCAGCTTTTTCTTTGCCCCAGTATCTCATCAAGATGAGGATAATTAATTGGCCAGCTGGTAACTACAAGAAATAAAAAAGTGGCCTGACCTTCAGCTTCAAAGCAAGTGTTCTTTGATGCAAACCTCCAGAAGTATACATCGTCTCATAATAACTTTTTGATGTTTTTAAAAACTATCGTATTGGATCATATCTATTATCTTTTATTTTATTTCCTTGTGGACACATACATGTATACCATCATTTACCAATTGAGTTCATAAAACACATTGTGAGAATCAATTCTGTGAATTTCAGTGATAAAACTCAGAATCCAGGTTGTCAATTTTTGTGCTAAGTGCTGTTACCCACTGATTCATCTTAACATCACTTGATTTTAACTGTTCTGCAGATATTTGATTTGTGCGTGTGTGTGTCTGTGTCTGCGTGTGTGTGTATGTATGTATGTATTTGTGTGTATGTACTTATGTGTGTGCTGGCCATGAATGTCACAGCAAAAGTGTACTATAAACAACTTGTGGGAGTTTTTCTCTCTTTCCACTTCAGATTCCCAAGGATTAAACTCAGGGTTGTAATGCCTGATAGCATGTGCTTTCATTTACTAAACCCATCTTCCTCTCCTGCATAATTTCTTCTCAATCTATTATACCTACTTCAAATTATTAATCCTCAGGTTTTGATAGTTGTTCTTTTAAGATAATGTTATCTTTAAATTAACATTTTAGAACCATTTTGAAATGAAATTTATTTCTCATTGAAATACAACTTTGGTAGAATTATAAAAGTAAATGAATAAATTGTTTAAAAATATTAGAAGATTTTTTTGTATGATGAGGTATCTTATTCTTGGTTATATTTTCTAATGGAAAGAATTTAGGACTTAGGCTTCCAATCATGTTTTCTTCTTCCAGAATATTGCCTTCATTATTCCCCACCATCATTTCACTTATATCATGAACTATAACATTTTGAAATAAATTTGCTAATGTTTATTCTAGTGGATTTGCCTATATGATATTTCTTTATGTGGATTTGTAATAAATTATGACAATGCAATTATTTTTGCACAAACTGGAAATATTAATATAATATTGTAAGAGCTTTAGTGTTGTTTAAAACAAAGAAGAATTCGCACATTTTATGCATAATTTTAAGCCTCTTATTTGTAGGCATGAAACATTCAATTTCTGTATCTGTAGTTAAAAGCCCCAAGTTGAAACTGATCATACAAGTTTTTCATAAAGGTTTCTGATAATTGTGAAGACTAAAGCTGATTTGCATCCCATCTCTGTCTTTGGACTAGTCTCTGGGCTAGAATCTGGTTTGTCAACAAAGCATTTCCTTGTATGGGATGAAGACTCTTGTTATAGATGCTTTCTCATTGCAGAGACACAATAGCCAACAAAAGGCAATTAAAAGAAGAAAAGGGTTATTCTGCCTTACAGCTGAAAGAGACATACTCTACCATGGCCTGACAGTAATGGCATGGAAACAGTGGCAAATACAGCTCATCACTTTGTATCAGTAATCAGAAAGAAGTTAATAGAATGCAAGGCCAGTCTACAAGCCCCCAGGATCCACCTCATTATGGGTCTGTTATAGCAAACCTTGGACTCCACACTGAAATGGAGATAAACCCTTATCTCCTGCTTTAAGAGTTAATCCAGATGAGACAGACAAGGACTTGACTAAAGGCCCATCTCTTGCTATATTGGTTCAACATAAGGTAATGTGTTTGTCCTTGTCAGAACTCAAACCTTTTAGTGCAGAATCTATTAGCCATCATAAAGCTCAACTGGGACTGCCCATTTTTCTATATTCTGATTGAGAAGCAGGTAGCTATTCCTTTCATTTCTGTTGTCTTTTTCTTTGGATACTGGCCAAAGCGTAAGGATATATGGATGCTCTTAAAATCACTGGTATTCCTTCCTGCATATTTGGCATGATTTGTTCTCTATCTCTCTTTCTTTCCTCCTTTCTTCCTTCCTTCCTTCTTTCCTCCTTTCTTTCTTCCTTCCTTCCTTCCTTCCTTCCTTCCTTCCTTCCTTCCTTCCTT